>NW_024371260.1:1831607-1998566 GCF_014805655.1 Passer montanus | reverse complement strand
CCCTCCGCCGCGGGGGTCCCCTCGGCGCTGGGCAGCGCGCCCGGCTCGATGGAGGGGCGGCTCGCCGCGGGCCTGGCCGGCTCCGCGCGCCCCGTAACCCCGCGCCGCTTTGCTGGGTTTCCTCGTGCTTTTGGTAAAATGGCCTCCCCGCCGCCGCGGTGACAAAGGGGCGAGCCCCCTGCTCGGGTACGGCGTGCCCGGCCAGCCGCCGGGGCCCGGCGGGGCGCGGCCGGAGCCGCCTCCTTAGTGCGGGGCTCCGGGGACGGGCGGCCCGGTTCCGCCACAGCCCGGTGCTGCCCAGCCCGGTGCTACCGGAGCCCAATTCCACCACAGCCCGGTGCTATCGGAGCCCGGTTCCGCCGCAGCCCGGCGCTGTGGGAGCGCGGTTTCACCGCAGCCCGGTTCCGCCGCAGCCCGGCGCTGTGGGAGCGCAGGTGCCGGCCGGGATGCGCTGAGGGCTCCGGGGCTGGCCTGAGGGAGGGAAGAGAGGGCGAGCCGCGGAGCAGGATCCGAGCCGGGCCCGGGCAGGGGGGTGGCGCTGCTGGAAGCCCCTGGCTGGGTCGGTGCTCCCGGGAGGGCTCCGAGCCCGCTCCGCTGTGCGGGGGATGCTCCGGGAGCTGCGGGAGTGGGAATGCGGCTGGGAGGGCTCCGGCAGCGGGTGAGCAGAAACACAAAATGCTGAGCTGTTTCAGCGTTTTCTGCTGTTGTATCTGCAGTGTCTGTGGTGTTGGATGCTCTCGTTAATGAGCGGGGCTTGCTCAGGGTGCTGGGTTTTGTGCGTTTGCTGCGTTGGGAGCAATGTTTGAGTGACCTTTTGCATAACACACAGAGGGTCATGGACACAGAGATTTGGTTTGTCACTGTCACATCAGCCTTAGCTTCCCCAGCCCTTGCAACATATTCGAGCTTTAGTTTCTGTTTGTGGAGAGCCGGCTTTCTAAAGTTCTCTGTGGGTATTTTTTCCACCATAATTGTTACTAGGAGTGCAGTTAAGGGCTGGAGAAGATACAAGGAGAGTGAGAGGCACTCACGCTGCCGCTTCTTTGTGAGTAATCCAAGAGAAACAACTGCCAACCACTGCCACGTTTTCATCTGTTGGTAAACATCAGCTGCCGCTTGGCCTTGAGGGAGGAAGACTGAATTAGTTCCAGATGGAGAACTCTTTCAGCCCATTTAGACTTTCCAGTTGATTGGAGCCAGCAGGTCAGTAATTTAGGGGAGTAATTTGGTTGTTATTTGCTGTTCTGCTGCCTGCCGTGTGGCCGCTCAGTGATATCAAATCTGATATCAAATCTGATATCACAGCGCTGCTGAGGGTGAGGCTTTGGTTGTGCTTAATTGGTCTTGGGTTTAATTAAGTTGTGTAAACAGAAAAGCTATTGAAAAAGCTGTGATAATTCACTGTTTTGAATGTAGAGGGATTTTTTTAATGACCTGGAAAAGGAGGAGGAGTCAAGAATCCATTTTTCTGAACAAATTGTCTTGGAGAACGTGTATCTTTCTTCAGAGTTTTGTGTTAAACTGGGTTAACCACCAGTTTGTGATTTAATGTGATCGTGTCAGAGGGTCCCATACCTCAGTGTGCTGCTGGCAGGAATTCCTGGAAAAATGGGAAGAGATAAGGGGGATGGAAATCTGCAGTGCATGGCTGTAGCAACTGGGGAGTGTGAGGAATGGAAAATTTCACTGTGGAGCAGCTGCTGTGTAGGGTCCCGAGACTGACACCAGGTACTGAACTCCTCAGTACCTCCTTGTGGTTTATTTGAAGACATTTAAAAAGCATTAAAAATAAAATCTTAAAGAAAATAGAGTGAACTGCTCACAAAATCAGGGCAGGTGCAGTAGCTCTTGTTGGAACTCTTGTATTTCTCTTTCTTTCACAGGGTGGTTTTGATGTTTGCTACTGTAACTTGCCAAATTTTGTGTAATTTGTAAAAGAAAAAGCTCTGGTTGCAAATAATTTAATGTCTTTTGCTGCCAAATCTGTTGTTAAGGCTTTAAGAATTAGTTGCAAGTGCTAATACTGGATTGGAAATTACAGCAAAATGAGGAATGTTGCATTACTCCCATGTAATTAAATAAATGTAAAAAATGGAAAGCTCTTGGACATATTTCCCTACTTTTTCACTTGGATACATTTACCAGGGTAGCTCTGGGATTACTGGGAGTTGCAGCCCTTGATTGTTGTTCTCTTTGACTCAGATTGATAACAGGTTAATTAGTCTGAAGGGCAGAGGTTCCTGCTTGGATTTGCTGGATTGGGAAGATTTTTCTGGGGAGTGTTTAAAGACAGAGGGAAAGGAAAGTCACTGTAGAATGTGGAAGAGGAGTTAGTTTTAATTGGAAAGGCTGTGTTGAGGTGCTCCAGAGGGAAAAGGACATGAAAACACAAAGTCTGGTGGGTGGGTGGGTGTTATTTTAGAATCAAAAACCTCCCTAAGATTAGTTCTTGTTGCTTAATCTTGGCATGAAGACAAGGAGTTCAAAATCCAGCCTGAGGGATTACAGAAGTCTCTTTATCTTTTCTAAAGTGCAGGTGAAATGTGCTATCTTTGCTGCATTAGGGATATAAAATCACACATCTTTTTTCCATTTTTCCCTTTTTTTTCCCCCTTAGGCAGAAATCATGGAGCAGCCCACATGAAGAATCCTGTGGAGTTTATATTCCTGCAAGATGTCCTCAGAAGGACCAAGCCCAGTTTTCCAGGCCCCTGGGAGATGAAACATTGACCACATGACATTTTTCTTTCAACAAGTGCTTCGTCAGTGTTGCTTTGTGTGAAAGACAAAGAATATTTGGAAATATTTGGAATATAAATCTTTCTTCACCTCACCATGTCGGCCGTGTCGAGTGCCCTGACCCCCGAGGCCCCGAGCCCTCCCCAGCTGGAGGAGAAGCCAAAAGGAAAATCCCTGTTCCAGCTGGGCTCCCTCTTTGCCAACAGGAGTGAGAAATTTGTGATTGCTCGCAGTGACAGTTTGCCAGAGGAGAATGTCCTGAAAATCACCATCACCGAGACCACGGTCATCGAGTCCGACCTGGGCATCTGGAGCTCCCACGCCCTCATCTACCTCACCTTGTGGTTTTTCTTCAGCTTTTGCACTCTCTTCCTTAACAAATACATCCTGTCCTTGCTGGAGGGGGAGCCCAGCATGCTTGGTACCCTGCTTTTTTCTGAATTCCAGGGGGAAATTGGTTTATTTAGTGGAATGGGAGCTCCAAAAGCTGCCAGAACTGCCAGAGAATTTGGATAATGCTGGTGGGGTTGTTGGGGTGTCTGTGCATATATACAAAATATTTGTAGTTTTCCAAACCAAAGTTCTGTTCTCGTGTCCTTCCCCTCCCAAGAAATATCCCAGGATAATCTTATTTTTATTTGTTGGTATTGCTGGATGATCCCTTCCAGCTCAGGGTGTTCCATCATCCTGTGATTGATAATTCCAGATCATCCCATATAAAGCTGAGGGAGAGAGTGGTTGAATTGAAGTGAAAACTGCTTGGTTTGGAAGGTGTGGGGAGGGATTTTGGGGCTGGGAACTTGGGATTTTGGCCTTTAAAGTGGTTCCTGACACTGTCCTTTCCTCCTCTTGCTGAAAGATGAAATTTTCCTCATAGAGGGGAAAAAAAAGTAATTTTTTAGTTTTCTGTGCTGGAGGGTTTAACAAAAAGTCAAATTTTGAGTAAATTGTTGATGCTCCCCAGAGCTGTGCAGCACAAGAGTTGCCTTTGGTGATCTCTGTTATCCATGGCCATTTTAGTTCTTTTTTTTTTCTTAAGGAGCAAAAACCAGGCGGTTCATCTGTGAGCCAGGTCTACAAACATTTGGTTTCTTGTGCTGCCTTGCTCAGATGCAGAAGTAAAGGGTTGATGTGAGAATACATAAAACACACACTGCCAAAACCACCACGGACGTGTTCATGTAAGAGATCTTCTCACCACAATTAATTTGTTGTGTTCTGACTTCATTTCCCCTCTCTGATCCAAATGTAGGTGCTGTTCAGATGCTTTCCACCACCTTCATTGGCTGCATCAAGATGTTTGTCCCTTGCTGCCTGTACCAGCACAAGACCAGGATCTCCTACCCCCCCAACTTCATCATGATCATGCTCTTTGTTGGATTAATGAGGTAAAAAGGAAACATTCCCTGCTCCAGCTTTGCTAATATTTGTATTTTTCCATACCAAAGTTCTGTTCTCGTGTCCTTCCCCTCCCAAGAAATGTCCCAGGATAATCTTATTTTTATTTGTTGGTATTGCCAGGATAACCTTATTTTTATTTTCTGTTTTTCCTTTGCCCAGATGTCAATTTTTTGGCCTTCCCATCACATTTACATTTTTTCAGAGCTCACTTCTCTTTCCATTTACTTTTTCCTGCTCTCTTTTGAGGCTGATGTTTGTTTAGTGCATTAATATTTATCAGCCTTTTGCCTCAAAAGTCATGCAGGCTATTAAAATTTATCTTTTGTAAAGTAAATATTTGCTGGGTGCTGGGGTTGTATTAGTTTGTGGTCGAGGAGGGAATAAAAATGCCTGGTTGTGTTTCCTCTGCCCTGCAAAACTGATAAAGAAAATCAAATAAGTGATAAATTCAATTAATTTCAGAGTTTAAACTGTGGTAATTGTGTAGCATATCTAATTTACACTAAAGATGGATAACTGCAGATGCAGTTTCCTTGGTGAATTTCTGTTTCTCAGAAGATTTGCACTTTTCTGACTGAGCCTGTTGAAAACTTTGCCTTAAAAAATGGCCCCTTGAACCTTGGAGTGTGCTAAAAAGTCAGTTTGTTTTCTGGAAATGCACTCTGCAGCCAGAGCCATTCCACATTGCCCAAGGGTGCCTTTATTTGCTTTAAATAAATAATGTTTAAGCCAGAGCTGAAAGAAAGATCTGAGCCTGCAGGTGCAGGAGAAATCACAGAGCAATTCTTTTCATGCTGCGTGTCCCAGAGTGGCTCTTGAATAATTATTTTAATTTCTTTTGGTGCACTCATTCCTTTTTTGTTTTTTTTTTTTACATGAATTTCTTGTGATTTTCTCCTGCTGCAGATTTGCAACAGTGGTCCTGGGGCTGGTGAGCCTGAAGAACGTGGCAGTTTCATTTGCAGAAACTGTGAAAAGCTCTGCCCCAATTTTCACTGTCATCATGTCCCGCATGATTCTGGGGGAGTACACTGGTGAGTCCTGAAATGAGATTGAATTGCTCTTTGTAATTGGCTGTGGTGAGAGTCTGGCCACTAAAATATAATAAAATATAACATCATAATATAATATATAATATAGATATTATAGCATGGCATATATTACCTATTGTATCTATTATCTATTTATTATATATATAATATAGTCATGTCCCAGATGATTCTGGGGGAGTACACTGGTGAGTCCTGAAATGAGATTTAATTGCTCTTTTTAATTGGCTGTGGTGAAAATCTGGCCATTAAAATATAATAAAATATAATAAATGTAACATCATAATATAATATATAATATAGATATTATAGCATAGGATATACTTTACATACTTTATATACTATATATAATATATATATCATACATATAATATATTATATATATTATACATATTATATATATTATATATTACATTTACATATATTTATTCTGTATATAATATAATCATGTCCCATATGATTCTGGGGGAATACACTGGTGAGTCCTGAAATGAGATTTAATGACTCTCTTTTTAATTGGCTGTGGTGAAATTCTGGCCACTAAAATAAAGTAAAATAAATATAACATCTTAATATAATATGGTGTATTATGTATTTTGTATTATACATTATGTATTTTGTGTTATGTATTATGTATTTCATGTATTATGTTATATGTTTTATATTTTCTGTGTTTTATATTTTCTGTGTTTTATATTTCTATATTTTCTACTATATCATATAATACTATATTATATCTAGGTATATATTATATATGCAATATATTTTATATTATATACATAATATTTAATATATATTATATAAAATATAATAAATGCAGCTGGAAGAATCTACAACAAGTAGAATTAAAAGGGTTTGGTAGAAGGAGATTATTGTCATTTTTCTATCAAGAAATTTTTGTGGCATTAAAAAACTGAATTTCAGTGTGTTTTTTTAATTTCTTGCTGTTGAGACTTTGGAATTGTCTCCAATAAAAAATAAACAAACGAGTGGGGCTGCCTTTCCCTGCAGGGCTGCTGGTGAACCTGTCCCTGGTGCCCGTGATGGGGGGGCTGGCTCTGTGCACAGCCACGGAAATCAGCTTCAACATCCTGGGCTTCTCTGCTGCCCTGTCCACCAACATCATGGACTGGTGAGCACAGGGCACCTGGGGGGAACAATTAATGAAATTAATTCATTCAGTTGGGAGATGAAATAGTTTAACGTGATTCATTCTGTACAGTGCACTGAAATGGTGGTATTGGAAATGGATTTTTAATAAATTATTCATTTGCTCGCTCGTCTCTAACAGCGTTATTGAAATGAAATAATAAAATTCATTAGAGCAAACTCCTTTCTGTGCTTGGAGGAAACATTTACCCACCTGAGGATTGGTGAATTCATTGATTTGTCCTAATTAAAATACAGAGAAATGGTGGGTTATAATTTAAAAAAATTAATTTTTGTTAATTTTAAATTTATTTTTCTTCCCTAGTTTGCAAAACGTCTTTTCCAAAAAACTACTCAGTGGAGATAAATACAGATTTTCGTAAGTATTCAAAATATATCAGGTTTGGTTCTGTTTATTTGCATAAAGAAATTAAATATTTATCATTGTATTGCACCAAGGTGCAAATCTGATCACTTCTATCATTTTATCAGGGTAAGAAAACTCCTCTGAGCTCCCACTGCAAGATTCATAATCAACTACAACTCTCAGAAATAAAGATTTGAAAATAAAAATATAAATAAAATAGAAATGTTTATATAAATATCTACATATTTATATAACTATGTTATATATAATTACAGGTATTTCTAAAATATTTATTTAATAGTAATATTAATATATAATAGAAACTTTTTATAAATATATTAAAATATAATATTTATAAATATAAATATTAAGAAATATATATTAAACCATCTTTAGCATTGTTGGGTGTGCAGAAAGCAACTTTTGAACTCTGAAACGTAAACCAAAAGTAAAGTTCTGTACTAAAAACCACCTCTAATAATATATTTGTATTTTATAATGAGATAAAAATTGGTTTTTGTGCCTTTCAGCTTCAGTCCCTGAGAGCAAACCTCTGTCTTTGCTTTGAAAACTAAGTTTTAAATAATTTTAATTTTTTTTTCTCCTTTGTAGAGCCCCAGAGCTTCAGTTCTACACAAGTGCTGCTGCTGTGGTTATGCTCATTCCAGCCTGGATATTTTTCATGGTAGTTTGAATTCATTATTTTAATGAATTTATAGGGATTTTTAAGGATTTTTTTAGGTTTGGTTTTTTTTTTTTTTAGTTGTGAGTAGAATGTGCAACAAAGTTTAATCTTAAATTTTACCTTTTATCCTTCCCATTTAAAAAAAAAAGTTATTTGAAAAATTAATTTTTGATTTTAAAAAATCAGCCTGAAATACAATTTGTCCAATGTTTGCAAGAGATTGGGAAGGTAAAAAATAGAAAATTTTAAAATAAATCATTTAATATGGACATGAGTTAATCCCAAAATCCTGAATTTATCCCAGGATTTTTGAGTTCAAATCATGATTCTGCCTCAGTGCATTTGAGCTTTGAGATAAAAACTTGCAAAGAAAATCTGGAATATTTGTTGATTTTTTTTGTTGCCACTTGTGGTGTACAGGAATATTCACTCTGAAAGCAAATTATTTTGGAGAAAAAATTACAGGATCTCAATTTTCTGTATGTTTTAGGTTTCATTGGGCTAAAATTTAAATATAAAACTCTCTCTGCTCCTAACAGTTGGGTGGAAAATCACTTCTAAATTTTTCTCATGAACTAAACACTTAAATTCCATTTTTGTTTTAGAATGTGCACATTTTTTTTGATAAAAATTGCAGGATTTTAATGTCTTGTATATTTTTGGGCTGAAATTTAAATATAAAACTCTCTCTGCTCTTAAGAGTTGGGTGAAAATAATGTTTAGATTTTTCTCATGAACTAAACACTTAAATTCCATTTTTATTTTAGAATGTGCAAAATTCTTTTGGATAAAAAATGCAGGATCTAAATGTCTTGTATGTTTTTGGGCTAAAATTTCAATATAAAATTCTCTGTGCTCTTAAGAGTTGGGTGAAAAATCACTTCTAGATTTTTCTCATGAACTGAACACATAAATTCTATTTTTATTTTAGAATGCACTTTTTTTAAAATAAAAATTGCAGGATCTGAATATCTTGTATATTTTTGGGCTAAAATTTAAATATAAATTTTATATTTAAATATTTTATATTTTATATTTTAATATTTTATATTTAAATTATATAAATTTTCTCTCTGCTCCTAACAGTTGGGCAAAAATAATTTTTAGATTTTTCTCATGAACTAAACCCTTAAATTCAAATTTTTTTTGGTTTTTTTGACATTTTAGGATGTTCCTGTGATTGGGAAGAGTGGGAGGAGCTTCAGCTACAACCAGGACATTGTGATTCTCCTCCTGATTGATGGAGTCCTGTTCCACCTGCAGAGTGTCACTGCCTATGCCCTGATGGGCAAGATTTCCCCTGTCACCTTCAGGTAAAATTTAAAATTATCAGCAGCTTTATTTTCTGTTTTTTCATCAGGAACATGATTTAATTTTCTCTGATCAGGAGCACTGTTTTGTATTTTTTGATCAGGAAACAATATTTTCTAATTTTTTTTGGTCAGAAACATGATTTTCTATTTTTTTGGTTAAGAACACTATCTTGTATTTTTTGTCAGGAATTTTATTTTCTATTTTTTGGTCAGGAGCATTATTTTATATTCCTTTTCAGGAAGTGAAATTTCAGGTGGTGTTTAAAAAAAAAAAGTGGAAAACTAAAGGTATTTTGCAAAGAAATTGAGGTAAATCATAGGATGGTTGGGGCTGGAAGTGGAATCTGAGGTGGTATTAAAAAAAAAAAAGGAAAATTAAGGTTTTTGCAAAGAGATGAATGAGGGAAATCCCAGAATGGCTGGGGTTGGAAGTGGAATTTCAGATGGTGCTAAAAAGAAGGAAAATTAAGGTTTTTGCAAAGAAATTCATGAGGTAAATCATAGGATGGATGGGGTTGGAAATGGAATTTCAGGTGGTGTTTTTAAAAAAAAATATATAACTAAAGGTGTTTTCCAAAGTTCATGAGGTAAATCACAGGATGGTTGGGGTTGGAAGTGGAATTTGAAGTGGTAATAAGAAAAAGGAAAATCAAGGTTTTTTTGCAAAGAAATTAATGAGGTAAATCATAGGATGGATGGGGTTGGAAGTGGGGTTGGAAATTATTGAAAAGTGCTAAAAAAACTCCAGAAACTAAAGGTATTGTGCAAAGAAATTCATGAGGTAAATCACAGAATGGCTGGGGTTGGAGCTGGAATTTCAGGTGGTGTTAAAAAAAAAGGAAAATTAAGGTTTTTGCAAAGAAATTAATGAGGGAAGTCACAGAATGGTTGGGGTTAGAAGTGGAATTTCAGGTGGTGCTAAGAAAAAGGAAAATTAAAGTTTTAGCAAAGAAATGAATGAGGTAAATCATAGGATGGTTGGGGTCGGCAGTGGAATTTCAGGTGGTGTTCAGGGGCAAGGTTGACGTTAAACCTGGCTGTGGGATGTGGCAGAGCTGCTGTCCCCTCACGTCCCCAGTGTCCCCTCACGCTCCCTGTTGTCCCCTCACGTCCCCAGTGTCCCCTCACGCTCCCAGTGTCCCCAATGTCCCCTCACGTCCCTGCTGTCCCCTCACGCTCCCAGTGTCCCCCTCACATTCCCTGTTGTCCCCTCACGCTCCCAGTGTCCCCCGCTGTCCCCCTCACGTCCCCGCTGTCCCCTCACATGCCCAGTGTCCCCTCACGTCCCCGCTGTCCCCCTCACGTCCCCGCTGTCCCCCTCCCGTCCCCGCTGTCCCCCTCACGTCCCCGCTGTCCCCTCACATGCCCAGTGTCCCCTCACGTCCCCACTGTCCCCTCACATGCCCAGTGTCCCCTCACGTCCCCACTGTCCCCTCACATGCCCAGTGTCCCCTCACGTCCCTCCTGTCCCCTCACGTCCCTCTCGTGTCCCCGCAGCGTTGCCAGCACTGTCAAGCACGCCCTGTCCATCTGGCTCAGCATCATTGTCTTTGGGAACAAGATCACCAGCCTGTCAGCCGTGGGCACTGTGCTGGTCACCGTGGGGGTCCTGCTCTACAACAAGGCCAAGCAGCACCAGCAGGAGACCCTGCACAGCCTGGCCACGGCCCCAGCACAGCCCCCGGGGCCCACCGAGGACACGGAGCCCCTGATCCCCAAGGATCTGCAACCCTATGACTGACTCATGGGGCTCTGCAGCCTGCCAGCGGCTCCAAGGGGCTCCCCCTGGATGGGGCTGTCCTTCAAATCCTCCTGGATGGGGCTGTTCCTCTGGGTCCTCTGACTTCCTCAAATCAGTCTGGATGGGGTTGTTCCTCAGGTTCCTCTGAGTTCCTGAAATCCTCCTGGATGTGGCTTTTCCTCAAATCCTCCTGGATGGGGTTGTTCCTTTGAATTCCTCAAATCCTCCTGGATGGGACTGTTCCTCAGATCCTCCTGGATGGGTCTGTTCCTCAAATCCTCCTGGATGTGGCTGTTCCTCTGAGTTCCTCACATCCTCCTGGATGGGTCTGTTCCTCAAATCCTCCTGGATGTGGCTGTTTCTCTGAGTTCCTCAAATCCTCCTGGCTGTGGTTGTTCCTGTGAGTTCCTCACATCCTCCTGGATGTGGCTGTTCCTTTGAGTTCCTCACATCCTCCTGGCTGTGGCAGGTCCTCACATCCTCCTGGCTGTGGCAGTTCCTCCCATCCTCCTGGCTGTGGCAGTTCCTCACATCCTCCTGGCTGTGGCAGTTCCTCAAATCCTCCTGGCTGTGGTTGTTCCTGTGAGTTCCTCACATCCTCCTGGATGTGGCTGTTCCTTTGAGTTCCTCACATCCTCCTGGCTGTGGCAGTTCCTCACATCCTCCTGGCTGTGGCAGTTCCTCACATCCTCCTGGCTGTGGCAGTTCCTCAAATCCTCCTGGCTGTGGTTGTTCCTCAAATCCTCCTGGCTGTGGTTGTTCCTAAGGTTCCTTTTGAGTTCCTGGCAGGTCTCACCCAGGATTTGAAGCAGGGAGGAGCTGGGAAGGATCCAGGAAAACCTTGGGAAGCTGATGCCCCAAAGAGAGGACCTGGAACGTGGCAAACGTGGGCTCTGTTGTGTTTCCTTGACTCCAAATCACATCCAGGCCTGTGCTGGATGAACTTTGGTGGAAGAACTTTGGTGTCCTGTGGGAAAACAATTCCTGTCTCCGTCCCCATCCAAACAATGTGAAAATGGGGCCCCACCACTGAATTCTGCTGGCAGAGGGATGGAGTTGCTGCCTCCTGGAGGTTTCTGGTTGTTGCTCTGCATTTCCTGCACCCTCCATCATTCCCGTGTGCTGCAGAGATGGAAAAGTCCCAGGAGGGGATTGTCCTTCTACTCCTCAAGCCCCCAAGAGCTCCAGGAGCATTTGGACAGCACAAGAAGGGGTTTTGGGGTGGATTTTGATTTCTGTGCAGGGCAGGAGTTGGACTGGATGGTCCTTGTGGATCCCCTCCCGCTCAGGAGATTCCATCATTCTAAGAAGGGTTGGAATTCCCGCCCTTCCATCCAAAAAAACCCAAATTTCAAGGGTTTGCTTGAAGCAAACTGTGGGGAATGAGCTGTGGTGAGCACCTGCTGCTGGCTACAAATCCAGGATTTGTAGTGGTTCAAAATGTACAAATTTAAGCTGGGAATATTGCATTCTGATCATTTCTGGACAGAACTGAAATGCAAATATTCACCCACGTGAATTACCCTGTGTAAATGGAGTGTTGAATTCAATACTTGTGGTTGTTTAGAGGAAAAAAAAACCACTGAAAATTGTGGTGACAAAGGAAGCAGGATCTCTGTATTTCTGTAAAAAAAACCGATTTTGTTGTTTTAATTTCATTTTATTATGCATGAGGAAAGAAATTGATGGTTTGGTTTTTTTTTATATTATTTCTAAGAGTGCAACAAAAGGCTGCCTTTTAGAAACTCAGGGTTATGAGTCTGACCTGTGTGTAAAATATCTAATTTCTGATTATATAAAGAAATCTCAGAGGCATCTGTGACAGATGGGAGGAATATTAACCATAAACTGAAGCAAATCTTTATTTCTGCTGCTTTTAAGTTTCCTTTTTTTTAAAGGAAATGTGTTTTTTGTGGTAGATCAAAGATTAAAAGTTAACTTTCCTTTTCAAAATTCTGAAAAACAGTCAGTTTTGACAAAAATAAAGCACACATGTAGCTACAAAAACATTCACATGGACTTTTTGGGAACAAAATTTAAATGAAAATGAGTGGATTTTAATAATTGCCACTCTTCTGGAAGGTTGGAGCATGGATATGTAGTGGTCTTTATGGTAAAAATAACAGTTAACAGGAAATTACAATTGGAATTCCTGTAAAATTACATTTCCACACCTCAGTGGCTGCCTGGGGCAGATTCCCCAAAGATCTGAGGGAGAAAAATGCCAATTTTTTCATCCTTGTGTATGTGAGAAGTCTGTGGTATTTTGTTTTCTTTTGTACTCCTGTCACTTTTATAAAAGCTGTGGACTGTGGAGCTCTGTGTTTGGTTTTGTTTTGTTTTTTTTTAATTTGTTTTCTGCCAAATACACTGAGACTTTTGAAAGTATAACTATAAAAAAAAAACCAAAAAAAACAAACAAAACAAAAAGTGTGTTTTGTGTCTCATTTCTGCTTTAGGTGGCTCTGCTCTCACATAAATCCCAACATTTTAAAACCCAGCAGGTTTTTGTTTTCCTGTGACCCTGGGAGGATTTGGGATTGGGATTTTAACCCCTCCTGCTCTGCTGGGCTTTGTCCCTTGGTGTATTTTCCTTTGCCATATTTTTACTTTCCTTCAATTAAACAAACCAAAAACCTTTTTATTCTCCAGTCAGACCAGTAAATCTTATTTTCTCTTGTGTAAACAAGGAGCTTTTTGCTCTTTGTTAAGAATTCTTGAGGCTGTCCCACCCCAGCTCTTCCTGTGACAGAAAATTGATTTTTTTGGGAACATTTTAGAATTTCTGTCCCTGAATTTCTCGTGGCCACACTCAGATCCCCATGACAAGGAGGATCTCTGTAAGCTGGAGCCGTGCATTTTAATTTATTTTACATTTTTAATTCACTCAAAGCGTGTTTTCCTTAAATCTGAATTCCTGATGCTCTGAGCTGCAGGTGGGAGGGGTAACAGCACTCCCTGTGCTTCTAAATTGTCATTATTTCCCATTACACCCCATTATTTCCCACTATATATCATTATTTCCTATTATATTCTCATATTTCCAATGGGGGATGGATAATTAGTGATTTTAGGAATCCTAATTAGGGCTCTTTGCTGTTCTGGGCCGTGTCCCATCCCTGTGTCACCTCTGTCACCTCCTCCCTCACACTCTCACTCATTTCCACGTAGGAATTGCAGCTTTTTGTAGGAATCACATTTATCCACTCCAATTTATTCAATCAAATTTAATTTATTCCATCAAACACTTTGACTGAGGTGGAATTAAAGGCGGCCCTGTGCTGACAACACCTCCATTCGCTAACCCTCTGGGTTTATCGCTACCCAGGCACACCCTCCAGCTTCATTAACGCCCCTCCGCCTGGCCGTTCGGAGAATCTCCCTCAATTAACGCCTCATTAACGCCTAAAATTAATGAGGGGAGCCGTGAGGCGGCGCTGACGCCATCGGCGCGCGGCGGCGGGCGGAAGTGACGCGGGAGGCGCGCGCTGCTGCTGGCCGGGCCCGGTGGCGGTGAGCGGGGCTCTGAGGGGACAGCGGGGCTCTGAGGGGACACCGGGGCTCCGAGGGGACAGCGACACATCCGAGGGACACCGGGAGGCCTCCGCGGGCTCGGGAGGGCAGGCTGAGGGAGGGAGAGAGGGAGGGCGGCCCCGCGGGCGGCGCTCCGTGAGGCAGGCCCGGGCTGCCTCAGGAGAGGCAATTTAAATTATATAAAATTATGTATTCTATACAATTTAAATTATATAAAATTATATATTCTATGTAATTTAAATTACATCGAATTATATATTCTATACAATTTAAATTATATAAAATTATATATTCTATGTAATTTAAATTACATCGAATTATATATTCTATACAATTTAAATTATATATTCTATCTAATTTAAATGATATAGAATTATATATGCTAATTAATTTTATATAAATTAAATTAATTTAAAATAAAATATATAAATATATATAAATAAAGCAATCAACTGGGGCTTGCAGTTCAAGGAACAATTTTTAAAGATTTTATAGAAGAATGGGTAAAAATGGGTTTGGAATCAATTTTGTCTTGCTGTTCTGTTTGGATATTGGTGAGAAAAGATAAATTAATGTAAATAATAATTTAAATTTAGATAATTAATATATAAGTATATGCAATAATTGTTTAAATTTATTAAATAAATTAATTTTAAATAAAAATAGAAATAAATAGAAATAAATAATCAACTGGGGCTTGCAGTTCAAGGAACAACTTTTAAAGATTTTATAGAAGAATGGGTTGAAATCTTAATTTTGGAATCACTTTTACGTTGCTGTTTGATTATTGGTCAGCAAAGATAAATAAACTAATATAATTAATAATTTAAATTTAGATAATTATATATAATTACATACTGTAATGGTATATAATACTATATAATAATAATATATTAATAATAATAAATAATATATTATTATATATTATATATTAATAATATATTTATAGTATATATTATAAATATATTAATAATAATATAAAGAAATATAAATAATAAATAATGTAAATAAAGAAATAATAAATGTGAATATATTATATTTATAATATAAATTATATATTAATAATAATATATTAATAATAATAATATAATAATATATTAAATAATTTAATTTTAAATAAATAGAAATAAACAATGAACTGGAGCTTGCAGTTCCAGGAACAACTTTTAAAGATTTTATAGAAGAATGTGTTGAAATCTTAATTTTGGGATCACTTTTACGTTGCTGTTTGGTTTTGCGCAGCTGTGTGCAAAACAATTATTGCAGAAAATACCACACAGCCATTGCTGCCCTCCTCCTCAGGGTTTAATTGTGCCTGATTATGTCCCATCAATGCACTGCAGCTCCCATGAAGTGCTGCTGCCACAGCTCAGAGGGTGTCCCAGGGCTGACCAGCTGCGCTTTTGGGGCAGCAGCGCAAGCCCTCGGTGCTGTTTGATTGTCTTGGTGCTGGCCAGGCAGTAAAGGGCTGTGCTCTGCTCTGCTCTGCTCCCTCAGTCCGATGACAGGGACTCCAAGAGGGACTCTCTGGAAGAGGGGGAGCTGAGAGACCACCGCATGGAAATCACCATCAGGAACTCGCCCTACAGGAGGGAAGACTCCATGGAAGACAGGTAGGAGTCAGGAGATAAAAAGAGAAAAAAGCTCCTGAAATTAACCTCTCAACATCCTGAGAATTGGGTTTCAAATATCTGAAGGGAAAATCAAATTTTAGATGTGGAAATCCTTTATATAGAACACACCTTTGGAGCACTGGTTAAGATTTAACAGTGTTCCAGTTTTGATTTATTGTGGAAAGTAAAAATAAAATATGAATCTTTTCCAAACAAGGCAATCTGTGAATTTCCCCTGTCACCTCCCTGAGTTTATCCCTGTCCTGCCTTTCAGGGGAGAAGAAGATGATTCCTTGGCTATCAAACCACCCCAGCAAATGTCCCGGAAAGAAAAAACCCACCACAGGAAAGATGAGAAGAGGAAAGAGAAACGCAGGCACAGGAGTCACTCTGCAGAAGGTGCCACTCTGGGAGCTTCTGCTTGCTGGGACTGGAGTAAAGAACAGGCAGAGGAATTCCAGCTGTTGTTGTTTCTCTGGCTGTTCAGTGTCCTTAGGGGAATGCCAGGGGTGTGAGGTGGCTGAGAGGACAGAAATCACTCTGAGATAAGGACACTGAGGTCACTTTTACTCCTTGAAGCCTGATAAGATTCTCTCTGGCTTCACCTCTGATCTTTGTACCTGCCAAGGAAAAAAAATATCCTTTCTAGAGATATTCCTGTTGTCTTCCTGTCAATAACAACCATTTTTTACTTTCATACAAGTATTCATGCAAGATCGTAGAGACTTTGGGCTTTCCAACCCCCTTTCAGAACAGGATTTTCCCTTTAAGAAAACAACAGAGGTCATGGCAACATTTCCCATCAGTTTCACCCCCTGAGTTTTGCTTTCAGTGATTATTTTGAGCAGTAACACTCAGCAATTGATTTGTGTCTGTTCAAGGGAAACATGCCAGAGTGAAAGAGAAAGAACGGGAGCATGAGCGTAGGAAGAGACATAGAGAAGAGCAGGACAAAGCCCGGCGTGAATGGGAGAGACAGAAACGGAGAGAGATGGCAAGGGAGCATTCCAGGAGGGAGAGGTACACCCATACCTGCCTCCTCTGAGCAGTTCTTGTTGTGACATCTCCAAAAAAATCCACTGTAGAAATTGTCTGTGTTCCTGGGAATGTGTTCTTCACTTTCATTGTTTTTAAGTGTTTCATTACCGTGGGTATTCCAGGTGAATTCACTGCCAGTGGTTGGCTGGAATAAAAAGATTGGGTGGTCTTAGAGGTTTTTTTCCAACCTAAAAAAATAAGTACAAACCAGTTTTGCACAGGGGATTAGTTACCTGGATTTTCAGGGGATTAATTAACTGGACTGGCTTAATTTCTGCTTAAATCCTGATAGGGTGGAGAGCTCCTGGTCTGGGTCTTTTAAACCTGTTTTTCAAAGGATCAGCTGAAAAAATCCACCTGATTCTGACTGATGTACAGCTGGGGGTGTCGAGAAGGAAGCTGAGTTCAGTGGTTTGCTGCTGCAATCCAGTTTTCCTTCTCTTCACCAGCTGAATTTGTAACAAACAGAAATTATTTTCCAGAGATCGTCTGGAGCAACTGGAGAGAGAAAGGGAAAGAAAAATCCGGGAGCAGCAGAAGGAGCAGCGGGAGCAAAAGGAGAGAGAGAGGAGAGCTGAGGAGAGGAGGAAGGAGAGGGAAGCCAGGAGAGAAGGTGACCCCCTCTGCATAAACATTCTTCATATTTACTGTCACTTTCCTGCCTGCTGACACAGGGGTGGGATGGAGGGATAGAAAGTGGTTTTTATTAAAGCAACACCAGAATTTAAAAAATATTAGTGGGGAGGGCCTTTGAAATCTGAGGGAAAATGAAATTTAAGTTTTACCTGGGGAGATAAAATAATGTGATGATGTTATGTGCCTTAAATGTCCTGAGAGCTTGGTCAGTCAGTGTTTGCCTCTCCCTGTCAGGGAGATTTCCTATAAAACCAGGATTTCTGGAGGTGCACCCAGCACAACCCCAGCGGTTCTGAACTCTTTGGCTGAGTCTAACTCAGTTTGGTAGAGGTTGAAACCTCAAAATTCCATGTTTTAAGGATTTGGGGGAATAAATTGCAAAGAGGGAGAGGTCATGTAAGTACTGCAGGCATGGAGAATGCTGTACTGGGGGTCAGGTGGGATCGTCTGGTGCCTGAAGTGTTTAAGTTGTGCACCTGAACTCTTTGCACAGCGTGGTGGGTGTTTGCAATCTCAGCTCAGATCCTTCTGGTTCAAGGATCTCTGTCCCAGCTTTCAGAGGTAAAGATCAGAGCCCATTCCTGTGATCGGGTGATGGAGATTGTTCAAGAGTAGCAGAACAAACCATATTTTTTGCTTTCTCTTTCTTGCTCAGCTCATACCAAACAGCTCCTTTTTGTGCTTGGCTTTATGCTGATAGTGCTCAATCTGTGTAACCTTTCATTTAATTGGTTTTATTGTTCTGAATGTTCTGTCAGCTCCTTCTAAACCTCAGCTGGTTTTATTCTTTTACATATTTTCCACTTCTTTCTCTGGCATTAATGCTTTAGAATCAGGGGGTTCACTGTGTAACATACAGGGCAGCTTGCTTCTAAGTGTGGCAGCAGCTTTCTCTAAGCAGTACAAATCCATCTTTTATTTGAGATAAATCAAAGCCCTTCATTCTCCCAGATTTAAGTAGGTTCCTCTCCCACTCTTCCCTATTAACCTGTTAAAAAAAAAAAGCATTTAAATCAGGTGGCTGTGGCAGACAGGACAACTCTAATTAGGCAGATGTAACAATTTCTTGTGGTTTTGTTTTCCCTAGTTTCTGCACACCATAGAACAGTGAGGGAAGAATATGGAGACAAAGTAAAAATGAGACCCTGGAGTCGCAGCCCTTTGCGCCAGCAGAGAGACAAGCTTGAGCAAGGAGAGAGCAGGAAACCAGGTAGCATCTGCCACTCTACACTGTCTTGGGGGGCAGCAGGAGCTGGGCTGGGGTAAAAATCAAATTCAATCAAATTCCACTCATTTTTAGTCTCAAACAAACATGCCAGGTGCTCAGTTAAAGTCTTGTCCAGCTCAGCCCCAGCGGTGTAAGTCTGGAATCTTCAGCAATATCTCTTTCCTAAAGCTGGTTCTGCAGGAGATGCACAGGTGATAAATGGAGTGGATTTAGGGGTAGGAGTAGCAATTGGAAAATTAGCATCATTTCAGATTGAGTTACCCCTGTTTCAGTGGTGAAAGAAGCAGCTGACTGAATTTTTAAAATCCTGCAGTTGAATTGCCTTGCAGGTTAAAAAGGGGTTGGTTATTCCAGCTCCTGTTGGATTTGGGGTTAGGAGCTAAACTACCTTAAAAAGTGACCTCACAGGGATCAGTGTAAGCATCACTGATTCTGTCATCTTGTAGAAGAAATTAATTCTGAAGGCAGAGCTCTGCTTAGATGGTGAATTTTGTTTCCCAAGGCAGAAAATGGTCCCACCTGAAGGTTTGGGGGTAGGGAACTTGCACAAGTGACACAAAAATGCCTTTTTTGAAGGAGGAAAGCTCTGTGTCTGCCTTGCTGACGTGTGCAGCTGTGAAAAGCAGTGTAGGCACTCAGAGCAGGATGGAATCTGCTGGAATTCCAGGTGGAGGCAGCAAGGCCTGGGAAGCTCCTGCCCCATCAACCACCAGGGATTTCTCATGGTGATCACTGCAGTGAGCAGTAAGCAGTGTGTAGGGACCCTGTCCTGGTGATTCTTGTCACCGTGGTGCTTTTTTCCCTTTTTTCCCCTGTTTTAATTCATCTTAGGAAACCTTAGGAACACATCATGTTTAAAAATCAGGTCAATATTCCATATTTTTGGCTGTTGGTCCTGCACCACTGCAATTCAGAAAAGCTGTTTGTCATTGAGCAGAGTGTGAAATTATTATTATTTTTATTTTAGTGCTCTGAATTTCCAATAGTGAATATTCAGCACTGATTTAATGCCAGCAGAAACTGAAGCAGTTACCTGGGAATTCAGAGGCTTGGAAATGATACTCAATTAGCACTGTGGTTTTAATTTTTGTGGTTTCAGCAGTGAAAGAAGAGAAACCAGAAGAGAGGGATCCTCTGTCAGACTTGCAAGACATCAGTGACAGTGAGAGAAAAACCAGCTCAGCAGAGTCTTCCTCAGGTGACTAAATGCAATTTAGGAGCTGTAATTAATTGCACAGATGTAATTAATTTCTCTGCTGAGCAAACACTGTGAGTGTTAACTGCCTGATTATTCCTGGGCAGAATCTGGATCAGGCTCAGAAGAGGAGGAGGAAGAGTCCAGCAGTGAAGGCTCTGAGGAAGAGGGAGAGGAAGAGGAGGAGGAGGAAGAGACAGGAAGCAATTCTGAGGAAGTGTCTGAGCAATCAGCAGGTGAGCATTTCACCAAGCAGGGTACAGGGGTGTGTGATTTTCTTTTTTTTTTTCCTCCTCCTGTGTTATTTTAATTGAACATTTTCCTTTTCTCTTAGTCTAGGCTAGACTGAGACCTCACAGGTCAAGATAACTAAAAAGAAAACACCCAAGTACAAGTCCCATTTTATCCTTTTGTGTAGAGGTAATACCAATTCTTCTTCTAAGAAGCCAGATCAGAAAACTGAGAGCCAATTTTGTGTCCCTAACTGGTCAGCAGTTCAGTAACACATCAAATACTCTGCAGAGCACAATTTGCTCTTCTTTGGGGGGTGGTGAAGTCCAAATGTCTTCGTCATTTTGAGTTATTTTCTGTTGCAAATTTCAGAAGTTTTTTTTCAAATGAAAGAACGTAATAACACCAAGTTCAGTAAAGAAGTCTGAGTGCAGCTGTTCTTGTCATTAATTAGTAAAGAAAAGGCACAAGAGCAGGCTCTGATGGCTGGGTGTTTTTCTTTAAAATCAATTAATACAGTTAATAAGGAAATATTCATCCTTTATTTACCTGCCCATATCCCAATTCCCAGAGAATTGGTAAAAGTTGTGTTCCCTGTTGGAAATGAACCAGAAGTTCTTGGTCACTGGTGAGATAGGAGAGGATTCCAGCAGGGATTTGCCTCCCCAGGAGCTGCAGAAATGGGGATTTTTTCCAATCAAACTTGGTTCTGTTTTGCAGAGGAGGTGAGCGAAGAGGAAATGAGCGAAGAGGAGGAACGGGAGAATGGAAACCACATCCCAGTTGGTACAATGCAAATCATGTTTTAAAGAAGTGTTTAACTGAGTTTTTGCAGCTAGATAAATCTATTTCTACAAATATTTAAAATACTGAAATGCTATTCTCATGCCAAACTCAGAAATTCCTTGAAATCTGCTCCAAGCTTTATGTTTAGAGGGAATGAGTCTGATGAGCTGATGTTTCCTTCTCTTTCATTTTGTGTTCTTTTGTTCTGTCCTCTCATCAAAATCAGAGAATGAGACCCAGAATGAGAGTGAGACATCCTGGGTCACTTTTCTCTTCCATTCTGGTGTCAAGATTTATTTTTCTGACCTACACTGGAAACTGTAGGTGAATTCTTGAAAGAGCAGAGGAGAAATTTGGCTTCTCCACCACCCTCTGCCATGCAGTGCTCAATGTCACCCTTTATTTCCCTAAAGCTGAGTTTAATTAATCCACACAGCTCCTCTTTCCACGACTGATTCTGACTTTTGCAGTTCCAGAGTCGAGGTTTGACCGGGATTCTGCAGGGAGTGAGGTGGAGGAGGAGGAGGTGGGCGAGGGATCCCCTCATTCCAATGCCATGACAGAAGGGGAATACATTCCTGATTCTCCAGCTTCCTCCCCCATCGAGCTGAAACAGGAGCTGCCCAAGTATCTTCCTGCCCTCCAGGTAGGGGATCACCCTCTTCACTATTTTTGATGTTATTGGTGTCTGTTCTCTTGGTATTGCTGTCTGAAAATTGATCCTTATGAGAGGAGAGTTCTGTTTTCATAAACAAACTGGTGTTATTTATATACCCAACAGCAAAGTGCAGAAATACTAATAAAAATCAGATTTTTACTAATTAATTATGTGAAAGGTGCCGAGCTGCTGCCTTTGTGTTTCAGATTATTCTGTGCAAAAGTGAATGGAATCATTTAATCAATCTGCTGAAACACAGGCTCTGTCCAGGATTCCTTTAGAAACTCTGAAAAACAAACCCCAAAGATACCTTTCTCATATGGTTTATAGCTGAATTCTTCTGGTAAATTTTAACTGTGAAGTTGCTGAAGCTTTTTAAAAAGCAAAACCTTCCCCAGGTGCTGGAGGAGTAAATGTTGTCCCTGTGTTTTTCCAGGGATGTCGCAGCGTGGAGGAATTCCAGTGTCTGAACAGGATTGAAGAAGGAACCTATGGTGTGGTGTACAGGGCAAAGGACAAAAAGACTGGTGGGTATCAGAGCCCTCCTTTTTCCTCAGGGGACTTAGGGCTGCAAATTATCATTCTGCATTTTTCAGTGATGAACAAAATCTATTTTAAAAAAATTTTAATATTATTTTTAAATATTTTGTTACCAGCAAGCTGCTCATTTTCAAGGCAGAACAGCACAGATAATTAAATATTTAATCAGTGAGAGATCACCTGGTAATGTGAATTATTAACTGTGTGCAATGTGTTTCCTTTGCAGATGAAATTGTGGCTCTGAAGCGACTGAAAATGGAAAAGGAGAAGGAAGGTTTTCCCATTACTTCTCTGAGAGAAATAAATACAATTCTGAAAGCACAGCACCTGAACATTGTCACTGTCAGAGTAAGGCCAATCTTTTGTGTCTGAAGTAATTTGTTGGTTTTTAAATATTAAACTATCAGCAAGCCTGTGAGATCTTGCTTCTGTGAGCAGTTGTGTGCTGCTCATAAGGCTGTACAGACATCACTGCACAATCTGCTGTTTCACAAAAAATGAGCTGGTTTTTAACAAAAACCACATTTTCTAAGGATTTTACCAATGGCAGCCTCCATCCTCTTCCCATTACATTTCTAACATTGATTTTGGATGCTTTTTAAACACCATGTGTAGGTTTTGCCCCTCTGGTTCTGTGTTGCAGGAGATCGTTGTGGGCAGTAACATGGATAAAATCTACATCGTGATGAATTATGTGGAACACGACCTCAAGAGCCTGATGGAAACAATGAAACAGCCTTTCCTGCCAGGTACTGCTTGCCACAGTGCCCTGGAATTCTCAGAGCTGGAGAAGTGGCCAACACAAATGGCCCTGCTGGCTTTGGCAGTGCCATGTGCTGCTGTGGAATGTCCTGTGTTCCTTGGAACTGAGATTTCCTGGCTTTTTCTGTTTGTTCTCCAAAATCTGACCCAAATTAAGGTGTTGGCTGATCCTCGTGGTGATAGCTGGTGATGAATGCAGTTTGTGTGTCTGGGGTGGAGCTGTTCAGAGGTGAAACTGGGGGAGTTTGAACTGGAAAAGAACACTGGGCTTTAATTTTGGCTGCTTCCTGAGAGACAATAATTTCTGAGCATAACTGGGATGAATTCTACTTTCCCAGATGAATTTTGCTGTTCTGTGACACATTTTTACAGTGCAGGCTCTACTGTGCTTTAACTAGCCACTCCTTCCTGCCCTCTTCCCAAACAAACCACAAATTAAAGGTAGATTTCTTCAGTGCATTTTTTATCATTCCAGGGGAAGTGAAGACTTTGATGATTCAGTTACTACGAGGGGTCAAACACCTCCACGACAACTGGATCCTTCACAGAGACTTGAAAACTTCCAACCTGCTGCTCAGTCATTCAGGCATTTTAAAAGTAAGAATTTGGAAAAAAAAAAAAAAAAAGAAATCAGGACAAATTCTATGCTGCAGAATTACACAGAGTTACAGTGTGCCCAAAGCTCTGTGCAGTGGCAGATGGTGAATGAGCAGTGCTGGAAATGTTGCTTTTTTTCCCTTTCAGGTTGGGGATTTTGGATTAGCCAGGGAATATGGGTCTCCCCTGAAGCCCTACACCCCTGTGGTTGTGACCCTGTGGTACAGAGCTCCAGAGCTGTTGCTTGGAGCCAAGGTGAGTTCCTCCTTGTTCCTCTGGCTGCTGGAGCAGTGACTGCAGTTATGAAATACCTGATTTTATAAATCATGATCAAAGTGAGAGCATGCGTGGGTATTTATATTGATTCATAGCTGAAAATCTTGAATATTCAGTATTTTTACTCCTAATGACATCTAAAACCATCCTCCCCACACAGAGGGTGGGTGACAGATGGGTTTTGTCCCTTGGAATGCTGATGGACTTCTCATGGATTGTGGCAAAATGTCACCTTTGGCAGCTAGATTTTAAATTTCTTTTAAAATTAGTCTAAAACCTGTGATATCTGAGAGCAGAACAAGGTAGTGGCACTATTCTAGAATGTTCCCTGCTGGTGACTGAAATCAGGGTTCTGTAGGGCTGCAGTGGCAAGAGCCCTGCCAGAATAAAATACTGGTTTGTCAGCTGTGCTGCTTTGTTTGTGAGTGGAAAAGAGAGGCATCAGTGTGGAGACTTCACCTTTCATCCTGAATATTTGTGTCATGGGCGTTGCTCATAATTCACAGTAATTAGAAATTTGAAATAATTACAGTTGAGACCTGGCCCTTGGGTATGGGACTGATTGTGTGTGTTCTGCTCAAAAAAACCACAAATAAACCCCGAGAAGCCACAAAATCCATCCAAACAACTCAGTGAAAATATATTTCTGATTTTTCTGAGGTGTAACTTTATTTCCCCTCTTTCCAGGAGTATTCCACAGCCATAGACATGTGGTCAGTGGGCTGTATTTTTGGGGAGCTGCTGACACAGAAGCCGCTGTTCCCAGGGAAGTCAGAAATCGACCAGATTAACAAAGTTTTTAAGGTAATTTTAAAAATATTTTTGGGATTTTGACTGGTTTTAGAAACAGGAGCATTGGTGTTGTTCTTTAACAGAGATTCAGCCTCAATAAAAAGTTATTTAATCTGCTTCACCACACTTCGAGTAGGCTGAGACCACAATTTATTATCTCGTTTCTCTGGATACTTCCCAGCTCCTCATGAATAAATCAAAGCTTGCACTCTGAGTTTATTAAAGAGATATTTTAATTTGCAGGATCTGGGTACTCCCAGTGAAAAGATCTGGCCTGGTTACAACGAGCTGCCAGCAGTGAAGAAAATGACCTTCACAGAATATCCCTACAACAACCTGCGCAAGAGATTCGGGGCTCTGCTCTCGGACCAGGGCTTCGACCTCATGAACAAGTGGGTGCCACCTTCCAGGGGATCCAAATTGGTGTCATTAGACCCAAAAATAAAATTATACCAAAGAAATAGGATTATATCGAGTGCCCAGTAATGAAATGATACCAAAGTAGTAGAATTATGGCCAGTGTCCTGTGATAAAATGATACCAAAGTAATTATTGTACCCAATGCTCTGTAATAAAATTATACCAAATTAATACCCAATGCCCAGTAATAAAATGTACCAAATTAATGGAATTATAGCCAATACCCAATTAAAAAAATGATACCAAAGTAATAGAATTATATCTAGTACCCAGAAATAAAATATACCAAATTAGTACAAAATGTCCAATAATAAAATGATACCAAATGAATAGAATTCCACCCAATACCTAGTAATAAAATTACACCAAAGTAATAGAATTATACCCAATATCCAGTAATAAAATTATACCAAATGAATAGAATTATACCAATAGCCAGTAATAGAACTATACCCAATACCCAGTAATAAAATATACCAAATTAATACAGAATGTCCAGTAATAAAATTGTACCAAATTAATAGAATTATACCCAATAATAAAATGTTACCAAATGAATACAAAATATCCAATAATAAAATTGTACCAAATGAATAGAATTGTGCCCTATACCAAATTAATGCAGGATGTCCAGTAATAATTCTACTCATTTGGTATAATTTTATACCCAATACCCAGCAATAAAATTACACCAAAGTAACAGAATTCTACCCAATCCTACTCACGTAATTTCACCAAATTAAAGAATTCCACCCAACACTGGTACCAGAATCACCCCCAATACCCAGTGCCAGAATTCTGTTAAACACCACAAACCCCTCAGCCTCATTCCTGAACAGTTCACCATTTTTGGGGGCTAAAATCTCCCTTTTTCCCCTGCTCCTTGGCAGCTTCCTGACGTACTACCCGGCGCGGCGGATCACGGCCGAGGACGGGCTGAAGCACGAGTACTTCCGGGAGACCCCGCTGCCCATCGACCCCTCCATGTTCCCCACCTGGCCAGCCAAGAGCGAGCAGCAGAGGGTCAAGAGGGGCACCAGCCCCCGGCCCCCCGAGGGAGGGCTGGGCTACAGCCAGCTGGTGAGTGTGGCACAGCTCCAGAGCCTCCCCTGGGCTGGGATTTGGTTGGGATCCTCACTGGCAGGGAGAGTCCCAGCTTTCCTTCCCAAAGCCCAGGCAGAGTCCAGCTTTCCTTCCCAAAGTCAGTGCTGTGAGTGTGGCACAGTCCAGAGCCTCCCCTGGGGCTGGGATTTGGTTGGGATCTTGAGATTCCCCTTAGATTGGCAGGGAGAGTTCAGCTCCCCTTCCCAAAGTCAGTGCTGTGAGTGTGGGACAGCTCCAGAGCCTCCCCTGGGCTGGGATTCGGTTGGGATCCTCACTGGCAGGGAGAGTCCCAGCTTTCCTTCCCAAAGCCCAGGCAGAGTCCAGCTTTCCTTCCCAAAGTCAGTGCTGTGAGTGTGGGACAGCTCCAGAGCCTCCCCTGGGGCTGGGCTTTGCTTGGGATCTTGAGATTCACCTTAGATTGGCAGGGAGAGTTCAGCTTCCCTTCCCAAAGCCCAGGGAGAGTTCAGCTTTGCTTCCCAAAGTCAGTGCTGTGAGTGTGGCACAGCTCCAGAGCCTCCTCTGGGCTGGGCTTTGCTTGGGATCCTGAGATTCCCCCAGACTGGCAGGGAAAGCCCATTTTTTTCTCTCTCCTTCTTTTTTTTTCTTTCTCATGGATCAAAAGTGGACACAGGAACTAGGAACACTCAAACTGCTTTTAGCAATGGCAAATTTTGAAATAGCAATATGTAAAAATTATTAATAACCTTAACTGTGATGCCACTAAATCAAACATTTGTTTCTCATCTTGAGATGATTTATTTTTGTTGTTTAGATTTTTGGAGGGGTAAATGCAGCTGCCCAGCCCCTGATCAGTGCTTGGTTTTCACAGGGTGATGATGACCTGAAGGACACAGGTTTCCATCTGACCACCACAAACCAAGGAGCATCAGCTGCAGGACCTGGCTTCAGCCTCAAGTTTTGAACTCAACATGGAAAAGGAGGGGGAGAAAAAAAACCCCAAAAGCAAAAAAAAAAAAGCACCATTCATGTGAGTGGATTTGAGTGCCCCAGTTCTGTTCTCTGTCAGGGGCACCAGATGTTTTTCCCTGTGAAAAAACTCAAAGATGATCACAGATTCCAAGGCTCTTGTTTTATAAATCAATGTGGAGTTTAACTGCTGCATTCCATTAGAGGACTGGAGTTACCTGAAAACCCCAGGATCATCACAAACTGTGGCAAAGGACAACTTGAAATAAAGTCCTGGAACAGTTTCTGGTTTATTTTTAGGGTTTTTTGTTGTTGAGTTTGTTTTGGTTTGGTTTTTTTTCCTTGTAAATTTGTAGAATTAAAATACATTTTCAATTGTTTAATAGAGTGAAGGATTTCATTGCTTCACATGCAGCACAGTGGGATGTTGGTGACAGTAAAGAGAGTTTATTTTTTATTTTAAGTGAGTAAATGGTTTGTGTCTGAATATATTTGGGGCAAAAAGAAAAATGACAATGATGAGATTTGTATCCTGTTACCTTGGAGAGAGCTGGGCTGGGTTTGATACTCCCTGACCAGATTTTTTCTTTTGTTCTGTAAATGTATTTACACTGCAAAACAAATTACTCTATTGTTTTATAAATCAAAAAGATTTAATATGGAGACTTGAAACTTTATTTTCTGTCGAAGTTGTTTTGTTTTGTTTTTTTCATATATGCCCTTTTTCCATCCAGAGAAGAACTGAGCTTTTAGTGGTTGTGCAAGGCCACATTCCAGTCCTTTCTGGGGAGAGAGGAGAGGAGGAATCATGTTGGAATCTCATCCTCTGGAGCCCCTGATTTGTGAAGCTGTCACTTTGTTTTGTGGGAACAGGGAGATCTGGAAAACACCACATTTTCCTGCAACCACAGCTGGGCACCAGGCCAGTAAGGGATTAACTCCAACCCTAAACATTTTCTCAGTTTCAGTCCATTTTGGGCAGTTTTGCTGTGGGGCTGGAATGTGGCTGTGCTGCAGTTGTGGTGAGCTGGGAAGGCAGTCTGGGTGTTTTCCTGTGGAGAAGACAAAACTCCCTGTTCCCCTCAGCCTCAGGGAGAAACAGCTGAACATTCCTGCTTCCAGAAGCTTCCCCAGGAGTGCAGGGAAGCTGTGCAGGACTGCAGCATGACCCCAGTGCAGAGTTGGGCCAGGACATGGAATTGTTCCCAGCTTTGCCAGCCACTCCTCTCCAGCTGGATGGGGCACTCCCACCTCATCCTCGGGGGGGAAATCACCTCCTTGCTGCAGGGGCAAGGCTCAGAGCCCTCAAGGACCAAACTGTGAGCAGTGCAGACCCTTAATTACCAAACTGAGCAGTGCAGAATCCTTAATTACCAAACTGAGCAGCTCAGACCCCTGAAGGACCAAATGGAGCAGTGCAGAATCCTTAATTACCAAACTGAGCAGTGCAGACCCTCAAGGACCAAACTGAGCAGCTCAGGACCAAACTGAGCATCTCAGACCCCTTAATTACCAAACTGAGCAGCTCAGAGCCCTCAAGGACCAAACTGAGCATCTCAGACCCCTTAATTACCAAACTGAGCAGCTCAGAGCCCTCAAGGACCAAACTGTGAGCAGTGCAGACCCTTAATTACCAAACTGAGCAGTGCAGACCCTCAAGGACCAAACTGAGCAGCTCAGGACCAAACTGAGCAGTGCAGAATCCTTAATTACCAAACTGAGCAGCTCAGACCCCTGAAGGACCAAATGGAGCAGTGCAGAATCCTTAATTACCAAACTGAGCAGTGCAGACCCTCAAGGACCAAACTGAGCAGCTCAGGACCAAACTGAGCATCTCAGACCCCTTAATTACCAAACTGAGCAGCTCAGAGCCCTCAAGGACCAAACTGAGCATCTCAGACCCCTTAATTACCAAACTGAGCAGCTCAGAGCCCTCAAGAGCTAAACTGAGCAGCTCAGACCCCTTAAGGACCAAACTGAGCAGTGCAGACCCCTTAATTACCAAACTGAGCATCTCAGGACCAAACTGAGCAGCTCAGACCCCTCAAGGACCAAACTGAGCAGCTCAGACCCCTTAAGGACCAAATTGGGCAAGTCAAACCTCTTAATTACCAAGTTGGGCAGCTCAAACCCCTCAAGGACCAAACTCTGAGCAGCTCAGACCCCTTAATTGCCAAACTGAGCAGTGCAGACCCCTTAATTAGCAAATTATGCAGCTCAGACCCCTCAAGGACCAGCTCTGAGCACTAAATCCCTCTTGGGACAAGAGGAAAACCCTCAAACCACAGGAAACCTGGGGGGAAGAACTGTTCTGTGGCTCCTTGAACATGCTGGAGTGAGGAGCAAAGCAGAGTTTGTGTGAGCCTCATCCTCCTGACAAGTGAAAGAAAAGTGAATTAAGGCCTAGCAGTGTAATTTCTTCTATTGCAGGATGTAAATATGACTGTAAATATGATGTAAAATAACACTCAGAGTGTTAAATTTGTCCTTTTCCTGCCACCCCACAGGCCCAGGGGCTGGGGCAGAGTCTGCTCCTGGTGTGCAGCAGTTCACACAGCTCCACATGACACTTTTCTTACAAAAAAAATGTTTTTAATTCTCTGTACAGCAAATAGTTGATCAATTCTTTATCACTCAAAGGAATCTGGAGGAGTTTGACATTCCAGTAACCAGTCCCAGAGTCTTTATCCCAAAGAACCAAAGCAGCTGCTGGAGAATTCAGTTGCACTACTGGAAATTAAATCTAAAATGCCAAAGAAACAGCTGGAAACAGGAGCAGGAGCTGAATCCAGGCTGGCTCAGTGCTTCAGTCTGATTCTCCAGGAATAAGTAGTCAGGATTCTTTCTTTTTTCTTCACTATGCAAGTGTAAGTTCCTTCATTAATTGCATTTGCAATGATGCTCATGTGATCTTCATTTAGGGATAAATACCCTGGATAGGAATATTCCAGAAGTTCCTTGTCTTTGTACCAGCTGTCAGAAGAAAAACAATGGAAGTTAAACTCAGTATTAGTTATTTCTACTAATAAATTTTGTTGAATAAGTGTTGAGCAGAGACTTTGCCAAAACAAATTTGAGTTTTACTCTTTATTTCAGGTGGATAATCAGGGCATAATCAGGAATCATTTTGGAGTCTGAATCCCTGAAAGTTGATGGGAATTTGGGTCCTCAAGTCTAAACCAACTCATGGATTTGAGCCAACCTAAATTTTAGATACATCCAGAACCTGTTCATACTTCAGTAACAGCCAATTCATTAAAACCTGAGAGGGTAAATTTAAATTTTATGGGTTTTTTTCAGAATGCAAATACTTATTTTTTTTAATAGAAAATTATAACAATATTAAAAATTATAAAAATATAAAATATAAAAATTTAGAAATATTTAATAACTATTTTGGAGAATATAAAGAATATAAATATTCAAGCCAGGGAATTTGGCCTGATAATAGGAATTAGCTTTATGCTATATATAAAATTGGATTTTATCCTTTTTGAGCTCCAGATTATAAACCCCATCCTTCTTTATCCTGTTTTTGTCATTCTTCCTGGTGGATTTTGGCACGGGGGGTTCCCAAGGCCTGGATGAGCACAGAGCACTTACTGCACTTTGCCTTTCTTGTGGAGGATTTTCTGCCCGCAGCGGAAGGTGACGTTCCTGCCCTCAGAAACTGTCTTGGTTTTGGTCCTTGGTGGGGGCAGAGTGGGGGGCACCGTTGGAAATGGGAATTCTGTGCAGGGAGAGGAGGAAATGGCAGCAGTGAAGGAGATTTTTCACCCCAAAACACTTGAATTAATACATTTAAGGCTCCTTAAATAATGATTTTGTGGAAAAGTGCCTCCTCTTCCTGAGCAATTCTTGGATAGACAAAGAACATGATTGATGTGCAAAGGTGAAAATTTTGTGGTGATAAAAATCAATTTGTGCCTTTCACAGCTGTGGAAGAGGACGTGACCAGTCCAGTGTGTGAAAAGCCTGTGGAATGTCTGGGTTTGTAATTATCTAATTACACATTTCATTAACGTGACCCAAAACCCCTCTGTGCTGAAGAGGCACTGGTTATCCAGGACATTCCAAGGACAGCAGTTTTTATCTGAACTCAATTTATCTGCCACAGCTGCAGCAGCTTGCCCTGCCTCACCTGGGGCTGGAGAAGGTGATTAACATCCCGTCATTAATCACCTTTCTGTCCTGTTCTGGGAGCAGCTCCAGTCCAGCTGTGCTGGAGGTGTTTGTGTCCTGTTCCTGCCCCATCCTGCTCTGCAAGCCCCTCTCCCTGCCTTGCCACTCCCCGGCTCAGCTAAAGACAGGAATTCAATTCCAGACAGCAATTTCATGTTGGATTATGTTGGAATAATGCTGAATTATTCCTCGTTCCAGGCCTGGATCTGCACTCAGATGCACAAACCACCCCTCTGCTGGGAGCTGGATCAGCTGTATCTCTGCTCCCTGGTGTGAAATGAGGACCCTGCCTGTCCCAGGCTCCTTTCCCCTCCCAGTGCAGCCCCCAGCCCCAGAGGAGCCCCGGTACCGTAGCAGAAGTCGCAGCTGGACGGGCAGTGCTTCTTCATCAGCTTCCTGCGCTTCTCACAGAAACCTTTCCTGGCCCACGAGGGGCACATCAACAACCTGTCCTTGCAGCCTGCAACACAGGAGCTGTTAGAGGGGCTGGGGACACCCAGCAAGCAGCCTGAGGCAGGAAAAGTCAGAAGGAAGAGCGTGGAGCTGGGATGGGGAACGCCCCGAAGCAGGAGAGGTGAGGATGGACCCCACGACTGCTCCAGAGCCTGCAGCTGAGGCGGAGGCTGCAGAGCCCGAGCCCCCTCTCACCGTAGAGCCTGTGGATTCCCCACACCTCGTCCTGGGAAATGCTCTTCTTGCCCGTCAGGGTGGCGTTGATGTGCATGAGCGCGTTGGGGTTCAGCGAGTGCATGAGGCCCAGGGCGTGCCCGATCTCGTGGGCAGCCACGTGCACCAGGTCTGTCAGCCACACTCCTGGGGAGAGAAACCAGCTGGGACTGGGCCCCACGGCTCTGCTTTAGCAGCATTCCTCCTGGGGTGAAACCACAGCAAGGGCTTTGGTGCCTCGGGTTTTGGATTTTCAATTTTTCAGATTCCGCGCTGATTCCTCAAGTTTTAACTTTGCTATTTTCCAGATTCTGTACTAACACCTCAGGTTTTGGCTTTTCTATTTTCCAGATTCTGTAGTGATGTCTCAGGTTTTACCTTTTCTATTTTTCACATTCTGAGCTGCTTTAGTGTGTGGGTCTGGGTTCACATCAGGGCATGGTGAGCTCTGTGCACAGAGCAGGGAGACAAAACAATTCCTGCTCCAGCTGGGCACCAAGGACAAATGATCCAAAGCTCAGCCCAGGAGCACAAACCCCGTGGGCTGGAGAGAGGAAAACAAGGATGGGACTGCAGGGGCTGCAGCTGGGATTGGACACTGAACTGCAACCTGCACATGGAGCAGAGCTGAGCCCAGGGAGAGACCCCGTGAGCATTTTGGGACCATTTGGGTTCACCCTGGGTTCATTTTGGGACCATTTTGGTTCACCTTGGGCTCATTTTGGGACCATTTGGGTTCACCTTGGGTTCATTTTGGGACCATTTTGGTTCACCTTGGGCTCATTTTGGGACCATTTTGGTTCACCCTGGGTTCATTTTGGGACCATTTAGGTTCACCTTGGGTTCATTTTGGGACCATTTTGGTTCACCTTGGGTGCAGCCCTGGCTGGGCTCTTGTGCTGCCCAAGGTGGATCCATGGAGGAGATCCTTTTCATAAATCCCTGCTTTATTCTTGAGCTCTGTCCAGCCTCTGTTCCAGTTCAGTCTCCATAAGGCAAAGCTGCCCCAGGTTCATCTCTGTGTCTCCTTGGGCCCAAATCCAGCCAATAATTTCCATGTGCTTCCATTTTCCAGCAGCAGGACCCAGAGCAGTGCCAGGCTCCAGGAGAGCAGCAATGTTTGACCCAGAGCTACCCTGACCCTCCTCAGCCTCCTGCCCTCTGCTCCCACAGCCCTGAGCTGAAGAAATGGGCTTGGGAAGGTTCCAGGCTGAAAGAGGCTCTTGTTTGACCTCCACAGCCTGCAGTCCAACCCAAGCCTCTTGGCAGCATCCAGCACATGGATTTCAACTGAAGGATGTGCTGAACTATCCAATAATCCCAATAATTCCAGCAAGAAATGGCCCTGCCACCACACAGCTGGGTGGAACAACAACTTCCAACCCCACAACAAAACCCCAACCATTTCTGTTGTCCCTTTCCCAGCTCAGCCAAATCCCAGACTGAAACCTAACCCCAGCCATTCCAGGTGCTCACCTTTCTTCCAGCTGAACCTGGTGTTGCCCAGGATCCAGTACTCGTGGTCATCAAAGTGGATTTCCCCGTGGGGTGGGAAGAAGGCGTGGGCCAGCTCGCCCGTGGTGCCGTCGAAGCAGTGGTGGGTCAGGGACTCCAGGCAGTCTGTGTGGTTGATGGAATAGAAACCTGGGGCAAAAGCAGCAGTTTGAGGGTTATCCAAATGCCTGAAGCTTCACAGCAAGTGTTAATGGTGACATTAATGTTTCCTTGAGCAGACAAAACCACTTTTCCTTTGCCAAACCCCATCCAGGAGCCCACCCAGCACAGGAGAGCCCTCCTGCCCCCCAGATCCCCCATGACGCCCTGGAATTGCTGGAACCCCCTCCCCACAGCTCCCTGGCCCCGTGCAGGGCCGGGGGGCACTCACCGATGGTGAGGTCGCTGGGGAGGTGCCTGGGCACCTCCCTGAAGCTGAACGGGGACACCTCGCTCCACATGCGGAACGCGGCCGCCAGCCCGCGGCGCGTGGCCCTGGCGCTCAGCAGGTTCCTGGGGAAGGACAGGATCCTGCAGGGACACAGCACGTCAGCATCCTCCTCACCCACCAGCCTTGGCTTTTCTGTTCTCCAGATTCTGTGCTGATAGCTCAGGTTTAATTTTTCTGTTCTCCAGATTCTGTGCTGATTCCTCAGGCTTAACTTTTCTATTTTCCAGATTCTGTACTGATATCTCAGTTTTTAGCTTTTCTATTTTCAAGATTCTGTGCTGATTACTCAGATTCAATTTTTCTATTTTCCAGATTCTGTGCTGATTCCTCACGTTATGGCTTTTCTATTTTCCAGATTCTGTACTGATATCTCAGTTTTTAGCTTTTCTATTTTCAAGATTCTGTGCTGATTACTCAGATTCAATTTTTCTATTTTCCAGATTCTGTGCTGATTCCTCACGTTATGGCTTTTCTATTTTCCAGATTCTGTACTGATATCTCAGTTTTTAGCTTTTCTATTTTCAAGATTCTGTGCTGATTACTCAGATTCAATTTTTCTATTTTCCAGATTCTGTGCTGATTCCTCACGTTATGGCTTTTCTATTTTCCAGATTCTGTACTGATATCTCAGTTTTTAGCTTTTCTATTTTCAAGATTCTGTGCTGATTACTCAGATTCAATTTTTCTATTTTCCAGATTCTGTGCTGATTCCTCACGTTATGGCTTTTCTATTTTCCAGATTCTGTACTGATATCTCAGTTTTTAGCTTTTCTATTTTCAAGATTCTGTGCTGATTACTCAGATTCAATTTTTCTATTTTCCAGATTCTGTGCTGATTACTCAGGTTTAACTTTTCTCTTTTCCAGATTCTGTACTGACACCTCAGGTTTTGGCTTTTCTATTTTCCAGATTCTGTGCTGATATCTCAGGTTTTACCTTTTCTGTTTTTCACATTCTTCATTTTGGGACCATTTTGGTTCACCTTGGGTGCAGCCCTGGCTGGGCTCTTGTGCTGCCCAAGGTGGATCCATGGAGGAGATCCTTTTCATAAATCCCTGCTTTATTCTTGAGCTCTGTCCAGCCTCTGTTCCAGTTCAGTCTCCATAAGGCAAAGCTGCCCCAGGTTCATCTCTGTGTCTCCTTGGGCCCAAATCCAGCCAATAATTTCCATGTGCTTCCATTTTCCAGCAGCAGGACCCAGAGCAGTGCCAGGCTCCAGGAGAGCAGCAATGTTTGACCCAGAGCTACCCTGACCCTCCTCAGCCTCCTGCCCTCTGCTCCCACAGCCCTGAGCTGAAGAAATGGGCTTGGGAAGGTTCCAGGCTGAAAGAGGCTCTTGTTTGACCTCCACAGCCTGCAGTCCAACCCAAGCCTCTTGGCAGCATCCAGCACATGGATTTCAACTGAAGGATGTGCTGAACTATCCAATAATCCCAATAATTCCAGCAAGAAATGGCCCTGCCACCACACAGCTGGGTGGAACAACAACTTCCAACCCCACAACAAAACCCCAACCATTTCTGTTGTCCCTTTCCCAGCTCAGCCAAATCCCAGACTGAAACCTAACCCCAGCCATTCCAGGTGCTCACCTTTCTTCCAGCTGAACCTGGTGTTGCCCAGGATCCAGTACTCGTGGTCATCAAAGTGGATTTCCCCGTGGGGTGGGAAGAAGGCGTGGGCCAGCTCGCCCGTGGTGCCGTCGAAGCAGTGGTGGGTCAGGGACTCCAGGCAGTCTGTGTGGTTGATGGAATAGAAACCTGGGGCAAAAGCAGCAGTTTGAGGGTTATCTGCAAATGCCTGAAGCTTCACAGCAAGTGTTAATGGTGACATTAATGTTTCCTTGAGCAGACAAAACCACTTTTCCTTTGCCAAACCCCATCCAGGAGCCCACCCAGCACAGGAGAGCCCTCCTGCCCCCCAGATCCCCCATGACGCCCTGGAATTGCTGGAACCCCCTCCCCACAGCTCCCTGGCCCCGTGCAGGGTCGGGGGGCACTCACCGATGGTGAGGTCGCTGGGGAGGTGCCTGGGCACCTCCCTGAAGCTGAACGGGGACACCTCGCTCCACATGCGGAACGCGGCCGCCAGCCCGCGGCGCGTGGCCCTGGCGCTCAGCAGGTTCCTGGGGAAGGACAGGATCCTGCAGGGACACAGCACGTCAGCATCCTCCTCACCCCTCAGCCTTGGCTCTTCTGTTCTCCAGATTCTGTGCTGACACCTCAGGTTTAATTTTTCTGTTTTCCAGATTCTGTGCTGATTCCTCAGGCTTAACTTTTCTATTTTCCAGATTCTGTACTGATATCTCAGTTTTTAGCTTTTCTATTTTCAAGATTCTGTGCTGATTACTCAGATTCAATTTTTCTATTTTCCAGATTCTGTGCTGATTCCTCACGTTATGGCTTTTCTATTTTCCAGATTCTGTACTGATATTTCAGTTTTTAGCTTTTCTGTTTTCCAGATTCTGTGCTGACACCTCAGGTTTTGGCTTTTCTATTTTCCAGATTCTGTGCTGATTACTCAGGTTTAACTTTTCTCTTTTCCAGATTCTGTACTGACACCTCAGGTTTTGGCTTTTCTATTTTCCAGATTCTGTGCTGATATCTCAGGTTTTACCTTTTCTGTTTTTCACATTCTGAGCTGCTTTAGTGAGTGGGTCTGGGTTCACATCAGGGATGGTGAGCTCTGTGCACAGAGCAGGGAGACAAAACAATTCCTGCTCCAGGCACCAAGGACAAATGATCCAAATCTCAGCCCAGGAGCACAAACCCCGTGGGCTGGAGAGGGAAAAACAAGGATGGGACTGCAGGGGCTGCAGCTGATGGAAATGCCCAGATTTGCTCCTGTTTGGGCCTGGAATTGCACAGAACTTACCTGCTCCCAGGGAAGATCTGCCCTCAGGGAACTGCCTCAAGTGCAGAAACTGGGACCAGACATTCTCTATCCCCTCGGGCTGTTTTTTAGCTATGCTGATTCTGTCCTCCCCTGGTCCCAGCACATCCTAAAGGGAGCAGAAGGTTTTTTGTCAAGCCAGGCTTTGCTCAGGGCAAGCCTGGGCACTGAAGGCTCTCACGGGGCTGAGCCAGTTTGGGGTGAGCAGCAAGGAAGGAGCAGAGCCTCCCCTCAGAACTGTCAGCAAGGGCTTTTATTGTTTATTTGTCAGGGAGAAATCAAGGGAGGTGGCTAAAATCCCACACTAAGCAGCACAACATCAGCAAACTCAGTATTTTTGCTCAAGGGAGGGCTCAGCTTTGAAAAAATCCTGCATTAAAAATTTGGGAATGCTCCCATTGACTTCTGGAACAATATTCAGAAGTTTAGGGCTTGACTCAAGTGCTCAGCTGCTCCCACTAAGGGGTTATTGTGCCTTGCTGAGAGCCCTGAAATCACAGAAATCCTGAGTCCACCTTTCAACAGGGAAAGCCTGAGAGGGCAAATTCAAATTTACCAGTGACTACCCTGTGATTTCCCTCAGTGCTGACTGAGGTTCATACAGAACTCCTAAAAACCCACCAGAATAAAGAGAATTAACCCTCAGTCAGGACCTTCTGAGGAGGGGAGCCTGGCTGTGCCCTGAACAGTCTCACTCCAGCATTTCCCAAAATATTCCCATTTTGCAGTGGCACCAGCAGCTCTCCCTGCCCTGCCAAAAACCACCAAGACCCAAAAACCAGTGTACAGAGCAGCAGAATGCAGCCCCAGGAGCAGTTTTGGGGCTGCCTGCAGGCCTTACTTGTAGGTGAGGTTGAAGTGGTCCCACTTGAGGTGGCCGGGGGTGATGGTGTAACGCCTGGGCCGGGCAGGGGCAGGGCTGGGCACAGCTGGGCCTGGCACGGCTCCCTTCAAGACAAAACAGGACATGGAGACACTCCAGGGCAGCTGGTGCCCTGACATTTAGCTTTTATGTTGAGCTTTTGTGTTTATTTAGCCTGTATGTCTCAGATGCTGCATGAATGAGTAACTGTGAAGTCCACATTAAAGTGTTGGTCGGTGTTTTCACATTTTGGCACACACAAAAATCCCTCCAGGCCTGAGATCCAAGCACACCCCACAGCCTCAGGCCCTGAAAAGCATAAATAAAATTAAATTTCAGGGGGAGAATTGAGGTAAATGACTTCAGCACCTGAAGCTGTAATTGGAGGATTAACCCCTGATATGTAAATGGACCAAACTTTAATTGTGTGAAAAACCTGTGACCATCCTGGGCTGGAAACCCAGAGGTTTGTGAAGACCCAGAGGCTTCTGAAAACCCTCAAAGGTTTCTGAAGACCCAGAGGTTTCTGAAAACCCAGAGGTTTCTGACAACCCTCAGAGGTTTTTCACTGCCCAAGGTGCACCTCTTGAAGGCCTTTAATAAATACCAATTGATTCTCTTCAATAAATCCCAATTTATTTTCTTTTTATTCTCTGCTCCAAGGGGCTTCAGAGTGCAGAATAAAAACCTCCAGAATAAAAACCTGGGGGGCACCTCTGGCTCTGCCTGAGGGGTACCCAAGGGATGAGAGCAGGCCTGCATCATCCCAAAACATCCCAAAGCTGCCCCTCTCCTTCCTGGAGAGCAGGAAGAGCCCTGAGGAGGCTCCTGGCCACGGCAAATCTGCAGCTCTGCCTGGAAATTCTCATTTCCTCCTCCCTGGGCTGTCACTCCCCAGATGTAAATCTGCAGAAATGACTAAAACAGGCAAATCTTTGTGCAGGGAGCTCTTTCAGGGAGCTCTGCAATGCCCCCAGAGCCAACAGGAGCCCTGGAAAGCCTGGAGAGCCTTTAAAGCCTGGACCAGCACAAGAGCTGGAATTGTGTGTGACACGTCTGGCTCCAGCTGGAAAAGCCTTTTAGGGCCTGGAGGGGAATGAATGGGACCCAGAGTGGGGTTTTGGGAAGGCTTCCAGCTCTGTGTCCCCCTTTTTGGGGCTAAAACACTGAAAATTGGGCTCCAGAGGCACCAAGGCAGTGGCCAAGAGCCAGGGCCAGTGGCCCAGCCTGACATTCCAGAGGCAGCAGGAGCTGGCTGCAGCTCCCTCATGGAACAAATGATGCCTCTCGTTCTTATACAGAGAGAAATTAAAGGCATCTTTAATTTTTACACAGATAAAAATTAAAGGCATCTTTAATTTTTATACAGGTATCTATATCTATACATATATATATATATATATGTATGTACACACACACACATATATACAATTTTATATATATATATATATAAAAATATATCGAGTGAGACACTGGCCAACAACCCTGCCCTGAATTATTCACTCAGACAATTCACTCAGACAATTACAACAATTCACTGAGCTGTAATTGTTGTAATTAGTCGAGTGAGACACTGGCCAACAACCCTGCCCTGAATTATTCACTCAGACCTTCACTGAGCTGTAATTGTTGTAATTAACCCCCTTCTCCCTCCCGGTTCCCCTCAAGCCAAACTGCAACACCTGAATTAGGGTTAATTAATAACCTGAGCGTGTCATGCAAATGAGGGCAGGGCCAGGATGCTCACATGCACAAAAACCCTAAAAATTCTTTTTTTTATAGAATTAAAGGCTGAGATGAAGTTAAGGAGAAAGGGAAGATCAGCTCCTGGGGGTCCCGGGGATCCCCCTGGATTTGGGGTGACCCCAAAGAGGCAGCTGAGAGCAGCAGGGCCCAGCTTGGGCCCCACAGCAGGGGCAGGGAAGCTCAGATCAGCTCAGCCCAGCCCAGCTAAGCCCAGCTCAGCTCAGCCCAGCCCATCTAAGCCCAGCCCAGCCAGGCCAGGCTGTGCCACCTCAGCCTGGGCTGGGAGAGCAGAAAATCCCCCGGGATTTTCAGCCCAGGGCAGGGACAGCTCCGAGGGAACCCCTGGGCTCTGCTCCCTCCTGATCCCGGGTGCACAGTGATCAGCTCTGGGATCCCAGGGTGCACAGTGATCAGCTCTGGGATCCCAGGGTGCACAGTGATCAGCTCTGGGATCCCAGGGTGCACAGTGATCAACTCTGGGATCCCCAAGTGCACAGTGATCAGCTCTGGGATCCCCAAGTGCACAGTGATCAACTCTGGGATCCCCAAGTGCACAGTGATCAATTCTGGGATCCCAGGGTGCACAGTGATCAGCTCTGGGATCCTTGGCAAAGGGGCTCCAGCAGCCCTGAACTCCTCCCTTGCCCTTACAGGTGTTCATCTGTTTGGATATTTTTCATTTATAGATCCATTGTTCGATTTAGAGTTATTTATAGTTTTGCTTATATCTATTTATCTGTTTGGACAAGCAATTTAGAGATTTGTTTAGATATTTATCTGTTTAAATCTATGTCTCTAGATCCATTGAGATCTATTTACATATTTAGATTAGATATTTGGACTTTATCCAGTTAGATATGTAGACTTTTATCTAGTTAGATATTTATCTATTTAGATTTATTTAGATCTACTTGTCTATAGATCTACTGAGATTAATTTATCTATTTAGATTAGACAGACATTCATCTGTTTAGGTGCTTATTCAGATCTGTTTAGATCTATATGTCTCCTGATCCACTGAGATCTATTTACATATTTAGATTAGATAATTAGACTTTTCTAGTTAGACATTTATCTGTTGAGATCCATCTGTCCACAGATCTATTCAGATCTATTTAGATTAGACATGAAGACATTTATCTGTTTAGATACTTACCTACTTAGATCTATTTGTCTCTAGATCTATTGAGATCCATTTCCCCATTTAGATTAGATATTCAGACATTTATCTACTTAGATATTGATCCACTTGGATCTATTTTGATCTATTTGTATCTATTCAGGTCTGTTTAGATCTGTCTGCAGATCTATTTATCTATTCAGACCTATTTATCTGCAGACCTATTAGATATATTTATCTATTTAGATTAGATAATTAGACATTTATTTAGGTATTTATCTTAGATCTATTTGTATCTATTTAGGTCTGTAAAGATCTGCTTATCTATTTAGAACTATTCAGACCTATTAGATATATTTATGCATGGATTAGGTATTTATCTCTCTATTTAGACATTTATTTAGACATTTAGCTCCCAGCCTCTAGGCAGAGCCCGCCTGCCCCTCTCCCCTGCCAGGCTCAGATCCCTTCTCCTCACCTGAATGTCCCGAATTCCAGCTGGAGATTGCAGAGCTGCCAGCACGGCCAGCGCCGGGAGCAGACACAGAACGCCCAGCGTGCTCCTCCAGCCCCTGCTCTGCCTCTGCTCCAGGGCCGAGAGCTGCTCTGCCCGATCCATCTCGTCCTGGAGGGGTTTCTGGGGGGTTTTCTTGGGACAGGCTCTCAAGGCATTCCCTGCCCGGAACGCATTTGTGATCCCTGAGCTCACATTTGTGAGCAGCCCTGCAGCTGCTGCCAGAGCTGTGCACAAGCAGGGCAGCTTCAAAAAGCCCTAAAAAAAAAAAAAAATATATTTCTTTTTAAAAAAATAAAAAGAAAAAAAAAAGCAGACTTTACATTAAGCCTCTTTCCAATGTGCCAAAGATTCTCTCAGGCTCTGCCAAGTGGGATCGTGTTACTGCAGCTGAAATTTGGGCTGGCCCAGGAGCAGCAGCAAAGTGAAACAAGCTGGGGTGGACATGAACTCTTCTTTTAACTGTGTGAGCAGCACGGGGCAAATCTGCAGTTGTCAGCTTCATGTAATGAAAAATAAAACCTCAAAATAAATTTAAAAAAAACACACAAAAAAAAAAACCAACCAAAAAAAAACCCAAAAAAAAAAAAAACAAAAAAAAAAAAAAAAAAAAAAAAAAAAAAAACCAAAAAAAAAAACCAGGGGAGAGGGCAGCAAGAGGAATCCAGAAGGGATCATCCCCTTGGAATGTGTCACTGGGGATGCTCCACTCATTTGTCACGGGCTGTCCTGGGTGAAAAATGAGATGCTGGGAGAGCAGGCTGGGCTCTCTGCTCAGGGAGCTGATAGAATCCCCCAAAAGTAAACCCAGCAGCCCCTCTTCCCCCAAGCTTGGCCGGGGAGCTGCAGTTCCTGGGGTGCTTGGGGTGTTTTTGTGTCACGCTGGGCTTGGCCCCCAAAGAGGCTTGGAGGGGTTTGCCTGGGAGCTTCTTTGAGGCATCTCCAGGCACGAATCCATTCAGGGCTTTTTGAAAAAGCTCGCTCAGAAATTCTCAGGTTTTCAGACAACTGAAAAAGCTCACTCAGAAATTCTCAAGTTTTCAGGGACAGCCTAAAAAGCTCACTCAGAAATTCTCAGGATTTCAGCTGAAAATGCTCCCTCAGGAATTCTCAGGTTTTCAGGGACAGCTGCACTTTTCTGTCTCATCCTGAGGTGGGCTGAACTCAACCCCAGTTCTGCCCCCTCAGAGGAAAAGGAATTCTGCAGGCTCCCAGTTCCAGCAGCAAATGCCAGGCAGGGGGAAGGTCAGGCAAAAAAATTCCTTGGGGCATTCGAAAGGTTTCAGAAAAGCCTTGCAATTTTAATAATGAAAAATGCTCTAATAGGAATTTTTTCCAGCCTAGTTCATCATCAAGCCTGCAATGTTTTTTATTAGTTTCATACATTTGCAGCCTCAAGCTGGCCTGGAGCTTTCAAAGAGCTCAGGAGAAATAAAGCCAGTGATCTGGGTGTCCAAATCCATGAACATTTCTGTGCCATTCTCACCAAGACAAACCACCACGGAGTGCAGCAGTGGCTCAGAGCCCAGGAAAGGATGGATGGATGGATGGATGGATGGATGGATGGATGGATGGATGGATGGATGGATGGATGGATGGATGGATGGATGGAATTACAGAGGAAAGAGCAGAAACCCAGGGTCCAGAGCTCTCCTCTGTGGAATTGGTGGAATTGGTGCCCTCAGCTGCTTTCTAGGGATGGTTCCTCCGCACCCAGGCCTGTGCATGGCTCTGGAAAAATCCTGCATTTGCAGCTCCAAAGAGATGCATTTGCAGCTCCAAAGAGATGCAATTGCAGCTCCAAATCCTGCATTTGCAGCTCCAAAGAGATGCAAGTTCAGCCCTGTGGCCTGCATTTGCAGCTCCAAAGAGATGCAAGTTCAGCCCTGTGGGCGTTTGAGCTGCAGTCACAGCACCAAGGGAGAACCCAGCTGATTTTTGCCTCCAGCGCCCGAATTCTCGGTTTCTTTTAGAGCCTGCAGAGAACAGGAAAGTGCTGATGGAGGGGGGAGTCCTGCAGGGAAAGCTGCCTTGAAATGGGCTCCAGACCTCCAGCCAAGAGCTCCTCTCCTCTAAATCCTGCATTTGCAGCTCCAAAGAGATGCAATTGCAGCTCCAAATCCTGCATTTGCAGCTCCAAAGAGATGCAATTGCAGCTCCAAATCCTGCATTTGCAGCTCCAAAGAGATGCAAGTTCAGCCCTGTGGGCGTTTGAGCTGCAGTCACAGCACCAAGGGAGAACCCAGCTGATTTTTGCCTCCAGCGCCCGAATTCTCGGTTTCTTTTAGAGCCTGCAGAGAACAGGAAAGTGCTGATGGAGGGGGGAGTCCTGCAGGGAAAGCTGCCTTGAAATGGGCTCCAGACCTCCAGCCAAGAGCTCCTCTCCTCTAAGGCAGCTCTGGCTCCAAAGAAAAATATTGTTATCAAAGGCAGAGCTGGAAGAACATTGAGTTTCAGCCACGGAACAGCTTCAAGGGCCCTCCCAGAGCCAGGGGGACCCAGCAGGGCTGGAGGGAGATCTTAGCTCATGCACTGCACACCCTCCTCTGCTCTGCTGGAGCAGCTGGGGGCAGTTTAATCCTGACCCAGGGCAGTTTAATCCTGACCTAGAGCAGTTTAATCCTGATTTAGGGCAGTTTAATCCTGATTTAGGGCAGTTTAACCCTCATTTAGGGCAGTTTAACCCTCACCCAGAACAGTTTAATCCTGATTTAGGGCAGTTTACCCCTGACCCAGAGCAGTTTAACCCTGACCCAGAGCAGTTTAATCCTGATTTAGGGCAGTTTAACCCTGACCTAGGGCAGGCTCAGACCCAGCCCTGGGCAGGTGAGATTTGCTCAAGGTCCATGTGGAATTTCCCAGGACCCGAAACTCTCCAAGCACCCACTCAGTGCCTTATTTTTGTGTCACTCACTCATTTTTGTGGCTCTCATTTTTGTGGCACTCACTCATTTTTGTGGCTCTCTCATTTTTCTGAAGAGGAGCAGAAGAACCCAAATTTTAAGCAGGGATTGGGGACTCACACAAGCACAGCCCGAGGGGAGCAAGAATTCCCTTCAGCATGGAAAGGTTTTTGTGAAATACATCTCAGCAGGGCTGAGGGAGTGCACAGAGCATTTTTAGGACCTCGCTGCTCCTGAATGCGTCTCCAGTAAGGGCGAGCAGAGCCAGGAAAACCCTTTTTCCATGAGTCACAGGAGGATTCTGAATGGGGAGAGAGCGTGCTGCACAGGATCTGCCTTCCCTGCGCTGCCTGGATGGAACCTTGGCACCACCTCTGGGACATTTTGGGATCCTCTCCCCTCTCAGGTTATCCCGGGGAGGATCAGAAGGGAGAGCAGGGTTTCTTGGAAAGCACTTTGCTCTCTTGCTCCTCACTGTGCCCATCTCCAGAGAAATCCAGCACATCCAAACCCTGGCTGCAGGGAGCTTTCAAAATTATTCAAGCTGCAGCCAAATATTTGCTGAGAAACCAGCAGAGCACTGAGGCCAAGACAAACCTCGAGTTCTAGGGAATGAGAGTCAGCTGAGGAGAGGCTCCAGCACTCCAGCTGGAGCCTTGGGAACTTTGCTGATGAAAGCCCTGCTCCTCTGGAGGCAGCAGGGCACAGAACCCTCGCGGCACTGCTTGGATTTCTGGGAATTACTGAGGATCTGCACCTCTGACTTTCACACCAAAGCTGATCCTCACATTCAGCTTCAGCTTATTTGGGTGCTAATCAGGAGCCAAACAAATAATTTAGGGGTAAAATCTGATCCACTTTCACAGCTTTAAAAAAAAAATCTATTAAAACTGTAACAAACCCAAGGGAGTATTTGGATAAATGTTATCTCTAGAAGCCAAGAACTGGTGAATAACTTTCTGAATAAACCAGATAAATGGTTTAAATAAATAATCAATGTTCCCATCACCACCACACAGTTCCACACTGTTGAAAAGATCTGCCCCCTCTTTGCTAACGAACAAAGGGAGCAGAGGAACACTGGAAGTTTTGTTTTGTTTGTTTAAATATTGCTTCCAAGATGTGACAAACAGGAGGTTTGGGCACCACTGTACCACCAGACCCCAGACAAACAGCCACACTTCCACCAAAATTTACTTTACAGGATGGCTGAGTGCTGATAATTCTCCACTCAGCTGGAAAACAATACAGCTACTGTTTGTACATTCATTTTTAATGCTCAGGAAAATAGATATTTTTATTTTATTAAGTTTTGCTGCAAAACAAAGAAACAAAAATGAAATCCCTTTTTTGTTTGTTTTTTCCCCTCCTCCCCCTCGTATCTTAATTATTACTATTTATTTTCTTTACACTTTGATTGGAGTATTTAACACCTGCCTTTGGCATTATGGATAGAAAGCTCAGGAGTCTCTGAACACACGGCTCTGCCAAAAAAATGAAATAAAATATGGAAGAAGAAGAAGAAGAAGAAGAAGAGTGTCACTTAGAGGTCAGAGATTTGTTGTAACAGATTTTCTCCAGTCAGTGTTCACTACTTTTTCTCTAAGGCACACGCTCTGTCTTGGGCTGCACAGGGGACAGCCCCTCCCTGGCCCTGTGTCCCTGGCACCCGGGCCAGCTGCTCCTGGGACCTCCCCGGGAGCTGGGAGCTCTCCTGGATGCCTCTGGAGCACCCCAGGATCTGCCCAGCTCTGAGACATCCCAGGATCAGCTCAGCTCTGGGACACCCCAGGATCTGCTCAGCTCTGAGAATCCCAGGATCTGTTCAGCTCTGGGACATCCCAGGATCTGTTCAGCTCTGGGACACCCCAGGATCTGCTCAGCTCTGGGACACCCCAGGATCTGTTCAGCTCTGAGACATTCCAGGATCTGTTCACTCTGGAACATTCCAGGATCTGTTCACTCTGGAACACCCCAGGATCTACTCAGCTCTGGGACACCCCAGGATCTGCTGAGCTCTGGAACACCCCAGGATCAGCTCAGCTCTGGGACACCCCAGGATCAGCTCAGCCCTGGGACACCCCAGGATCTGTTCACTCTGGAACATCCCAGGATCTGCCCAGCCCCGCTCTGAAGCGTGGTCAGTCCGGTGGTTCTGGATGAGCAGCACAAGTGAGGCAGGGGCTGTCCCTTCCCTGGGACACCCCAGAGGGGACTCCTCCTCCTCCTCTTCCTCCTCCTCCCCTGGCACATCCCTCCTGTGCTCCCCTCCTTCTCCCAGGCAGCCAAACCCCTGCGGAGGGAGGAAGCACAGCAGGGCTGGGGCCGGGGAGGAGCACCCTCAGCCAGGATGGGGATCCTGTCCTGGATGGCCTGGAGGCAGATGGGGGTGGAGGAACATCCTCAGACAAAGATGTGGATCCTCTCCTGGGCAGATGGAACAGTCAGGAGCAGCATCCTCAGCCAAGATGGGGATCCTCCCCCAGGCAGATGGGAAACAGGGAGGAGCAGCATGGATCCTCTCCTGGGTGGCCTGGAGGCAGATGGGGGTGGAGGAACATCCTCAGAGGAAGATGTGGATCCTCAAAGATGTGGATCCTCTCCTGGGTGGCCTGGAGGCAGATGGGGGTGGAGGAACATCCTCAGAGGAAGATGTGGATCCTCAAAGATGTGGATCCTCTCCTGGATGGCCTGGAGGCAGATGGGGGTGGAGCAGCATCCTCAGACAAAGATGTGGATCCTCTCCTGGGCAGATAGGACTCAGTCAGGGCAGGAGAGGAGCAGCATCCTCAGAGGAAGATGTGGATCCTCAAAGATGTGGATCCTCTCCTGGATGGCCTGGAGGCAGATGGGGGTGGAGCAGCATCCTCAGACAAAGATGTGGATCCTCTCCTGGGCAGATAGGACTCAGTCAGGGCAGGAGAGGAGCAGCATCCTCAGAGGAAGATGTGGATCCTCTTGTGGATAGGGTGGAGGCAGATGGGACACAGGGAGGAGGAGCATCCTCAGCCAAGATGGGGATCCTGTCCTGGATGGCCTGGCAGCAGATGGGGGTGGAGGAACACCCTCAGAGGAAGCTGTGGATCCTGTTCTGGATGTCCTGGAGGCAGATGGGGCACAGGGAGGAGGAGCATCCTCAGAGGAAGATGTGGATCCTCCCCCAGCTTGCCTGGAGGCAGATGGGGGTGGAAGAACACCCTCAGACAAATATGAGGATCCTGTCCTGGGCAGATGGAGCACAGGGAGGAGGAGCAGCCTCAGACAAAGATGTGGATCCCCTCCTGGATGGCCTGGAGGCAGATGGGGGGTGACGGAACACCCTCAGAGGAAGCTGTGGATCCTCCCCCGGGGCAGATGGGGGTGGAGGAACACCCTCAGACAAAGATGTGGATCCACCTCTGGGCAGATGGGGCACAGGGAGGAGGAACACCCTCAGAGGAAGCTGTGGATCCTCCCCCAGAGCAGACAGGGCACAGGGAGGAGGGGTACCCTCAGATGAAGATGTGGATCCTGTCCTGGATGGCCTGGAGGCAGATGGGGCTGATGGAACTCCCTCAGACGAAGATGTGGATCCTGTCCTGCATGGCCTGGCGGCAGATGGGGCACAGGAGGAGCAGGCTCAGACAAAGATGTGGATCCTGTCCTGCATGGCCTGGCGGCCGATGGGGCACAGGGAGGAGGAGCACCCTCAGACAAAGATGTGGATCCTCTCGCGGATGGCCTGGCGGCAGATGGGGCACACGGTCAGCGCCGTGCTGCAGTCTGGGCACGAGCCGTGCCCGCACTGGAACACCAGCTTGATCTGGTCGTCGATGCAGATGGGGCAGGTGATCCTCTCCTCCATCTGCCGGTAGCGGCTCTGCAGCTCCTCCATCAGCTTCCTCTGCTCCGTGCCCTCCGAGCTGGGGCTGCACTCCACCTCCGTGCTGTCTGTGGGCAGAGAGCAGCCTTAATTAACTCATTAACTCCTCCTTGTGCCCCTCCCAGCAGCAGCATCCCACTCACACTGCACTCTGCCTCAAAAAAAACCCTTGGGGTGATGCTTTTTTTTTTTTAACTCACTCAGTGCTTTTGTTTGTTTGGGATGGTTTGGTGGTTTGGGTTTTCTTTAAGTCCTGTCTGAAATTCCTGCCGTGGTGCTCTGGAATATGCTGCTCACTTCAAGTGAAAATATTCAAGGTTGGTTGTGATATTCTGCCCCACTAATCAAGGAATCCTTACAGGATCCATACTGTGTCCCCTCAGCCTCCTGGTCACACCTGGGACTCCAATTTCTGCCCAAGAAATGTCTGAAAAATGAGTGTGCGTCTTTCAGCACACACATGGTCAAACAAAAAGAAACCATCTGAACACCTGTGTTGAGTTTTACAGTTTTCATTTCCATAAATGAAGAGTTTTACATAAATAAGAGTCATTTGGTGAAATGAAAGAATCCCAAATCCTGGGCAATGGGAGTTTGGGTAAATATTCTCAGTGCAGCTCCCACTGCTCATTTTCTGCTCCTGAATCACTGATTTCCACTGTGATTTACTGATTTACTCCACTACAGATGTCCCATTCCCAGTTCTGGAATTAGCTCCACATCAGTGGTGCAAGAAGTGATTTCAAGCCCAGTCCTTGGGGACAGGGAGCTTGTCAAAGGCAAGCACCGAAGACATCACTGCCAGGGAAATCCTGCTGGTATTTCAGAGACCTTGATGCTCCTCCTCCACTGGAAACTTGCCTGCAATGTCCTCTTTGGAATTCCCATCATCATTTTGCTGCCAGTCTGCAGCAGAGACAAATGCTCCTGGGCAGAGTCAGGTCTCCAGGGGTACTTTTGGCAGGATGGAGCTGCAGAGAGGAGCTCTGGCTCTGCCAGCTGTGCCTGTCCAATGCCATGGGAATGATTCCTGCTTTTTTTCCAGGCATCAAGTCACAAGGCTGACTCCAAAAAAAGCCCACAATGCTCAGTCACATGCAGGACACGCAATTAAATCCTCACATGCCCTGAGAGTGATCTCAGTGGCAATTTGCATCGACCCCATGGCAAAAGCAAACCCTGCTGCTGCCCTGCTGATATCACAGCTCCTCCTGACACTGGAAATGTGGACAGGAGAGAAATCTGGGCTGAAAACTTTATTGAAATACTCCAACTCTGAGATTTCTGCATAGCTGGGTGATGCCAGCCCTGCACAGACACTGATTTCTCAGCCAGGGGAGGAGCAAGGCTTGCACAAGGTGAAATTTTCCCTCCCTCCTGAATTTTCACTGTTAAACCTGACTGCTTTTAATACACAAAATAAGCCAGGCCCAGGTAAAGCTCCCTTAAATGTCCTGTCCTGTGCAGCTTGAGCTTGGCTGAGACACCTGAGAAAATCTATTAAAATAAACTTTTTTTCCCTCTCTAAAGGTGGATAACACAACAGGCACACATACACACACAAAGCCCAAAGAAATGAACTCTTAATTGACTGAAAATCAGTGATGCCCCTCAAGCTAAGCCTGGGCAGGACCCTCCCCACAGCCCTGAGCAGCAGGACATACCTTGTTTCAGCTTTTTGGTTATTGTCACTTGACATTTGATGCACTTCTTCATCCTCCTGGAGCACTCTGCCACAAGGAGAGATGACAATTAAACCCACAGCAGACTCAAGAAGATCAGATTTGAACAACCTGAGCCTCCCTGGGTGGCTGAGGGATTGTTCCTGCACGGAATGAGGTCACCACCTGCTTTCTGAGCTGTGCCCTGCTCTTTTATTTAATCTTTCCCAGGTCAGCAGCAAACACATCACCTTAAATCCCCCCAATTCCTCTGCTCTGAGCCCCTGGAGCTGCTGCAGCTCTGGGGGAAGAGGATGAAGCTCTGGCACAGAGGTCAGAGCAAACTCCCTGTGCTCACTCACTCTGTGCCTTGTGAGATGAACTTGCTGCCCTTCAATCAGCTGAAATCCCAAAGAATGAAGAGTTAGGAGAGGGAAATCCTTCTCAGGAGGTTTCTGGGGGGTAAAGCACTGACAGCCACAACTGGCTCTCCCTCTGAATTACTCAGGCCCCACAAAGCTGCCCGGAGCCCCCAGCAGCAGGTGGGCAGAACATTTTGTGGTTTTCAGAGATAATTTTGGCTGTCTGAGATGCTGAAATCATCCTGGGGTTGCTTCAGGACACAAACAGCACAAAAGCTCTGTGTGTGAGCAGGGCTGGATTTCTGACAGGGGCAAAGAGAGAGGCTGGCAAGAAAACCATGAGGAAAAAAAATGGGGGGAAAAAAAAATCAGTGTGGACTCACCTTCACACACAATACTGTGCTGGCACGGGAAGAAATGGATGAGCAAGGCCAGCTCTGAGCAGACCAGGCACTCTGTGGGCACTGCCAGGCTGGAGACACTGAGGTTGGTCATGGTGTTGGGCGTGGTGTGCACACGGCGAAGGCTGCAGGTGATGCTGGAGCTCCCAGAAGAAACCTGCTGATCCCTGCAAGTGTCAGAGATGAGAGCCACCAGCTCCTTCAGCAGTGGGTCACGTCAGCTTGAGCCTTTTTCTGACTCAAGATGAGGTAACTAAAAGGTGTTTTAATGTTTTTATTTCATTTTTCATTGTTCTATTGCTCTAAAGTATGAAATCTTTTTTTTAAAGTTATCCTTTAAAACTTGTTCCTAATTCAGTTTCCCTCTCAACAATGTCTGTCCAGCCTCACTTCAGCCCTCCACACTCCAGAGCAAACAGGACACGCTCAGGGTGACATCCTGAGGGTCCCAGACATTCTCCATCCCCCCTGGAGCAGCTCCAGAGGGTCTCAGGGATTCTCCATCCCCCCTGGAGCAGCTCCAAAGGGTCTCAGGGATTCTCCATCCCCCCTGGAGCAGCTGCAGAGACACCAGGGCTGGGGGAATCTCTGATTTCCAAGGGTTTCCTGAGGCTCACCTGAATTTCTGTGAGAAGTCTTTGACAATCTGGACAATCCTCCCATCTGTGATGAGGTCCAAAGGAGACTTTCCCCGATGATTTGCATAATTAATATCTGCTCCTTCTTGTGCTAAGTAGCAGGCCATGGCAGTCCCAACGTTCAGCTCCACATTTCCCAGCAAGCCAGAAGCCTGCAGCTAAAAGAAATTGAGAAAAACACTCTGAAATACACTCCCAAGCTTTGATTTTCTGCTCTGATCTGCATCAAAATCTAAATAAAGTCTTAAACCTTGTACTTGAGACTTGGAAGTGCAACTTTTTGAAAGCACACAGAGGTTGTTTTTGTAAATAATGGGTTCAAATTTTACACTGCAGGGCCAGGAGTGCCTCAGAGTGACCCTACCTGGTGATTACCCCTACAAATCAGAGAAATGGGCATTAATTTCTCTGCAATTAAGAAGCTGGAGGCCCCACAGGGCTGCTGAGCAGCTGCTGCAGGGTGACAGCTATTTCAGGAGCCAAACTGATGTGCATGATCCCAAATAATTCCCAGGCAAGTCACATATTCCACTGACTTGCCCAGCCAGAGAGGGTCAGCAGGGCAGGGAGAAGGAGATGGGAAGGAATTCACAGCACTCGGGGTGCTGTCACTGTCAGACATGCTGGGAGGGACAGGCAGGGCAGGGAGAAGGAGATGGGAAGGAATTCACAGCACTCGGGGTGCTGTCACTGCCAGACATGCTGGGGGGTCAGGAGGGGAGGGAGAAGGAGATGGGAGGGAATTCACAGCACTCGGGGTGCTGTCACTGTCAGACATGCTGGGAGGGTCAGCAGGGCAGGGAGAAGGAGATGGGAAGGAATTCACAGCACTCGGGGTGCTGTCACTGCCAGACATGCTGGGGGGGACAGGCAGGGCAGGGAGAAGGAGATGGGAAGGAATTCACAGCACTCGGGGTGCTGTCACTGTCAGACATGCTGGGGGGACAGGCACAGATCCCCTGGGCACTGCCAGGGCTCTGGCCCTGCACTGAGCGTCGGTGTCCTGGCTGGGCAAGGGGAAAGATGGGGCTAAAAATGGGGAATGGGTGCTTGCACTTATCCTAATCATTTCAAATATAACAGGAAATAATAATAATAATAATAATAATAATAGTAATTGTAATAGCAATAATAATAATAATAATAATAATAATAATAATAATAATAGCAATAAGAATAATAGTAATAGCAATAATAATACTAATAATTTCATAACAGTAAATAATAAAATAATAAAATACAATTAAATCATAATAACAACAATAATAAAATAAGAATAAAAATTAAATAAAAATAAAAGAAGAAAAATAAAATCAAATAAATTAATAATACGAAATTTAACAATAATAAGCATTAGAATCATTAACATATAACATATAATATAATAACACATATAATATTTAATATATTTAATATATTATTGTACATTATAATGACAATATAATGACATATAATGTAATAACATATAATAACATAACATTAATATAATATAATATAATATAATATAATATAATATAATATAATATAATATAATATAATATCAGCAACAATATACATATATTTAAAATAAGTATTATCTATATCATATGTAATACACAAAATACACAAAATTACACAAAAATCACACAAGAATCACACCCAAATCCCTAAAGCACCACGTTCTGTGAGTGTGCTGCTGCCCCTCTGCTCACCTTGGCCAGCAGGGTGCCCCCCATGTCCCCGTCCCTCTTCTCCAGGGCCAGGGCCATGAGCTGCTGGCGCTCCAGGGCGATGTGCATGGCCGTGTCCCCATCCTCATCCTCGGCATTGACGTCGCTGCCCTGGCTCACCAGCAGCTGCACCATGCCCACGTGGCCCTGGATCACTGCCAGGTGCAGCGGGCTCTGCTTCCTGCTGTTCTTCACGTTCACGTCACAGCGACCCTGGAAAGGCAGGGATTGCAGCAGGGGATGAGCTCTGAGTGCTGAGCTGGCACTGCGGGGCCTGGCAGCTCCCAAATCCCACTGCACCTTTGCTGAGTTATCTGCTCCTCACACTGATCTGTCAGACAATAACATCCTGTTCTGAGCCAGGGATGGGGCAGCTGAGAGGTGTCTGAAAAACTTTTATTCCATTTTCCATCTCGTGTGAAGGGTGATGCAATACAGATGTTATAATTCACTCCACCACAATCAGGAGTTAACTATTTCCTAATTACAATACACTGTGTTTCTTGGCTTATCAGTTTCAGTTATACCATGTTGTAAATGCTTTAAAGTCAATAATGTAAAATCATCTCTTGTGGGACCTTGCAAAAGCAGGAATTGCAGCACAGGGATGAGCTCTGAGTGCTGAGCCTGGCACTGTGGGGCCTGGCAGCTCCCAAATCCCACTGCACCTTTGCTGGGTTTAGCTGAGTTATCTGCTCCTCACACTGATCTGTCAGACAATAACATCCTGTTCTGAGCCAGGGATGGGGCAGCTGAGAGGTGTCTGAAAAACTTTTATTCCATTTTCCGTCTCATGGGAAGGGTGAGACACTACAGATGTTATAATTCACTCATCACAATCAGGAGTTAACTATTTCCTAATTACAATACACTGTAAGTGTTTCTTGGCTTATCAGTTTTAGTTATACCATGTTGTAGATACTTTAAAGTCAATAATGTAAAATCACCTCTTGTGGGACCCTGCAAAGGCAGGAATTGCAGCATGGGGATGAGCTCTGAGTGCTGAGCTTGGCTGCAGAGCTGGCACTCTGGGGCCTGGCAGCTCCCAAATCCCACCCCACCTTTGCTGAGTTTAGCTGAGTTACCTGCTCCTCACAAGGAGCACCAATTTGTTGGACAATCCACATTTCCTTACCCAGAGTTGGTGTTTGAAAAACTTTTATTCCATTTTCAGTCTCATGTGAAGGATGAGACAGTACACATGTTGTAATTCACACCATCATAATCAGAAGTCAGCTATTCCCTAATTACATTTTAAGTGTTTCTTGGCTTATCAGTTTCAGTTATACCATGTTATAAATGCTTTAATCATCTAAAATCACCCCTCGTGTGACCCTGCAAAAGCAGGAATTGCACCATGGGGAGATGGGGCTGCTGAGCCTGGCTGCAGAACTCAGAGTGTGGCCCTGCAGCTCCCAAATCCCACTGCACCTTTGCTGAGTTATCTGCTCCTCACACTGATCTGTCAGACAATAACATCCTGTTCTGAGCCAGGGATGGGGCAGCTGAGAGGTGTCTGAAAAACTTTTATTCCATTTTCCATCTCGTGTGAAGGGTGATGCAATACAGATGTTATAATTCACTCCACCACAATCAGGAGTTAACTATTTCCTAATTACAATAAACGGTGTTTCTTGGCTTATCAGTTTCAGTTATACCATGTTGTAAATGCTTTAAAGTCAATAATGTAAAATCATCTCTTGTGGGACCTTGCAAAAGCAGGAATTGCAGCACAGGGATGAGCTCTGAGTGCTGAGCCTGGCACTGCGGGGCCTGGCAGCTCCCAAATCCCACTGCACCTTTGCTGGGTTTAGCTGAGTTATCTGCTCCTCACACTGATCTGTCACTCAATAACATCCTGTTCTGAGCCAGGGATGGGGCAGCTGAGAGGTGTCTGAAAAACTTTTATTCCATTTTCCGTCTCATGGGAAGGGTGAGACACTACAGATGTTATAATTCACTCATCACAATCAGGAGTTAACTATTTCCTAATTACAATGCACTGTAAGTGTTTCTTGGCTTATCAGTTTTAGTTATACCATGTTGTAGATACTTTAAAGTCAATAATGTAAAATCACCTCTTGTGGGACCCTGCAAAGGCAGGAATTGCAGCATGGGGATGAGCTCTGAGTGCTGAGCTTGGCTGCAGAGCTGGCACTCTGGGGCCTGGCAGCTCCCAAATCCCACCCCACCTTTGCTGAGTTTAGCTGAGTTACCTGCTCCTCACAAGGAGCACCAATTTGTTGGACAATCCACATTTCCTTACCCAGAGTTGGTGTTTGAAAAACTTTTATTCCATTTTCAGTCTCATGTGAAGGATGAGACAGTACACATGTTGTAATTCACACCATCATAATCAGAAGTCAGCTATTCCCTAATTACATTTTAAGTGTTTCTTGGCTTATCAGTTTCAGTTATACCATGTTATAAATGCTTTAATCATCTAAAATCACCCCTCGTGTGACCCTGCAAAAGCAGGAATTGCACCATGGGGAGATGGGGCTGCTGAGCCTGGCTGCAGAACTCAGAGTGTGGCCCTGCAGCTCCCAAATCCCACTGCACCTTTGCTGAGTTTAGCTGAGTTACCTGCTCCTCACAGAAGCACCAATTTGTCAGACAATAATTCATTTCCTGACCCAGGGATGGGGCAGCTGAGAGGTGTCTGAAAAACTTTTATTCCATTTTCCGTCTCATGGGAAGGGTGAGACACTACAGATGTTATAATTCACTCATCACAATCAGGAGTTAACTATTTCCTAATTACAATACACTGTAAGTGTTTCTTGGCTTATCAGTTTTAGTTATACCATGTTGTAGATACTTTAAAGTCAATAATGTAAAATCACCTCTTGTGGGACCCTGCAAAGGCAGGAATTGCAGCATGGGGATGAGCTCTGAGTGCTGAGCTTGGCTGCAGAGCTGGCACTCTGGGGCCTGGCAGCTCCCAAATCCCACCCCACCTTTGCTGAGTTTAGCTGAGTTACCTGCTCCTCACAAGGAGCACCAATTTGTTGGACAATCCACATTTCCTGACCCAGAGTTGGTGTTTGAAAAACTTTTATTCCATTTTCAGTCTCATGTGAAGGATGAGACAGTACACATGTTGTAATTCACACCATCATAATCAGAAGTCAGCTATTCCCTAATTACATTTTAAGTGTTTCTTGGCTTATCAGTTTCAGTTATACCATGTTATAAATGCTTTAATCATCTAAAATCACCCCTCGTGTGACCCTGCAAAAGCAGGAATTGCACCATGGGGAGATGGGGCTGCTGAGCCTGGCTGCAGAACTCAGAGTGTGGCCCTGCAGCTCCCAAATCCCACTGCACCTTTGCTGAGTTTAGCTGAGTTACCTGCTCCTCACAGAAGCACCAATTTGTCAGACAATAATTCATTTCCTGACCCAGGGATGGGGCAGCTGAGAGGTGTCTGAAAAACTTTTATTCCATTTTCCGTCTCATGGGAAGGGTGAGACACTACAGATGTTATAATTCACTCATCACAATCAGGAGTTAACTATTTCCTAATTACAATACACTGTAAGTGTTTCTTGGCTTATCAGTTTTAGTTATACCATGTTGTAGATACTTTAAAGTCAATAATGTAAAATCACCTCTTGTGGGACCCTGCAAAGGCAGGAATTGCAGCATGGGGATGAGCTCTGAGTGCTGAGCTTGGCTGCAGAGCTGGCACTCTGGGGCCTGGCAGCTCCCAAATCCCACCCCACCTTTGCTGAGTTTAGCTGAGTTACCTGCTCCTCACAAGGAGCACCAATTTGTTGGACAATCCACATTTCCTGACCCAGAGTTGGTGTTTGAAAAACTTTTATTCCATTTTCAGTCTCATGTGAAGGATGAGACAGTACACATGTTGTAATTCACACCATCATAATCAGAAGTCAGCTATTCCCTAATTACATTTTAAGTGTTTCTTGGCTTATCAGTTTCAGTTATACCATGTTATAAATGCTTTAATCATCTAAAATCACCCCTCGTGTGACCCTGCAAAAGCAGGAATTGCACCATGGGGAGATGGGGCTGCTGAGCCTGGCTGCAGAACTCAGAGTGTGGCCCTGCAGCTCCCAAATCCCACTGCACCTTTGCTGAGTTTAGCTGAGTTACCTGCTCCTCACAGAAGCACCAATTTGTCAGACAATAATTCATTTCCTGACCCAGGGATGGGGCAGCTGAGAGGTGTCTGAAAAACTTTTATTCCATTTTCCGTCTCATGGGAAGGGTGAGACACTACAGATGTTATAATTCACTCATCACAATCAGGAGTTAACTATTTCCTAATTACAATACACTGTAAGTGTTTCTTGGCTTATCAGTTTTAGTTATACCATGTTGTAGATACTTTAAAGTCAATAATGTAAAATCACCTCTTGTGGGACCCTGCAAAGGCAGGAATTGCAGCATGGGGATGAGCTCTGAGTGCTGAGCTTGGCTGCAGAGCTGGCACTCTGGGGCCTGGCAGCTCCCAAATCCCACCCCACCTTTGCTGAGTTTAGCTGAGTTACCTGCTCCTCACAAGGAGCACCAATTTGTTGGACAATCCACATTTCCTGACCCAGAGTTGGTGTTTGAAAAACTTTTATTCCATTTTCAGTCTCATGTGAAGGATGAGACAGTACACATGTTGTAATTCACACCATCATAATCAGAAGTCAGCTATTCCCTAATTACATTTTAAGTGTTTCTTGGCTTATCAGTTTCAGTTATACCATGTTATAAATGCTTTAATCATCTAAAATCACCCCTCGTGTGACCCTGCAAAAGCAGGAATTGCACCATGGGGAGATGGGGCTGCTGAGCCTGGCTGCAGAACTCAGAGTGTGGCCCTGCAGCTCCCAAATCCCACTGCACCTTTGCTGAGTTTAGCTGAGTTACCTGCTCCTCACAGAAGCACCAATTTGTCAGACAATAATTCATTTCCTGACCCAGGGATGGGGCAGCTGAGAGGTGTCTGAAAAACTTTTATTCCATTTTCCGTCTCATGGGAAGGGTGAGACACTACAGATGTTATAATTCACTCATCACAATCAGGAGTTAACTATTTCCTAATTACAATACACTGTAAGTGTTTCTTGGCTTATCAGTTTTAGTTATACCATGTTGTAGATACTTTAAAGTCAATAATGTAAAATCACCTCTTGTGGGACCCTGCAAAGGCAGGAATTGCAGCATGGGGATGAGCTCTGAGTGCTGAGCTTGGCTGCAGAGCTGGCACTCTGGGGCCTGGCAGCTCCCAAATCCCACCCCACCTTTGCTGAGTTTAGCTGAGTTACCTGCTCCTCACAAGGAGCACCAATTTGTTGGACAATCCACATTTCCTGACCCAGAGTTGGTGTTTGAAAAACTTTTATTCCATTTTCAGTCTCATGTGAAGGATGAGACAGTACACATGTTGTAATTCACACCATCATAATCAGAAGTCAGCTATTCCCTAATTACATTTTAAGTGTTTCTTGGCTTATCAGTTTCAGTTATACCATGTTATAAATGCTTTAATCATCTAAAATTACCCCTCGTGTGACCCTGCAAAAGCAGGAATTGCACCATGGGGAGATGGGGCTGCTGAGCCTGGCTGCAGAACTCAGAGTGTGGCCCTGCAGCTCCCAAATCCCACTGCACCTTTGCTGAGTTTAGCTGAGTTACCTGCTCCTCACAGAAGCACCAATTTGTCAGACAATAATTCATTTCCTGACCCAGGGATGGGGCAGCTGAGAGGTGCTTGAAAAACTTTTTCTTGATTTTGGTTTATTTGGTTTTGGTTTATTTCTTACCTCTTTGATGAGAATTTCAGCCACTTCCAAGTGGTTGTTGAGGGCAGCAAGGTGCAGGGCAGTGAATCCATCCTCCTTTTTGGAGTCCACCAGCTGTCGAGCCCTGGCCAGAATTTTCTTTATGGCTCTGCAGAGTTGGAGAGGTTATTAAAGATGGAAGAATGAATTTGTGCCTCCTCTGTCAGGAGTTATCCATGCCCATGTGGTGCTGACACCAGCAATGAAGAGCAGTCCCTCAAACCCAAAAACTGAATTACCAGAATACAACAAAAGCCTTTAGTTATCTTTAATAAAATAGGGAAAAGCCACATTGCTTTGAAAGTAATGAGGAATTTCTCTTTGGAAGAGTTCCAGAGGCTCCCAGGCTTTCTAAGACCCAAATATCTGAGAGTGTCCAGAATCAGTGAGATCCCCAGCCTAGGGAAGCATGAGAAAGATGAGATGGGGAAAGCAGGCAGGAGTTTCCTGTGAAGGCCTGAAGGAGCTTATCCAAACCCAAGAAATGTTTAACCAACTACCCAGAACCACATCTGCCAAGCACAAATTAACACCTGCAAAAGGCATAAAAATGGGGGAAAAAAAGGAAACAAAAGAAAGGTGACTTACAGCTTGTTGCCTTTCAGGGCAGAATAGTGGAGCAGGTTGAAGCCTTGACAGTTCTTGACGGTGAAATCGATGTTGGGAACTTCAGTGAGAATCTCAATCACCACTTTGTAGTCCAGGGTGATAGCATAATGCAGGGGGGTGTCTCCCCGGGCATCCTACACATGGAGACCAAAGCAAACCCAGGTTAGCAACCCCAGAAACCCCAGGGAAACCCCCTGGGAGCTGCTGGAAATCCAGAGCAGCTCTGAGGGATGGCCCAGCACAGAACAGCCCCTCCAGCACACAATAAACCCTAAACATGGGCAGGGTCCGAGTCACCATCACTGCCTGGCCTTAAAAATGTTAAAAATCTTGGTTTTGAGAGCAGGAGTGTGGCCACAACACACAGGAACAGCAGCTCAGCTCTCCCTGGAAGCCTGAGCAGAGCAGAAAACGCTGATGTGATGAAGAAGGGGCAGACTCAGAGCTGGAATTCAGGGTACTGAAATTCAGGAATATTTCCCAGTGCCTCTTCAGAGGACAAATCTGACTTCTACAAAGTCACAGATGGTGTGAGACACAAAGAAGTATTATTATTGTTGTTAATAATGAAGGGATGGGACTATTTCTGGAAGAACAATTTATTGTTTAGATAAACATTGGTCTCAGAGATTGTGAAATTTTAAAGGAGCAAGCAGTTGGCTATAGCTTAAGAGTAGTCACAAATTCTTTGTTAGAAAATATTTTTTTTTTAAGCTAATATATATTAGATTAAAATAGATCAAAATAGTTGTTGCAAGGTTTCTTTTGTTTTTCTAACTTATTACCTTTACTTAATCTTGTTGCACTGTGGATATTTTTATCTAATGGGTTTCTGTCTCATGTCTGTATATATGTTTCTATTATAACTTCTAAATTCTTAGCTTATTTATATAACTACACTTTTACTTCATAAACTCTTCACTATTTTATCAATACAGCTTCTTGATATATTCTTACTTACAACTATAGAAACATAAGTTTATGTTTTTTCTGCTTTAATGTCTGTATTGTATTTTTACATTAATCTAAGCTCCTCTCGAGGCTGTAAATGAGACTTTTCTCACAAAGAAGCACCTCCCCACCTCAAAATAAAAACCAAAAAAATCCTCCAGCACCTCCCTGGCCCAAAAGCCTGCAGTAATCCCAAACTTACTGGGAGGTTGACATCACAGTTGAGCTCACAGAGGGCTCTCACCACCTCGGTGAAGCCTTGGCTGACAGCGACGAACAGGGCTGTGCACTTGGCATTGTTCAGCAGGTCTGCACTGGCCCCCTTGGCCAGCAGCACACGGGCAACTTCGGCTTGGTTTCTGGTTTAAAGCAAGGAAAAAAGACAGATTTGAGTCATTCCAGTCAATTCTTTCTCTTTGCAAAGCAACAGAAATCAGGTTTTGTATCCTCTCAGCCCCACCCCGCTTCCTCTCAGCGTTAAAAAACTGGGGGTTTTTTTGGTTTGGGGTTTTTTAGGGGGGGGTTTTTGTTTGTTTTTGTTGTTAGGGTTGGGATTATTGTCATTATTTATTGTTATTATTTCCACAGGGCCAGCAGGGGGGAGGTGTCCTACCCAAAGGCTGCGTAGTGCAGCGCCGTGTCCCCCTCGTCGTCACGCAGGTCGACGTTGGCGTGTGCCTGCAGCAGGGTCTTCACCACCTCCAGGTGCCCCTGGTAAGAGGCAATCTGCAGGGCAGTCCTGCCCTGGTTCTTGGCATCCACCTTTGGGAAGGGCAGAGAGACAGAAAATCAGGGATGAGCTCGTTGTGAGCCCGGAGCAGGGTGGGAACAGCCCAGAAATCCCACAGGGTCCGTGCCCTGCTGGCTCCTCTGCTGGCCAGCAGCTCCCAGCTGAGCTTGTCCCAGAACATTCTGGAAGGGGAAGGGGGCAGCATGTTTAGTCAGGAGGGGAGAAGTGAGAGAACAGAGCTGGAGCTCTGTAATTGCAAAGCCCTGCTGCCAAATCACTCAGTGCCTGAGAGCACGACGCTCCTCGATGCCTCTGCCAACAATTCCCTTCCCAAGGGAAAATGTGTGAGGAAATCAAATCAGCTTTGCAAAAGGCTCTGGAGGTGCCAGGTCCCTGCTGTGCTGTGCTGCTGCAGGCACTTCAGTGGGTGCAGAGGCTGCAGGGGACATCTCAGGGCTCAAGTGCTGCAGTGAGAGTTTTGGAGAATTTAAAGGCACCGAAGAACAAGAGGTAAAAAAAAAAGGCAAAGCAGCTTCTGAAAGCAGTGGAGGCTAAGGAGAGGAGAAAGAGGCACAAAACCTCAGCAGACTGGCAAGGAGAACAAGTTCATAATCAAGGTTTTATCCCTGCAGCAGTCAGAGCACAGACAGGCTCAAAATGATGGGTGAGTCCTTTGGGCAAAGAGGAATTAGAGGTCACTGCTGCTCTTCCATTGACACCAGACAGGCAGGGCTGATAAGCTGGAAAAACTCTGCCAAGCAATTCCAACTTGCTCTAAGTCAGCCTCAAATCCAGCCTGATCTCTCTATAAGACTCAAATAGAAACATCTAATTTATTTATATATATATATATATTAGAGTAGAAATAGAAGTCTAATAAAAATAACTGATCATATCATGGATTCCTCACTCTTGAGACTTTCCTATCTGGGATCAATCTGAGAATTACAAGTATTTGTGTCTCCTTCTCACCCCCAGAAGTTTATTTATAAACTTAAATTTAAGTTTATAAATAAAGAAGCATAATAAATACCAGACAAGCACTAAATCAACTTCTTCAGAGCTGATCCTGGGTCACAGCCCCACAACCACACCCCCAACAAAACCTCTTTTTGTTACTCGTGGTTTCCAAGGGCACACTACTGAAATTGTGGTGGTTTTTTTTGGAGTTTTTTTTTTGCCCTGTATCTAAACCCTGAGCCCCTCCCTGCAGGAGGTTTCAGGAGATGTGATCCTGACAGTTTGGCAAGGAATTTGACAGGAATTGTCCAGCCCAGCTCCCTGCTCCAGTCAGACATGAGATAAGACACTGCACACATCTGGGCAGCTTTCCTCCCTCCTGATTCCAACAATGTGATTTTACAAGGTCCTCTAAGGACAGGCACAGTCAGACACAAGCCCTGCCTTTCTTTTCCAGCAGATTTTCTGATTTCTGCTCCTGTTTTCCTATAGATAAACCCCTCTCCCTCTCATTCTACAGCTGCAGTGGCCACACAGGAAATTTGGGAAAAGCCAGCTTGGGAAAGGTGCTGTAAGGATTTTAGTTCAGATTTATTGCCACAAACTAGAGGCATAAAATATGCACATTTAACTTGTGAATTTAATCCTTGCAGCAATTGCAATCCTTGCAGAAATTGCAGCAAAAGAAATATTCCAGCTGTTAGGAGACACCACTAAGCCTGACACGTCTATTGTTTTCCTCACATTCTTTTCCCTGCTTGACTACAAAATTTTATGATGATGTTTTAAAGAGCAGAAACAAAGGAAAAATAACATTTTTTGTCTTCCAAACTTGCCTTGTCTGGGTACTTCTGGAGGAGCTCCCGGATTTTAGCTGCGTTGTTGAGGGCTGCACAAATGACCAGGCACCCTGCATGCTCTGACTCTGTCCTCTGGGACAGCAGCTTCTCCAGGACAGTCACCAAAGTACCTGAAAAAGAGACAAAAATGTACCTGTCACCCCACATCTCCCAGTGTTTGAGGGGACACAGGTGTCACAGCTCGCCAGCAGTGCAAAGTCAAAAAATTTTGCAAGTTCTGACTTGAGCAAACAATTCCAGATCCATCTGTATCAGGAAAACAAAAAAAAATCCTGGCAAGTCTGTGCTCCCTCCCACATGATCCTGACACTCAGAGGAAATAAAGATGGTCAGGCCACACAAAAAATTCTGAGCAGATGTGCAAAGCACAAAAAAAAAATTCTCCTCCATGCACCATGTGATCCCAAACTCGATTTCAGGGCAGATTAGGCAAAACAATTGTGGATTTCACAACAGTTCCACGCACAGACCTGGGAATGTTTCACAAGAATCAGTGTCCTTGTACAGGAAACAGGATGGAAAGGGAACTGAGACACCACAGGGATGAGGCAAATACTGAACCCAGGGCAGAGCTGTGCTTAGCAATTCTGAGCCCGAAATTCTGTATTTTCCTGTTAAAACCAGCATTTTCAATTACTAAAATCTTTATTTTCCTGTCAAAACTAGTTTTGCTTACCTAGTAAGGCACAGCTGGGTTTTATTCTGTATTTTTCCCATTAATCCCAGCATCTCCAAGTCCTAAATCCTGCACTACCCCATTAATCCCAGCATTTCCAAGTCCTAAATTCCAGTGAGTCCTAAATTCTGCATTTTCCTGTTAATCCCAGCATTTCCCAGTCCTAAATCCTGCATTTCCCCATTAATCCCAGCATCTCCAAGTCCTAAATCCTGCATTTTCCTGTTAATCCCAGCATTTCTCAGCCCTAAATCCTGTATTTCCCCATTAATCCCAGCATTTCCCAGTCCTAAATCCTGCATTTCCCCACTAATCCCAGCATTTCCCAGTCCTAAATCCTGCATTCCTCCATTAATCCCAGCATTTCCCAGTCCTGAATTCTGCATTTTCCTGTTAATCCCATAATTTCCCAGCCCTAATCCTGTATTTCCCCATTAATCCCAGCATTTCCAAGTCCTAAATCCTGCATTTCTCCATTAATCCCAGCATCTCCCAGTCCTAAATCCTGCATTTTCCCAAGGCCCAGCTTTTTTTGCCCAGCAAAGCACAGCCAAACTTCAATTCTCCATCCAGGGAAGAACACCTGGATTTCGCCACCACCCAAAGAGCTGGACCAAAGATCTCCCAGCCCTGGGGGCCCGGGTCTGTCCCTCACTTTTGGACTCCTTGGCACTCTCCGTGGTCATCAGGTTGGCCTCCTCCTCCCTCTGGTAGGCTGTCAGGCAGGCAGGGTTGAAGGTCCAGGACTGTCCCCCCACTGACACTCGCAGATCTCCATCCCCATAGACCTTGATCACCTTCCCAATGTGCCCCAGGGTCTGTAAGGAAAAAAAAAAAAGGATATTTTTTCCCCCCAAAGCTGCAGTTCCCAGACCCAAAGCCGGGTTTTTTTTTTGGTTTTTTTTTTGGGGTTTATTTTTTTCGTAAAGCTGCAGCTCCTGCTGTGTGAAAAGAAGCACTGGACAATGACACACTCACAGACAGCTCCCACTTCGAGGACACCAGAGGTTTCTCAGCAGTTTCTGGAGTTTTTTTGCCATGGAAGGGTTTTCCCAGGCACACTGGGAAAGGCTGGGGAGGGAGGTGCTGACAAGAACTGACCAAGCTGGGAGTGGGGACGGTTTCCTCTGCTCCTGGAGGAACCTCCATCCCACTTTTTAGCCATGCTGGGCTGATTTTAACACCTCCCTGCCTCATTGCAGAGAGTCAGGGAGGGCATAAGAGGAATTTGATGATGGAAACCTCTCCCAAATCCTTTTTTGCTGGATTCCCCCTTGTCCCGTTTGGGTGCCGCGGGCACGACGGCATCACCGAGAGCCACCAGCTGGGCAGGGACTTCCCAGCAGGAATTCTGGGGGGGTTTACAAGCCCACGTGTAAGTGCTGAGGGCTTGGGGGAGCTCAGGAGGTTACTGGGCTGTCCTGGAACTGGAACTGGCGCGCACTCACAGGTGCCATCTCATCTGTCCACTCCCCATGACCAGGTTGGAACCGCTTCACTGTTTCCATATCATCTATCACCCGGACCACATCACCAACCCAAAAGGTGTTGAGCTACAAGAAAAAGAAAGTCATAAGCTTTTGGGGGAATGAAGCCACACACGGACAGAGACAAAAAATTAACAGTGATCAGCCCCTCCACCCCACTCCCAAAGTCCCAACAAACAAGACACCCACTGAGCCAAAAAACAGCATGGCAAAACATAACCACAGCTACCAAGAAAATAAACACAGCCCAATTCTCTTTCAAACCAAGTGCACATTTAAATAGAGAAATTATTTGGAACAGGCAGTTTCCTAACTTCTTTTTCTCCAAATGGTTTATTATTAATTCCAGATAAAGCATGGAAGTTTTCTTGGTCCATCTCCTCGCTACACCTGGCTAGGCACTGGAGATTTTAATTCAGTCTAATAAGGAAGTTCAATGTTTGTTATTTTAACAGAAAAGGGTTTATCTGTGCTGGGAATTTAATTTGCCAGATGCTCCCTCTGCTCACTGAGCTAGGAAGGGAGCAGTGTCAAAACACACTTTTCAGAGCAGACTGATTTTGTGCAAAACAATCTGACACTGCATTTTCCACTGGTGCTGGGGGTTTTTAGCATTGTGACCTTGCTCAGGTCAGAATTTTGTGGTCTTCCAGCAGCTTCTTCTACACCTAATTATCTCTATTTCTAATTATCCACTTCTCAAAGTCCTCAAACCTCTGGGGAAAGCCAGAGCTGCGAGCTTTAGAAATACAGCCACAAAATTAGAAGGGCTGGATTAAAGACTCAGAAGTCCTGTATTTCCCCATTAATCCCAGCATTTCCCAGTCCTAAATCCTGCATTTCCCCACTAATCCCAGCATTTCCCAGTCCTAAATCCTGCATTCCTCCATTAATCCCAGCATTTCCCAGTCCTGAATTCTGCATTTTCCTGTTAATCCCATAATTTCCCAGCCCTAATCCTGTATTTCCCCATTAATCCCAGCATTTCCAAGTCCTAAATCCTGCATTTCTCCATTAATCCCAGCATCTCCCAGTCCTAAATCCTGCATTTTCCCAAGGCCCAGCTTTTTTTGCCCAGCAAAGCACAGCCAAACTTCAATTCTCCATCCAGGGAAGAACACCTGGATTTCGCCACCACCCAAAGAGCTGGACCAAAGATCTCCCAGCCCTGGGGGCCCGGGTCTGTCCCTCACTTTTGGACTCCTTGGCACTCTCCGTGGTCATCAGGTTGGCCTCCTCCTCCCTCTGGTAGGCTGTCAGGCAGGCAGGGTTGAAGGTCCAGGACTGTCCCCCCACTGACACTCGCAGATCTCCATCCCCATAGACCTTGATCACCTTCCCAATGTGCCCCAGGGTCTGTAAGGAAAAAAAAAAAAGGATATTTTTTCCCCCCAAAGCTGCAGTTCCCAGACCCAAAGCCGGGTTTTTTTTTTGGTTTTTTTTTGGGGGTTTATTTTTTTCGTAAAGCTGCAGCTCCTGCTGTGTGAAAAGAAGCACTGGACAATGACACACTCACAGACAGCTCCCACTTCGAGGACACCAGAGGTTTCTCAGCAGTTTCTGGAGTTTTTTTGCCATGGAAGGGTTTTCCCAGGCACACTGGGAAAGGCTGGGGAGGGAGGTGCTGACAAGAACTGACCAAGCTGGGAGTGGGGACGGTTTCCTCTGCTCCTGGAGGAACCTCCATCCCACTTTTTAGCCATGCTGGGCTGATTTTAACACCTCCCTGCCTCATTGCAGAGAGTCAGGGAGGGCATAAGAGGAATTTGATGATGGAAACCTCTCCCAAATCCTTTTTTGCTGGATTCCCCCTTGTCCCGTTTGGGTGCCGCGGGCACGACGGCATCACCGAGAGCCACCAGCTGGGCAGGGACTTCCCAGCAGGAATTCTGGGGGGGTTTACAAGCCCACGTGTAAGTGCTGAGGGCTTGGGGGAGCTCAGGAGGTTACTGGGCTGTCCTGGAACTGGAACTGGCGCGCACTCACAGGTGCCATCTCATCTGTCCACTCCCCATGACCAGGTTGGAACCGCTTCACTGTTTCCATATCATCTATCACCCGGACCACATCACCAACCCAAAAGGTGTTGAGCTACAAGAAAAAGAAAGTCATAAGCTTTTGGGGGAATGAAGCCACACACGGACAGAGACAAAAAATTAACAGTGATCAGCCCCTCCACCCCACTCCCAAAGTCCCAACAAACAAGACACCCACTGAGCCAAAAAACAGCATGGCAAAACATAACCACAGCTACCAAGAAAATAAACACAGCCCAATTCTCTTTCAAACCAAGTGCACATTTAAATAGAGAAATTATTTGGAACAGGCAGTTTCCTAACTTCTTTTTCTCCAAATGGTTTATTATTAATTCCAGATAAAGCATGGAAGTTTTCTTGGTCCATCTCCTCGCTACACCTGGCTAGGCACTGGAGATTTTAATTCAGTCTAATAAGGAAGTTCAATGTTTGTTATTTTAACAGAAAAGGGTTTATCTGTGCTGGGAATTTAATTTGCCAGATGCTCCCTCTGCTCACTGAGCTAGGAAGGGAGCAGTGTCAAAACACACTTTTCAGAGCAGACTGATTTTGTGCAAAACAATCTGACACTGCATTTTCCACTGGTGCTGGGGGTTTTTAGCATTGTGACCTTGCTCAGGTCAGAATTTTGTGGTCTTCCAGCAGCTTCTTCTACACCTAATTATCTCTATTTCTAATTATCCACTTCTCAAAGTCCTCAAACCTCTGGGGAAAGCCAGAGCTGCGAGCTTTAGAAATACAGCCACAAAATTAGAAGGGCTGGATTAAAGACTCAGAAGAATCAAAGAGAAGTGAGACAAAGATACAAAAAAGAACAACATGGAGACACAAAACAAGGAAGAACAAAAAAAAAAATCAAAGGGAAATTCTGTGGGGAAAAGGTTCATCACAAGGGCAAGGCAGCTGCAGAAGGATGAGGGACTGGAAGCTGAAATTAAGAAATGCAGTTTACCTCCAGGACTTGCAAAAGTTCAAAAAAAAACCAGGACAATGGTGTTTAGAAGAGCAGGGCGTCCCTTCAGCACCTCTGGGGACACTCTGAGCCCCAAGTGAGCAGGATCAGTGAGCTCCCTGCAGCACCCCCAGTACCCACCTTGGTCAGGGCTCCGGGGTGGAAAGTCCAGCGGGTCTCAGGGTTGAACTGGACCCTCACGTCCCCTCTGTCCGTGATCCTGTGCACGGTCCCTGTCTGCCCAATGAACTTTGGGCACAAAAAAGAGAGGGGAGAGCCCCTCAATCAATCACCTTCTTTAATAGTGGGGAAGGGAGGTATCTAAGGCTAAAGCACCCAGCATTTCCCATCCACACTGCTCCCAAACCTATGTTCTGTAGCTTCCTACTAAGCCCAGCATTTCCCAGTATTAAAATCTGGTTTTTCCTGTTAATCCCAGCATTTCCAAGTCCTAAATTCTTGTGAGTCCTAAACTCTGGATTTTCCTGTTAATCCCAGCATTTCCAAGTCCTAAATTCCTGTGAGTCCTAAATTCTGCATTTTCCCATTAATCCCAGCATTTCCAAGTCCTAAATTCCCGTGAGTCCTAAATTCTGCATTTTCCCATTAATCCCAGCATTTCCAAGTCCTAAATTCCTGTGAGTCCTAAATTCTGCATGTTCCCATTAATCCCACCACTTTCAAGTCCTAAATTCCCGTGAATCTTAAATTCCATATTTTCCTGTTAATCCCAGATTTCCCAGTCCTAAATTCTGGATTTTCCTGTTAATCCAAACATTTTCAAGTCCTAAATTCTTGTAAATATCTACAAGGCCATTCTCATCCAACAGAGCCCTAAAAATAACTCTGACTCCAGCGTCCTATCACTAAAAAAAAAATCTGCATTTGTGATTCACTTCAACTCTAAGGTCACACAAAGATGTTCGAATTCTGGGGGGGTTTACAAGCCCACGTGTAAGTGCTGAGGGCTTGGGGGAGCTCAGGAGGTTACTGGGCTGTCCTGGAACTGGAACTGGCGCGCACTCACAGGTGCCATCTCATCTGTCCACTCCCCATGACCAGGTTGGAACCGCTTCACTGTTTCCATATCATCTATCACCCGGACCACATCACCAACCCAAAAGGTGTTGAGCTACAAGAAAAAGAAAGTCATAAGCTTTTGGGGGAATGAAGCCACACACGGACAGAGACAAAAAATTAACAGTGATCAGCCCCTCCACCCCACTCCCAAAGTCCCAACAAACAAGACACCCACTGAGCCAAAAAACAGCATGGCAAAACATAACCACAGCTACCAAGAAAATAAACACAGCCCAATTCTCTTTCAAACCAAGTGCACATTTAAATAGAGAAATTATTTGGAACAGGCAGTTTCCTAACTTCTTTTTCTCCAAATGGTTTATTATTAATTCCAGATAAAGCATGGAAGTTTTCTTGGTCCATCTCCTCGCTACACCTGGCTAGGCACTGGAGATTTTAATTCAGTCTAATAAGGAAGTTCAATGTTTGTTATTTTAACAGAAAAGGGTTTATCTGTGCTGGGAATTTAATTTGCCAGATGCTCCCTCTGCTCACTGAGCTAGGAAGGGAGCAGTGTCAAAACACACTTTTCAGAGCAGACTGATTTTGTGCAAAACAATCTGACACTGCATTTTCCACTGGTGCTGGGGGTTTTTAGCATTGTGACCTTGCTCAGGTCAGAATTTTGTGGTCTTCCAGCAGCTTCTTCTACACCTAATTATCTCTATTTCTAATTATCCACTTCTCAAAGTCCTCAAACCTCTGGGGAAGGCCAGAGCTGCGAGCTTTAGAAATACAGCCACAAAATTAGAAGGGCTGGATTAAAGACTCAGAAGAATCAAAGAGAAGTGAGACAAAGATACAAAAAAGAACAACATGGAGACACAAAACAAGGAAGAACAAAAAAAAAAATCAAAGGGAAATTCTGTGGGGAAAAGGTTCATCACAAGGGCAAGGCAGCTGCAGAAGGATGAGGGACTGGAAGCTGAAATTAAGAAATGCAGTTTACCTCCAGGACTTGCAAAAGTTCAAAAAAAAACCAGGACAATGGTGTTTAGAAGAGCAGGGCGTCCCTTCAGCACCTCTGGGGACACTCTGAGCCCCAAGTGAGCAGGATCAGTGAGCTCCCTGCAGCACCCCCAGTACCCACCTTGGTCAGGGCTCCGGGGTGGAAAGTCCAGCGGGTCTCAGGGTTGAACTGGACCCTCACGTCCCCTCTGTCCGTGATCCTGTGCACGGTCCCTGTCTGCCCAATGAACTTTGGGCACAAAAAAGAGAGGGGAGAGCCCCTCAATCAATCACCTTCTTTAATAGTGGGGAAGGGAGGTATCTAAGGCTAAAGCACCCAGCATTTCCCATCCACACTGCTCCCAAACCTATGTTCTGTAGCTTCCTACTAAGCCCAGCATTTCCCAGTATTAAAATCTGGTTTTTCCTGTTAATCCCAGCATTTCCAAGTCCTAAACTCTGGATTTTCCTGTTAATCCCAGCATTTCCAAGTCCTAAATTCTTGTGAGTCCTAAATTCTGGATTTTCCTGTTAATCCCAGCATTTCCAAGTCCTAAATTCCTGTGAGTCCTAAATTCTGCATTTTCCCATTAATCCCAGCATTTCCAAGTCCTAAATTCCTGTGAGTCCTAAATTCTGCATGTTCCCATTAATCCCACCACTTTCAAGTCCTAAATTCCCGTGAATCTTAAATTCCATATTTTCCTGTTAATCCCAGATTTCCCAGTCCTAAATTCTGGATTTTCCTGTTAATCCAAACATTTTCAAGTCCTAAATTCTTGTAAATATCTACAAGGCCATTCTCATCCAACAGAGCCCTAAAAATAACTCTGACTCCAGCGTCCTATCACTAAAAAAAAAATCTGCATTTGTGATTCACTTCAACTCTAAGGTCACACAAAGATGTTCTGGCAACTTCCTGAGCAGTGCAGAAGGAGGCAGAGGCTGGAATTGTACCCAGGGAGAATGCAAGGACTTACCTCAGCCATTTTGGGATTCCAGCCCCCGTGGCCCTCCTGCATCTCGCGCAGGATGTCGATGTCCAGCAGGCACTTCACCTTGTCCCCGTGCTGGAAGGGATGCCTGTCTGTGCTCTCCTTCCTCTGCAGCTCAGCTGGTTTCCCTGGGGACAACAAGGACAGCACCCACAGGCATGCAGGGTGCAGTCACACACCCTGGGTGCCTCACTGGCTTCCTTACAAGGGCTGAAAATTAACATTAATTGGGGCAGAATGGTGCAAATCCCTTTTCATGCCCTATAGGGCAGCAGAGAAATCAGCTGGATTTAACTCTATATCAATAATTACATTATATTACAATTATATTTTACCATTTCCAATTTTATATTAATAAACCATAAGCAGCTCTAATTTGTCCCTCTGCAGAGCAGGGAATGCCTCTCAGGCCGTGGCAGACACCAGGAGCTGTTCTTAGCAATCCACTCACCCACAACTGCTGTGTTCAGACATGCCCACACAGCACCCAAAATTAGTTCTTCACCCCCACAGGCAGGCACAGAATTCACTCTGAGGAGTTCCTTACCCTCCCACCCATCCCATGCATCCATACCCCTGGAATTAAGCTCCTCATCCAACCTTTCCCCCCCTCATGCTCTTGCCAAGGTGCCCAGGGAGAGAAAAGTTTGAGAAGGACTGGTAAAAGTCTTCTTGAAAAGTTTTGTCTGATAAAAACCCTGATTTTGTTGCTGCAAACACCAGAACAGACCCCTCTGTTTTCCTTCAGGGAGTCAAAGATGTCCCTGCATCTCATTAAAGAAAAACAACCCCACAGCTAAATTACACCTGGGTAAAGAAAAACTTCAAATCCAAAAGCACAAGGAATTTCCTCGGACTTAAGAGGAAAGGGGGATTGCAGCAAGTTGCCAGCACAGACACCACCTTTTCCCATCACTTTTTCTAATTTTTGGCTGTTCCATTCTCCAAAGTCTCCCTTTGGTCACATTCCCCCTTTTGGCTCCAGCAGGAGAGTGTTTGCTCTCTACAAACACAGTGAACAACAGCTTGCCTGAAGAATTAAAAGCTTTGGATTAACAAATATAACAAAAGTGAGAAAAGTTGGGTTCTCTGTAGCAGAGTGGGAATTTCCTGCATTTCCAGCAGAGGTTGTATTCCTTGGGATAGAACTGTGGGTATCTGATGGTTTTAACACTGAAAGTCCAAACTATTTCATGAACCACTCTGAGATCAAGCAGGATGGTCCCACACAAACCAAATTCTCTCAAAGAATGCTCATTATGTGGGAACTTTAGAAAACCAGGAGGTGGTTTTGTGTCTTTCCAAACAAAAAATGATTCAGCGCCAACGGCCGCGTGAATCACAACTCCTCAACAAAGACCTCACCCACCTAATTTTGGGAGGTGCTCCTTGTAGTAGAAGCCCCCAGAAGCCTCCACAGTACACTTGAGGTCCACTTTTCCCTTGTGGCCCACCCTGTAGACGTTGGTGGTGCCATCTGCCCAGGTGACACTGGCGACGCTGCGGCCGGTCTCCACGTCCCAGCCGCGGATATCGACCACGCGGCCAATCTTGCCCTCACCCCCTGAGGGGAAAAGAAGTGCAAATCAGGAAAACTGGATCATGAGACAGCTCATTTGGAGTGATTAGGAGGGAATCTCTGCGTTAAAGCTGCTGGAACCCAGCGAGCTGTTCATTTTGGAATGATTCTGTGGAGGATTCCTGGTGTGCAGGAGCACGGCCTAGTTGGGGAATCACACATGGTGTCATGGCACCACACTGTGGCAACAAAAATACTCAGCAGTGCTGCAAGATCCAGGACCCAAGTGCTAAAGATCCACCAGGATCTTTCAATCTCTCCCCAACACCACCCATGTGCTCCAAGATCCATCCAGGATCTTTCAATCTCTCCCCAACACCATCCATGTGCTCCAAGATCCACCCAGGATCTTTCAATCTCTCCCCAACCCCATCCAGATGGGGGAACATCAAAGAAACTTGGTTTTCCTCAAGCAAGGAGCTTGAAGAATCCAGAAGAGGAGGATGGAAATGTGGAGGTGAATCTGGCTGGGCACTGGGACGTGCTCTGATCCAAGAGACAACACAGTGAAGGCAACCAGGGTTTGCAGATTCCCAGTTTGGGCAAGTCCCAAGACTTCCACAAACAAGGACAGCAAGATCTGTCTCACTGAGGAACTTCTGGATGTCTGCAAAGCCCTGAAACCCAGCAGCCTGGAGAGCTGAACTCCTCACTGATCAGCACAAGGCAAAGGCTGGGTTTTGCTGCCAGTTCTGCTCATGACAAGACCGTGGCTGTGGATGGGGCAGCTCCACCAAGACCAGAGAGCAGCTGAGGGCTGGATTCAGGGCTCCTCTCACTGCTCCTGCCCAGGGAGCTGCCTGCAGGTCAGCAGCACCAGTCTCAGACATGTAAATGCTGCTGGCATCTCCAGAGGCTGGATCAGCATAAGCTGATTTACTCCCTGACCCTGCAAGCACCCACAGCCTCCACTGAACCCAGGGCTGCAATAAATGGCAGAGTCAGCTCTGGAAACCTTTGAACTTTTGACTTAATTCTGCAGAGGAAAAAGGAGCTGTAAACATCAGAGTGTGTGTGCAGGGCTCTGGGACACAGGGAAAGCTCCCTCAGCTCTGGAGCAGCACACAGCAACTGCTGTCACCGACCTGGGGACAGGAATTACACCCTAAAGCAGTTTAAAAAACCATTTTTGTCCCATTGCATTCTCAGCCTGAAGGTTTCAATTCCTACAGAATTGAAGCACTCTCCAGTGACCACAGTGTGAAACCCTCCTTAGAGAGAATTCCTCCTCACTGCTCTTTAAAGTATCCAAATAATGACACTGCAAAAACTCCAAAAGAAAATGGATGCTGTACACAAAGTCAGATAAACTCTCCACCATCAATTAAAGCTTTTTCAGGAAGAGGAGAGTCTTTCTTTTCTTGTCACATAGTGTGCATTTACAATTTTATACAAGGATGGTTCTCAGTGGTTTTCACATCTATGAAGGGGAGCAGTAAAACTTCCTCCCCACACCCTGGACATGGTTTATGTCACAGATATGTGACAAACAACAAATACAAGGAAAAAATAGATTTTAATTACTCTAAAGAACAGGCACCTGCATCACCTGAACAACTCCCCTAGAAGCTGCTGCTCAACACGTGGATTTTTAACCAGCAATTTGCAAAAATAAAAGAATATTTTACATATAGAAAAAATATATATATATACATATAAATATATATTAAAAAATAGATACATATATAAATATGAATAAAATATAAAATAAAAATATAAACTATAGAATATAATTATAAACAATAAAATAGAAAATAGAAAAATGAAAATATAAAATATGAATAAAACGAAAATATTAAATATAAAAACATAAAAATTAAAATATTAAATATTTTAAGATATAATTTTTATTATACATATAAAAAAGCAAATGGTGTTTTAGAGGACTTTCCAAAAGCAGCTTACCATCCTGGTTCCCCCACTCCCAGTCAGGCCCACGGACCACTTTAGCCCCCTGGAAAGTCCCTTTTAACGTGATGCGAGTCAGATTCTGCCGAGGGCTCACGAGGACCCTGCAGAAAGAAAATCAGAGCAATAAATGAATTTGTTGTTGTTACAGAAGTGCCAAAGCTGAGGGCTGTCCCACGAGGACCACCCTTGGCTTTAGGGTGATGGACATTTCTGGGGGGGCCCTGCAGGGAGGCACTGATGGAGCTCAGCATGTTCTGCAAGCAGAAAATCAGAGAATCTGAGTGAGATTGAGAGAATCAGAGAACCTGAATCAGATTGAGAGAATCAGAGAATCTGAATCTGAGAATCAGAGAATCTGAATCAGATTGAGAGAATCAGAGAATCTGAATGAGATTGAGAGAATCTGAGAACCTGAATCTGATTCAGAGAATCAGAGCAGCAGGGCTGTGGCATTCCTGGAGCTTGAGAGAATCAGAGAATCTGAATCTGAGAATCAGAGAATCTGAATCAGATTGAGAGAATCAGGGAACTTGAATCTGATTGAGAGAATCAGAGAATCTGAATGAGATTGAGAGAATCTGAGAACCTGAATCTGATTCAGAGAATCAGAGCAGCAGGGCTGTGGCATTCCTGGAGCTCAGCATGTTCTGCAAGGAGAGAATCAGAGAATCTGAATCAGAGAATTAGAGAATAAGAATCTGAATCAGAGAATCAGAGAATCTGAATCTCATTCAGAGAATCAGAGCAGCTCAGAGCAACGGGGCTGTGGCATTCCTGGAGCTCCGCATGTTCTGCAAGGAGAGAATCTGAATATGAATCAGAGAATGAGGATCTGAATCAGAGAATCTGAATCTGATTCAGAAAATCACAATCTGAATCTGAATCAGAGAATCAGAGAATCTGAATCAGAGAATCAGGATCTGATTCAGAAAATCACAATCTGAATCTGAATCAGAGACTCTGAATCAGAGAATCTGACTGATCCAGAGAATCAGCAGCAGGGCTGTGCCTGGAGCATCCCCGGCTCTCCCAGAGCTGCCTGCAGCCCACAGCCCCAGCAGAGCCCCCCAGCTGCAGGGAAAAGGAGCAGGGTACCTACGTGATGGTGAACAGGGGGTCTGATGTCCTGTTAAAGCAGCTCCCAATTCCCATAATGGCACAGCAGCCTCTCTGCTGTCCCCAGGCCGCCACAAAGCCACCAAAAAGTCACCAAAAAACCCACGGGGGACCTGCCTGGCTGCTCAGGCAGGGCACAATCCCTTTTCTAGGTGCCCCAATCCATGCCCCTGCAGCCAGACAGGCTCTTGGCAAGTCCCAGCCCAGACAGGGCAGCCCAAGTTCAGCAGCTGCTGCTGGGGGCAAGGGGAGGGGAAGCTTCCTGGGGGAAGGGCTGACCTCAGAGCATTTCTTTTCCATCTAATACCTCCAGAGGGAAGGTGGAGACTCAGGAGGATGAAAAGCTTATGCTTGAACTTAGTGTTTACTTATCCATTAAGTCTTTTCCTTTCCTTAACCTGTTAGCAGATCTGCCACCTGTGGTTTACAACCCTGTGGGTTTCAAAACAGGGAGGGACTATTTATGCCTTGCTCTTGTAATGACTAATAATTAATATTCATTAATTACCCAGGCTGGAGCTCAGCAGGAGGAAAATGAAGGGTTGTGTTTGGAGGGTTGAGATTTTGACTGGTTTAAGCACCATCAAGGCTGGATATTGTTATGAAAGAAGATAATGACAGTGGAGGGAAAGCTCAGCTATAAAGAGCCACTGCTCAGCATTTATTTTATTGCACTATCAGGCACTGATAAAACCAGCATGGATTTGGGTACAGCCTCTGAAACAGCCTGGATGTTTTCACTGCATTTTGTTCAATGTTTTTCTAATAATTTATCAAAGATGTCTGAGCCAAGCCCTGAGACAAAGTGATAAAAATACAATTCTCTCTTCCAAAGCCTTCTCTCACAAGGGATGGGATTCAATGCAAAGATTCTTACTGATAGTAAAATAAAGCACCAAGCTGAGCTTAAGATGTTTAAATAGCAAAATATCCACCCCTCATTCTATTCTTAGCAGAAGTTCCCTTTTTGGATGATCATGTAACAGGAGTCACTCCCCAGCTCACCACTCTCACATTAACCTGCCACCTCCTCTGAAATTTGTGGATGGAGACCAAAAAAACAAAGCTGAGTTTCCTTAAAGAAGGGAATTGTAAGAAATTCCATCTCCTGTCCTGCTGCAATTCTGGGGCACCCAGCAGAAGTGCCCTCCTTCCCAAGCCTCACCAAAATTCTGAGCCTGCCTTAAACCACCCTTCACCAAGGAGTGATGCAAGCACCAGATCTCCTGAGTCATATTCTTATCAAGGTTCTCATCTAATTCAATGTTTTGCTCCAAATATTGGATAACAACCAAAGTTACCCAGTGTGATGCAAAAAATACCCCTGAGCTAAATTTAATCCCCGTGGTGCTGCCTTTAATAACAAATTTAATTATGACAGCACAGGTCTGCAGCCACTTCTGCCCTACAAATTCCAAGGATATTAAATTACTGCAGAGCCCAGAAATGTGCAGAATGAAGTTATGGCTCTCTCCAGCATGGAGAACCACTCCCTGGGGATCTTCTGCCTGCTCAGGCTTCTCTGAGGTGCTGATTTGGGATTTCACATCCCTGAGATCTCTGCTGCAGCACCTGGAACAGCAGCATCAGCCCTGCTTCAAAGAGAGGGATGGGGGATCCAAATCCACTGATCTGGAGAAATTCAAACAAAAACCACTTTAAATTTGCAGCAGCAAGCCTGAGCTCCTTCACACCAGGAATGGTGATGTGTTTGTGGGATTTTTCTGCTGCAGAAAAGTTTTTATACAATAAGAGGAGCAGGATGCAGAAGTCATGGTCACCCTGTAAGGTGGCAGGCCATAAATATCATATTTAATTTAATATGATATTTATATTTAATTTAATTCCTCCAAATTGACTGATCTGGAGAAATTCAAACAAAAACTACTTTAAACTGCAGCAGCAAGCCAGAGTTCATTCACACCAAGCATGGTTGATGCGTTTTGTGGGATTTTTCTGCTGCAGAAAGTTCTCATCTGAAGAAATAAACACAATTAAGAGGACTGGGAAGCAGAATTATGGTCACCCTGCAAGGTGGCAGCCCATAAATATCACATTAATCCCTTCCTAAAGGTACAGCTCTAAACCAGATTTTCCTCTTGTGGGAGACACAAACCCACATCCCTGCCAGGACACACAAAGATCCACCTCCAGAAAAGCCAAAACACGAAGATCTTGCAGGAACTAAAGGCAAAAGTGACCTCAATGCAAGAAATTCCAGGTTTTCTAATCCCCCCAGCAAAGCTTCTCCTGAAACTCTTCCAGCAGAGGATAAAGGAAGGCACTTGTGACAGATGGCTCTGGTTGCTCAAGCAGGAACCAGACTAAGACAAGGAGCTGGAGAGGGATCAGGATCACAGAAACCTATTTCAGGAACTGCCTCTACCCAGATTTTTCCTTTTCAATCCTTTCCTTCCCAGACAAGGCACATTTATTGACAAATCCAGCTGTATCCTTGTATCATACACGTAGATATCCTTAAATCCACATCTTTATCAGTAAAAGTTGTGGTCTTTTGGTAACCCCTAAAGTAATTTGGATCACAGAAACCCATTTCAGGAACTGTCTTTATCCAGATTTTTTCCTTTTCAATCCTTTCCTTCCCAGACAAGGCACATTTATTGACAAATCCAGCTGTATCCTTATAACACACGAATTTATCAGTAAAAGCTGTGGGTTTTTGGTAACCCCCAAAACAATTTGGATCAAATCCTGCTCTGAAAAGCCACAGCAGGGAAGGTTTCACGCCAAGGCTACTAAATGGGAATTAAAAAGGTTCCTGCAGACAGTTTTTCACTCAGAAATGTTCATGCAGAGCATTTAAAGGCAGAATATTGCACTGAGAAGATGCAGAAACAGCACTGAGCACACAGAGTGAAAATGTCTTCTTATCATCCTCCAAACTTCATTATTCAAAATGAAGCTAAAGCTGGTTCAGGGAAGGTTTCTCTTGTAATTCCAGAAAAGATGAGGATAAAATATGCCAGTGAAGCACAATCCCTGTTCCAAAAATGAAACAGGATAATTAAAATTACACAAGGGAAGCCCCAGTATGAAAACACACCTTGGTGCTCATGTTTGGGGTTTTTTAAGGAGGCACAGGCAATTTATCTGGCAAATCCTGGTGGATTTTGCCCTAAAGTAAAACCATACAAATTCATTAACAGATAAAAATAAAGAAATCCATATTAATAATTAATTTGATTCCGAATATTCCTCACTCAAATTTCTTCGTTCAAACTGCCACTGCAGTTTAAAATAAATAGTGAATAAATAGTGAATAAATAGTGAATAAATAGTGAATAAATGCCACCTGCTGAGGAGGTTTCCATGTAAATAAAATCAAACCTGCACCTCCTGATTGCCCAGAAATCAAACACCCAGCAGCTGTCACTCAGCTGCTGGATTAGCTCCACAGATGGAATTTGGATTATTAAAGACCTAAATCAGAGCACACACTTGTTCCTGGATCTGATTTCCAGCTCCAGCTGGTAACTCCACCAGCCAGAGCTGGTTGAAGAATTACAGATGAAAATAACTGCAATTTGTGTTTTGACTACAGGATAAAGCACAATGGGAGAAAATATTTGTATTTCTTGTGCTTGATTACACAAAACATTTCCCTGTGCAGCTCGCTGGCTCCTCCAGCTCCATTGTTTGCCAAAAAAAAAAAATAAAAAACAGGGCTTGTGAAAACTACTGAGGTTGTGATTTATTGGTGAGAAAATTCTAGAAAATAGCCTGGGTGAATTGTTCCACATCTGAAATTCAGCTCAGGCCCAGCCCTGAGCAGGTGATCCAAGCAAAATGTTGGTGCTGCATGGGAATAGAACAACATTAATATTTTGTATCTCTGATACAAAATATTAATTTGTATATATTATATATATTATAGATTTTATAAATTATATTATATTATATTATATTATATTATATTATATTATATCATATTATATTATATCATATCATATTATAATTTTTATATTTTATATTATATATTTTATATTATATATTTTTTATATTATATATTATACATACAATATGTAGATATATATAGTATATATTATATATATAATATTGTATTATTTTGTATCTCTGCAGAAGTCCCCAGAATGTGCCCGACTTTTCCAGCCCCAACAGAAACTTGACGAGCTTTGCTTTGCTGCCCTGCTCACAGACACTGATTTATCTTCCAATTACTAAGCACAAATTCAGCAAATGGATACAACAGCTCTGAAAAAAGCCCTTCAGTAAAACTCAGCTGTTCCATCCTTTTAAGCCAAGGATGAGAGCCTCTCCCACAAGAGCCATAAAAATAAAAAAAAAAAATCCAAACTAAACAAGACCAATAAAAAATACCAAATTAGGAGGTCAGGAAGAGATTACCTCAAATAGCAAAATTAAAAAAAAAAAAAGTCAGCACTTGAAGTTCAAACTCAGGTCATTTTAAGAGCTGAAATAGCTCTTCAGGTAAAGGTGTCCCAAAGCCTCTTTGGGAAGCCTCTGCAGGGCCTGTCTGGGTTAACCCCCTAAATCCTGGATTAGTGACGTGCTGCAGGCTGGGAGGGCTCAGCCCGGCAGGCTCTGCCCGCAGCAGCAGTCTGGGAAGGACCAAAGGATCCCCCCTCCTGGGAGAAACCTGGCATCCAAAGGAGGCTCAACAGAAAAACCCAAATCCACACAGCATTTAAATACTCTCATTTTCTCTCCTTGTCCTCAAAGAAGTGCCAAAGGTTTTCTTTTCTACTTTACTTAGAAGGAAAAAAAGAAAATACTCTGATTTTTCTTTCTTTGTCCTTAAGGGACTGCCAAAGGTTTTATCTTCTACTGTACTTAGAAGGAAAAAAATAAAATACTCTCATTTTTCTTTCTTTGTCCTTAAGGAACTGCCAAAGGTTTTCTCTTCTACTTTACCTAGAAGGAAAAAAATAAAATACTCTCCTTTTTCTTTCTTTGTCCTTAAGGAACTGCCAAAGGTTTTCTCTTCTACTTTACCTAGAAGGAAAAAAATAAAATACTCTCCTTTTTCTTTCTTTGTCCTTAAGGAACTGCCAAAGGTTTTCTCTTCTACTTTACCTAGAAGGAAAAAAATAAAATACTCTCCTTTTTCTTTCTTTGTCCTTAAGGAACTGCCAAAGGTTTTCTCTTCTACTTTACCTAGAAGGAAAAAAAGAAAATACTCTGATTTTCTCTCCTTGTCCTCAAAGAAGTGCCAAAGGTTTTCTCTTCTACTTTACCTAGAAGGAAAAAAATAAAATACTCTCATTTTTCTTTCTTTGTCCTTAAGGAACTGCCAAAGGTTTTCTACTTTCCTTAGAAGGAAAAAAAGAAAATACTCTGATTTTTCTTTCTTTGTCCTTAAGGGACTGCCAAAGGCTTTCTCTCCTACTTTACTTAGAAGGAAAAAAGAAAATATTCTGATTTTTCTTTCTTTGTCCTTAAGGGACTGCCAAAGGTTTTATCTTCTACTATACTTAGAAGGAAAAAAGAAAATATTCTGATTTTTCTTTCTTTGTCCTTAAGGGACTGCCAAAGGTTTTATCTTCTACTATACTTAGAAGGAAAAAAGAAATTTGTCCTTAAGGGACTGCCAAAGGCTTTCTCTCCTACTTCACTTAGAAGGAAAAAAGAAAATACTCTGATTTTTCTTTCTTTGTCCTTAAGGGACTGCCAAAGGTTTTATCTTCTACTATACTTAGAAGGAAAAAAAGAAATACTCTGATTTTCTCTCCTTGTCCTTAAGGAAGTGCCAAAGGTTTTCCCTTCTACTGTACCTAGAAGGAAAAAAAGAAAATACTCTGATTTTTCTTTCTTTGTGCTTAAGGGACTGCCAAAGGTTTTATCTTCTACTTTATTTGGAAGGAAAAAAAAGAAGAAGAAAGAAGAGAATAAAAGAGATGAGTGATCTGAGCAATAGTCCAGTGAGTCACAGGCAGGCAATGTCTGCTCTTGCAGAGGATGCTGCAGGGCCCAAGGCAGGGCTGCACAGCTCAGAGCTGCCTCAATCCACAGAAACCTCTCCTTGGTTTGTTCAAAGGTGATCCCTGCCCTCTGCTTCACACCAGGACATCCCATCCTCAAAAAGCCAGTGTTCTCCAGAGCCTGCACCAATAAATCACTTTTATCACAGCAAGGGTGGGGCCCTCACGTGGGCAACAAATTTTTTTAACTTATATTTTAATATTGATTTTTTTTTACTATTTTTTTTTACTTAGAGATGGGGTAATTGAGAGGCGTTTTAAAAATTTCTATTTTTCGTTTTATGAGAAGGGTGAGGTTATACAGATGTCATAATTTATTCCAATTAGAAGTTGGCTATTTTTTAATTACAAACCACAGCATCCCAGGTGCTCCTGGGGAAGGTCAGGTCCCACCTGCAGGGCTGGGAAACCCCAGCACAGGGCAGAAAATTGGGGTTGCTTGTGGGAAAGGGATTTGTAGAAAATTCTTCAAGGTTTTTATAGTGTGGATTTGTATTTAAATGTTGAGATAAGAAATGCTGACTTAGAAATGCCATGGGATAGGACAGACATTGCTGAGAGAGAAATGGAATCAGAAACAAGCTTCAAAAGGTGGCCTTGAAAATAAAACTAAATACTTTGGAGAAACAGAACTATGAAAGATTATTAACCCACGAGGGGTAATTTTAGATTATTAACTTTAAGGCATTTTCAGAACTGTGTGTCTCAAGCTGATAGGCCAAGAAACACTTATAGTGTATTGTGATTAAGAAATAATTAACTCCTGATTGTGATGGAGTGAATTATAACATCTGTATTGTCCCACCCTTCACATGAGACTGAAAATGGAATAAAAGTTTTGCAAACACCTCTCAGCTGCCCCATCCCTGGTCAGAAAAGGGCTCAATCCAAGCTGCTCTGCAGCACTGCCTTTTTTATTTTTAATTTCCAAGTGAGTAAAATGATGCACCTTAAAGCTCAACTAAAAGACACAAGCAGGCATCCCTGAGTAACTGACTTGGAGATAACTCTGGTATTAAAGAAAGAGTAAAAAACCCCTCCTGTCTCTTTTTATAGAGATGTGTGTTTTTACAGATACTCCAAATTGTGAAGCTCATTTCACAGTAGGATCTGGCTGGATTCTCACATTAACACTCCAGAAATTTAACATATTAAAGCTCCAGAAACAGCCTAATCTGGTGGATGAATACAAATCTCAGAGGGGAGATTCTCTGGCCAGGAACATCCTTCCTCTGCCAGGAATTTTGGCTCAACCAAGGCTGGCACCACCTTGGCAAAATCAGCTCCAGGCAGAGCTTCCCACATGGCAGAAAAGCAGCTGCAAATCCCACACTCAGTGATTCCACTTGGCATTCCACAGATGGATGCAAGGCACTGGGATATTTTCAAAGACAGGCAAAAAAAAAAGGAAAAAAATAAAAAAGAGAAAAAAATAAAAGAAATCAAATCAGAGATAAGCTGATTTCTTATTCCTTCTCCTGAAGGCAAGAGGATTACATGATTCATCTTCATGCCCACTTTAGGAGGTGCAAATAAAAGTGAGACTATTTTTGAATTCTTCCTCAGGACAGGAGAGCAGATTTCCCATGTTTTGGCAAATCATGAGGAGCATCAAATTCCAGATGCTGTTCCACAGGCATCAGTGCAGCAAACACCTCCAAAAAAATTCCTGTGCAGAGCAGGAGTAGGTGAGAAAGAGCTGCTCTTCAGTGAATAGACAGCAAGAATAAATCAACAATTTGGGAGTGCAAGATCCCTGGCCTGAGAACAGCAAACAGCAAAACTTGTCTGAGAAATTCTTGAATGGTGGGGGAGCTGAGGAAGAGAAAAACCAGAGCAGAAATCATCCTTTTGTCACTTTAGAAAAACAATCTGCAGATTTCTGTTTGCTGCCTTTTTTTTTCCAAGCAGCTTCATAAAACCTAACCAAGCCTGGCATTCTTCTATAGAAAAAAGATTTAAAAGCAAATCAGCAAAACTTGAGCACTGCCTGATACATTTACATGAAATTCTATATAAATTATCCAGACATCTACAAGTTAGGTTCTACTGGGTTATTTTGCACAGGTATCTCTCTTTTGGAGAGCACCAGGATGGAACTGAGCCCCATAAATCAGAATTATTCTATAGAACAAACCTTTTTGGTCATAAAACCCAAAATAAAACCCATTAAAAAATAAATAAAACCCAAAATAAAACCCAGAAAAATTGAGCACTGCCCAATATATTTACAAGAATTTCTTTATAAAGATATGTACAAGTAAGGTTCTAAATTATTGCTGTATTTGTATTTTGCACACCCTTGGGGTGCACACAGCAGGGTTTGGAGAGCCCCAGGATGGAACTGAGCCCCATAATTCAGAATTATTCTATAGAACAACCCTTTTTGGTCATGCAATATAATCAGCAAAAATTGAATACCTCCCAATAAATTTACATGAAATTCTTTCTAGACTTTTAGAAGTAAGGTTCTAAGTTATTGCTGGGTTATTCTGCACACCCCTGGGGTGCACACAGCAGGGTTTGCAGAACCTTAGGATGGAATTGATCCCCATAAAGCAGAATTATAGAACAAACCTTTTTGGTCATAAAACCCAAAATAAAACCCAGAAAATATTGTGCACCGCCCAATAAATTTACATGAAATTCTCTACAAATCACACAACAGGTACAAGTTAGGTTCTCCTGTTATTCTGCACACCCCTGGGGTGCACACAGCAGGGTTTGCAGAACCTTAGGATGGAATTGATCCACAGAAATCAGAACTATAGAACAAACCTTTCTGGTCATAAAACCCAAAATAAAACCCAGAAAACATCGTGCACCGCCCAATACATTTACATTTAATTCATTATAAATCACACAGACATGTACAAGTTAGGTTCTCCTGTTATGCTGCACACCCCTGGGGTGCACACAGCAGGGTTTGCAGAGCCCCAGGATGGAACTGAGCCCCCCAAAACTGCCAGGGTGGGGAGGACTCACGGCTGGGAATGAGCGGTCTCGTAGCGCTCGAAGGAGTGGGACAGGTCGTGCTTGTTGTTCATGTAGCACTGGGTGCACAGGTCGTAGTCAAAGCACATCTTGCACTTCCACCTCATGCCTCGGATGCCGTGCTTCTTGCAGCAGTCACAGATGATGTTGGGGTGGCGGACACCTGGGGGAGGGAAAGGGAATGGGAGATGCACAGGAATTCCAGGGGAAGTCAAGTTTTCAGAACCTCCCTTGCAGCACTGCAGAAGGCCAAAGCCCTCCAGAAAAGGACCTTTCAGATCCACACCAATTCCAGGGGAAATCAAGTTTTCATAACCACCCTTGCAGCACTGCAGAATACCAAAGCCTTCTAGAAAAGGATTTTTTGAGATTCACACAAATTCTGGGGGAAATCAGGATCTTAGAATCACCCTTATAGCACTGCAGAATGCCAAAGCCTACTAGAAAAAGACCTTTGAGATCCACACAAATTCCAGGGGAAATCAGGATCTTAGAACCACCCTTTCAGAAAAAGACCTTTGAGATCCACACCAATTCCAGGGGAAATCAAGTTTTCATAACCACCCTTGCAGCATTGCAGAATGCCAAAGCCTTCTAGAAAAGGACTTTTTTGAGATTCACACAAATTCCAGGGGAAATCGGGATCTCAGAACCACCCTTCCAGAAAAAGACCTTTGAGATCCACATAAATTCCAGGGGAAATCAGGATCTTAGAATCACCCTTCCAGCACTGCAGAATGCCAAAGCCTTCTAGAAAAGAATCTTTTGAGATCCACACAAATTCCAGGGGAAATCAATATCTTAGAACCACTGCAGAATGCCAAACCCTTCCAGCAGAGCCTTTGCACACAGAGGAACAGGAATGGCCTGGCCATGGCCAGGAGGTGCCAAAGGCTGTCCCAGCACACAGGGCAGGGACAGGAGCTGGCTGTGCCCCTGCTCCAGCAGAGCCCCCTCTCCTTTGCACACAGAGAAACAGGAATGGCCTGGCCATGGCCAGGAGGTGCCAAAGGCTGTCCCAGCACACAGGGCAGGGACAGGAGCTGGCTGTGCCCCTGCTCCAGCAGAGCCTGTGCACAGACAGAAGCAGCAATGCCCTGCCCACCAGCCCCAGCATGGCCCCGCAGGCTGGCACGCAGCCAGGTGTACCAGGGGGGCAGGAATGGCTGTGCCAGGGGCTGTGCCCTGCTGTGCTCACCTATCTGGGCGTTGTCGTAGAGCAGCAGGTCGTAGGCCCCCTGGAAGCCCGTGCGGTAGTTGGTTCTGTTGCCCTGGTCCCACTGCACCACCACGGTCTTGTCGGGCGTGGTGGGGCTGCCCGTGCGGCCGATCTCCACCACGGTGCCCACGTTGCCCTCGCCGCTGTCCTGGCTGCCCCACTTCCAGTCCACTCCACGCACTACCCTCATCCCCACTTGCATGCTGGCATGGGGGTCCAGGTCCATGGATCTGCAGAGCAAACCCTAAAAGTGCTCCTCCACAGGGGTCTCGCAGACGGGCGGGATCAGCGGCAGCATGGTCAGCACACCTGGAAATCAAACAGCAGGAATTTATCCTCCACACATCACATTTCCAACCCCAGAATCATCTGCCTGCAGAAAAAACCTGACCTGCTGAGGAGATAAATCTGTTTTATTCCCAGATTCTCAAAGCTTTAGCACTGATGGGAGTGATGTAAAAATTACCCAGGGTTCCAAGGCTCATCAGCGTCTGCAGTAATACCCAAAAACTTCTTGCAGAGAGCTGAGCATGAGGGAAGAGAACTGGGCAAGGAGTGTACAAAATTCCAGTACCAGCCCTCGATTCCAAACTCAAGAATAAGCACAGAGACACAGCAGCAGCAGGAACAAGCAAGCACAGTAAATAAAATTGAAAGAAATGACAAAGAAAACACCAGCAGCAGGATTTGAGCAATAAAAGTGAATCTCAGTTCATTTCTCAGGAAGTCTCCTCACATGCATCTCATCTTAATACAGCACTGTCAAGTTTCACTTGCCCTTCAAGTCAGTTTTGGTTTTGATTTGAGGATACAGGAAGTTTCAAAACCTGAAAGAAGCGTTTGCCTGTTTTCCCCAAGTAAGGGCAGTTTTTGAAAAACATGGCCAAAGTCAGATTAATTTCAGTCTTTTCCTGTTGTTTAGCCACGAGCTACAGCAGGAACAGGGAAGGGCTGCTGCTCCACCTGCAATAAACGCAGCAGATTTAGTGCTGGGATCAGTGAGCCAGGGCCAGCTTTCCCAACTGTTGCCATGACAATGGGTAAATGGGGTGAACAGCACACAGATGCAGCACATCCTCAATTCTGAATTAAATCAGATTCTTACATCAAGCAGATTCTCAAATCCTTGTTTCTCTCTTCACCAGCACAAGACACAGAAGAGGAATGTGGCTTTTAATACACAGAGCCTGGAAAAATCTCCTCTAGCATCCTTGGGTCTCCCTCTTCCTCCTGAGCTATCCACAACACCCAGATTTTCTCAAAAATTGAAAAAAAGGCCCAAGAGGATGCCAAGGGATGAAAAATGCAGATGGCACAAGCAAAGCTCCCCCAGTGCCACGACACAGAGGGTCCAGCTGAGGGGATGTGCTCAGCCCCAGCAGCAGGAGCAGCTCTGGGATGTGCTGTCAATGCTGCACCCACCAACAAAAACATCTGAAACCACCAAACCCTAAAAATAAACCCATCCTCCAGCCAAACATCCCCTTTTGAGTGCGTGGAGGAGTGGTTTGATGCAAAACCACATTTCCAGCGTGCAGAGTGAGCCTGATCTCTGCTCAGCCTCAGCATCTCTGCAGCTTCAGCCTCTCCCTGTCCTCACTGCTGTCACACCCAAACACCTGGCACAGCAGAGCAGCATCAGAGCCAGCTGTCCTTGTGAGCTCCACGTCATCCTCCCTCCTCATCATCACTAAAAGTCTCCCTGGGGGACTCTTTCACTTGTTTTTGTGGGGGTGGATGTAACACTGCAGAGCTGGAGGTGCACCAGTGCTCACTGTCCTTGTGAGAGCAGGAATTAAAGGATATCCTTTGTGTCCCACAGAGGCAAACCCACATTTCCCTGTGCACCTTCCCCCAAATTTTGGATGCTGCTGGAGCTCAGCTGCACACCTGTGATGCTGAATTGCCTTCAAAGGATCTGTCAGTGCTGCAAAAAAAGCACCAGCAGCCCCTTGCTGGCTGCTCTGAGGATGCCTCCCTAACCTGAATATTCCATTTTCCACACAAGAAGGCACCAAGCGCATCCTGCACTCCCTTCTCCTCCTCAGGGGAGATGCCAAGCGCATCCTGCACTCCCTTCTCCTCCTCAGGAGGAGAACAGGAGGAAAAAGCTGTTCAAAACCCCCAGGGGATGAATTACAGAGTTCTCGTGGTCTGAGCCTTGCCAGAGCAGCATTATTGACTTCCTAAGTGGAGATGTTTCACTCACTGGAGCAAATACTCCTCCCTCGATGCTGCCTGGGCTGTAATTACTCCAGGTAGGGCTGCCAGAAATAATTCAGAGAGAAAACATCAGTTTCCCATGGGAATTTCAAATAACCATGAAGGAATAATCCAGATTTATGAATCTCATCTGACATTCTGACCTTGCCTGCTGTGACACAGGAAAGAGCAGCCTAGATGTGATCTCTCAGTTTTAGGAAATGCCACTAAAACTTAACTGGAAAAAAAAGGGAGATACTCCAGCTTTCTGCCCACAAAATTTAAGCTGCAATAATTGTGGCAACTTTCTGCCAATATTCAAATATTTCAGCCCAATTTCCACCTCGTGGGAGGCAAAGGTTGCTGCTGGTGTGGCCCCAGAGCAAACAGAACCCAGTGCTGTAAGCAGCTGGCAGAAATCAGTGCCTGGTGATGACATTATTTGAACAGCATGGTAAACAGAGGATGTGTTTAAAAGAAAAAAACCAGCTTTTTTCTTCCCTTTACACATATTTTGCAGTCTGAATTGTCTTGAGGTGAATTGCTCCACACTTTAGAGAGATTTGCCCATGCAGGAGAAGCTTCTTCAGGTAACTTCAAATCACACACTTCTCAAAAATTCCCCATTTCCCCAATGATCAGCCCCCAAATCAGCCAGCATTACACTGAACATTTGAAAATAACACCACTGTCCATTTCTTACTCTTTTCATTCTCTTTGACTCTTCCAGTGCCATTAAATAAAGTCTTACCAAGTCATTAGAAGTGTAAATTGATGAGCTACCACACTGTAAAGCTTCAAGACTTCATTTTGCATACCCTCACATCAAAAATATCAACATAATTTTGGTGTACTGGCTGAATTAAGCCAGCTCATATTGAATTAAAAACTGCTTTTTAGCTCTTTCTCCACTACTCCTGTGAGTATTTCCCTACAGGAATAAGGCTCAGCAGGGTTTTCTCTCTTTCCTGACACAAATTTCACAGCTCAATGCACCATCAAATATTGTTCCCTACCTGCAAGCCAGAAATAAATACTTTTGTGTTCTTCAATAACACAACCAGGATCAAATACCTCTGCTCAAGTCTTTCAGCTGCTAAGCTTATTACCATTCATGCCAAAAACCTGAAATTCACACAAATATAGTTGCCATTAGATGAAAGCAGAGCAGAAAACCAGCAAAACACACAGAAAATCCATATTTTTGACCCACTACCCCTGCAAAGCCTCAATGACACTTTTCTTCCCTTCTCCTTGTGCAGTCAGGAATTTTGTTTAGTCTAAAATTGTGCAAAATGGCATCACTGGCACAGGGGAGGGAGGCAGAGAGGAGCAGATGCTGCTTTTGTGGCTTAAATACCAACAGCAGATAAATGAAGGCATTTTACTGATCAATCAGTCTGAGATGAAATAAAAAAATCAAATATGGGGCAGTTGCCATGGGTGAAACCAATCAATAAAAAAAAATAAAAGCCTGAGTGAGGTGAAATAATTTCCAGGGCCCAAACCTCACATGCTCCCAGAGTATATTTAACTGTATTACATAAACAGAATAAAGCAGGTGATTAATAGGCCTTTGCTCAGGGATTAATATCTTGTCATTCCAGCATGAGAGCAGGCACAGGCACATCCTGAAACACAAGGGAGGAAATGCTAAAAATAACCAGCCAGGCTCAGTCCCCACCAGCATTTTATCTCTGCAATCAACACTTGGCCTTTACAAATGCCAGCCCATTGATCTGTTTTGTCCAAACTGAATTTTACATTTCATTTTACACTGGTTGTGTTCTGGCACTGAGTTGTTTCTTTCAGTAATATTTGAGTGGTTCTCACTTTGTTTTTCCATCTATTCCTTCACCTTGTTAAAGATCTAAAGGAAGCACCAGCAAATTTATTAATATTCAGGAGCTTTGTGCAAACTCTTCATCCCAGCATTCTGGTTTCCTAAAAATGGACATGAACCTCAGAATAAATTATCTAAATAAATGATCTTCCACCTAAAGGTGGAAGAAGTTAGAGAGAAACTACACATTTTAAATTTTGGGTTCATTGTGTGTGAGCATGGCAGGACCCAAAAGCTGCAGTGGACACAAAAACTGCACTGAGCTGGCCTTGAACCTTCAATTTAACTCAAATTTCATCCCCCTGTGATGACAACAGGCACAGAAAAGTGAACTTGGTCCAAAAATGTAACACTGATCTGCACCAAATCCAAACTGGCTTTGTCACCGAGAGCTGAGGACCAAAAAGGGCTTTTTGTCAGCAGTGAGTAACAAAATTAATTAAACAGAAAGTGACAGTGAGCACCCGGGAGCACAGACACAGCACAGTGTTTTTCATGAACCAGCTCCCTGCTAAGTGCAGGACTAAGCCATGAACTGGGTTGCACAATGGTCAATATTTGCTTTGAAACACTGAAATGCAAGCAGCACCTTTAGGAATCATTGGCACAAAGCACAAACAAGCAGCTGGGCACAGCACAGGGCACTGGGCTGGGCTGGGATTCCCTGGATTCCCTTCTCTGGCTGGACAATCCAAACCTTTCCTGGTTTTCCCACCGAGGCTGAGGGTGCACAGGAATTTGGGAAGGAGCACCCCGAGTGACCACAGGTGCTCAGCAATAAAAACTGGGGGGGGGAAATAGAAAATGGGAATTTTTTTTTAGTCTCTTTGCCTTCCCAAACAATCCTAGCACCTGAAGAATTCCTTAATTTCACCTTTCCAGTCCCTGTCCCACTGGAGCTGCCTGCCAGGGTTAACCCACCCCACAGAGAAAGGTGGGATATCTCCTGCCAGCTCAGGCATGCTCAAAATTCACATTCCTACATCAACATCAATCCAAGCCTACAAAAGCACAAGTTCTCTCTGCTCCACAGGAAAACTTCAGGCTGCAAATTGCTGAGATCAGAGCTCGTGTGCCCAGTGGAGAATTAGAAGTGATTACAAGTGAAAGTTCACACTGGGCATCTCGTGGATCTCTCTTCTTACATCCCATGAGATAATTGCTCATTGCTCATGATGAAATTCCCTTCTGGCTTTTGATGAACTGTGTTCTTTCCAGGAGGGAGAAAAAACAGCTCCAGCCCTTTGCTTTAATTGGAGCTGACAGTTTGCAGATTTGAGCCTGGAGCCTTGAAAAAGCTCAGCAGCTGATGAGAATCCACTTTTTCCTCAATAGCAGATCTCCGAGTTAAATTTATATTGCTTTATAATAAAAACAAATACTCCCTGCCCACACACACAACCACTAGGTAATGTTGTTTAAAGGAAAAAAAAAGCAATTATTTGCTAAGTTTGAATTAAGGTCTTTGCATAGAAAAAAATGGGAGAATGGTATTTAAACTTTTCCATGGAAGATCTCCGTGGAAAAGAAAGAAAAACTCAATATTATTGCATTGAGTGATTCTTCTCCATCTCCTGCCAGGAATCACCATCACTTTTCTGGCCCTTGGCAACAATCAACCACCTGCATCCTTTTTTTCTGTACCCAGAATGGTGACAAAACCACAATATTAAAAAAAACCAACATTTAATAAAGTCAAATACAACCACCCAGGGCGGCTGGACAATCTCCACTGCTCTAAGAACAAGTTAAGAGATCCATCAGGAAGGGTTTCAGTGCACTTCAGCATGCCTTGGGGAGAAGGATGGACTAGGTGGCCTCAGCAAAATCCCTTCCAGAACTATTTTCAATCATCTAGAAATAGAGGATCAGACAGAAACATATTCCAGCAGTGAGAAATCTGTCTTGGCAGAGGATTTCAACTGTGCTCTTCCTTGACATTGCTCTAATATATTTCTCAGAGGCAAGACCATCTGGCCCAGAGCTGATGGTGTGGAGCCCTGGTAAAGCTCAGGTCTGCATCTCTCTCACACCAGCTATCAACTCCTATTTACCACTAAAATCTGAGTTCAAGCATTTAAAAGTTTATAAAACCCCAATAAAAAAAATATAAAAACCTATAAAACCCCGAACATGATTGCCTTGCCTGTGCCTAAAGTCAGCAAGTGTCCCCAAAAGTCATTCAAAAATCAAAATCCTGATTTACTGCAGGAATGAAAAAATCAAGAGGAATTAACTCTGATGTCCTGAGAGGTGGCTGAGGACACACAGAGCTGTGGCTCACAGGTATTCAGACCCTGGGGCCCTCAGCCCTGGTGGCACAAAGGGATTAACAAATCCTCTGAGTTAGGAACACCATTTTTCCAAATGAAAAGCAGCTCCTCCAGCCTGGCATGAGGGAGCTGGAGCACAAAACCTGCTGGATCCCTGCTGAGCCTTGATAGCTCATCCTCCCCAACCTGAGCTTCCCCTCCAGGCTCCCAGCACGGCCAGCACTGCACTCCTGCCTGCTCTCAGCCTGCAACCTGCCCTTTCTGTGCTCTGAAAGCAGATCAGGAGGTTTCAATCTAATCTCTGCTGACATGCCTTTGGCCAGGCAGCCGTGTGGGAGCAGAACAAAGCGAGGAGGAGCTCTTGCCTTCCTCACTCAGCCAAGGTTTGAGGGGCAGCATGTCCATCAGTTCCCCGCCAGGTCTGTGCATTTTACAGGTCCAGATGTTTTCTTTGTGCTTTGGGGACTCTGGAGGATCCAAGAGCATCTGCAGATGGGAAATGGAGCCTGAGGTACACGTGGGACTGGTGGCAGAGCCAGGAGCGAAGCTCACACATCCCAACTCCAAGTTCTGCTCTCCACAGCCTGGTCACAGGAAAAGAAGGAAGTTTCAACCCCTGATCCAGCATTCATCCCTAATTCCCTTGGGATTTCATCAGGGAATGTGGCTCGAGGTCTAAGATCAATCAGCTCAATATCCTGCCAGCACATCAATGAAACTTCACTGATTCCATGTTCCAGTCTAAATGGAGGAATAATATTCTAAAAGTCCTCCTGCTGGAGGACTTTTTCTGTGTTCTTGGAAATTTCAAACACTACTACAGAGGGAAAAGAAATATTTCAATTCTGCAAGTCTCCCACAAAACAACAGACTGCACTTTCTCTTTGTTTAAGGAGAATTCAATGATTTCTCTCCCATCAGAGCTTCCAGGGAGAGTTATGGAAAGGTGAGAGAACACTGTATTACAATTCTGGCCCTTCTAAAAACAAGCCATGAATTAGAATCCCTGAAAAACAGCCAGGACTCAAAGAGGACTCTGCACTCTCCCTGGAAAACAGCAACTGAAGGGAAAGGGCAGGAGCAGAGCTGCTGTGGTGACATTCAGCACAGCCCTGGATCCTGCCTGAGCCCAGAGCTCTGCTGGAGCAGAGATGATGAGCAAGGCAAACGGATTTGATGGGAACAGGTAGGGACAACACAACCTCAGAGAGCTGAACCAGGCTGGAGAAAGCCTTCAGCTCCAGAGGGACCAGCAGGACCAGCCTCTGTGAGCAGCAAAATCAAACCTGCACAAAGACAAGGAGCTCGTCTCTGAGGCAGCAGCCACAGCTCCGAGCATTCTGTGCTCCTGGAGCCACCCACTTCTACATCAAGGCAGCTGAAAAAGCCATGGACATCCCTCTTCCCAAGAAAAAGGGAAGGAGACAACTGCAACCACCACACTTCCAGCACTCCCACAGTTTTTTTGCAGTTTCCCAGACATCTGATGAAGTTTCAGTGGAAAAGGCATCCCAGTTCTTCCAAACAATCCCAGCAGTGCCCATTGCAGACCAAAGCAGGAGAATAACAGATTCTTCACACACGAATTTGGCACAGGATTTTCACAACCACAGAGCTCCAAACATGCACTCAAAATAAATGTCAAAACATATGATGCTGTACAGCAAAATCAGAATAAGCAGAGAATTGTGCTGAGCCAAGTATCACACAAATATGAAGCTCCTTCTCATGGCAGTGACTCACAGAGCTGTGCAAAGAGGAAGGCAGGGGAAACACATTCACCTTTGTGAAGCCCAGAAAGGAAATAACTCTTCAATAAAACAGAGCCTGTGGTGGTGCTGTTAAATGACAGACTGTTAATAATGCTGCAGGCACCCTAAAGAACTCCTGCCTTTCCAGCAGAGAATAAAATTAGTCTGAAAACCAGGCATAAGGTACTGAGGATACACCAGTGGTGGAGCTGAGACTACACAGAGTTACCTGATACCCAACTACTGCCCTGTAAGTCAAAAAAGAACTTTTTAAAGGAACCACCACGAGCCCAAAAGATGTCACCTGCTCCAGACACAAACCTAGACACCTACAACTCAGAGCAGAAGGCAAAGCTCAAAGCAGGGCAAGAACCTCTCCAGCTCTGCCAAGGCTGTGGAAGCTTCCCCTTTGTCACCTCCATCACCTACTTGTCGCCCAGCATCATTCCCACCATAAAAATGTGGGATGTGGGTTATTTACAGGCACTGCACCCCTTGACAATTCACTCGTCCAGATCCTGAAACCATGAATGAAAAATTCAACAGGTAATCAAGCACGGAGGAAGGTCCTAGAAGGATGAACAACTGCATCATTCTTCACAGCAAGCAGTTTCAGCAAACCAGGGAGTTGCTAAACAGAGGAGAAATAAAAATGGTATTTCATTTGAGCCAAATACACTCCTCCTATAGCAACAGAGGAGTGCAGAGGATGTCATGAGGCTCTTGGCCAAAAAAGAGAGAAGGTTCAGCAGTAAAGGCAAGCTCAAGTGACCTCCATGAAGGTGAGCCAGGGCTCACTTGCTTCTCAGCGAGGTAGAAATCAGAATTTGTGACATTCAGAAAGTAATTCTACAGCTGAGCATGGGCAGTGAAATGAGAGCAAACACCGCCAGCGCCTCCAGTGCAGCTGCACCAACTTCTCTGGGTTTATTCCGGGTTTAGTCTGGCCTCCATTCAGGCAGACTGGAAATACAGAAACACGGGACAGAAAAAGCCACACGTGCCTCAGCTCCCAGCTTCCTTCCTCACACGCTCCAGGGAAAACGAAATTCCCGGCAGGAATCACGGGCAGCCCAGCCAGCCAGGCCCTACCTGCAGTACCTGTCGGGGAGCAGGAGGCTGCTCACACCCTCCGGGGCAGCGGGAAACACCCACCGGGCTGGGGAGCACCAGCGGCCGGGTGCGGCCCCAGCCCGGGTAAAGGTGCTGGAACAACCCGGGCTAAAGGGGCCGGAACCACCCGGGCTAAAGGGGCCGGAACCACCCGGGCTGAAGCAGCCCCAATCCCGGCTAAAGGGGCCAGAACCACCCGGGCTAAAGCGGCCAGAACCACCCGGGCTGAAGCTGCCCCAATCCCGGCTAAAGGCGCTGGAGCCAGCCCGGCTAAAGGGGCCAGAACCACCCGGGCTAAAGCGGCCTCAATCCCGGCTAAAGGGGCCAGAACCACCCGGGCTAAAGGGACCTCAATCCCGGCCAAAGGTGCTGGAACCAGCCCGGCTAAAGGGGCCAGAACCACCCGGGCTAAAACGGCCTCAATCCCGGTTGATGGGGCCAGAACCATCCCGGTAAAAGGGCCTTAATCCCGGCTAAAGCTGCCAGAACAACCCGGGTTAAAGGGGCCAGAACCACCCCTGTAAAGGGGCCTTGATCCGAGCTACAGCTGCCAGAACCACCCAGGTTAAAGGGGCCAGAAGCACGCCGGTAAAGAGGCAGAACCACCCCGACACAGGGGCCAGAATCACGCCGGCTAAAGCGGCCCCAATCCCGGCTAAAGGGGCCAGAACCACCCCGGTAAAGGGACCAGAATCACTCAGGTTAAAGCTTCCAGAACCACCCCGGCCCCTTCCAGCTGCCCCATCCCGAGGGGAACAACCCGGGGAAAGCCAGGCACGTACCTCAGCGCCGAGGCAGAGCCGAGGATCCCCGGAGCCACAAGCCCAGCGCTGCGCCCGCCGCCGTCCCTCCTCCATCCCCACAGCGGCGCCCGGGCGGGCGGAGAACGCGGGTGACGCTGGGCACCGGGGCTGAGATCCGCCTTTATCCCGGCACCTCCCGGTGTGGCTGCAGCAAAGCCCCTTGTCCTGAGCCGGGCCGTGTCCCCGGAGCCCGGCCGTGTCCCCGCGGCCGCCGCGTCCCCGCGGTGCTGCTGCCGCAGCTGCAGCTCGGCCCCGGGGCCGCCCCGCCTGCGCTCCCGCGGGCAGCCGGGAGCCGTAGTTCCGCTCCGGGCGCTCCGACTACAACTCCCGGGAGCCCGCGGGGAGCCCTGGGGAGCCCAAGGGGAGCCCGAGGCTCGGGGGTGAGGGGAAGGTTCGGGGCAGTGCCCGGTTTGCCCGGGCGGAGCGGAGCTGGCAGGAGGGGATGCGGGGTGTGAGGGAGGGATGCTGGTGGGTCGCGTGTTTGAGGTGTTTAGGATCACTCAGTCCAACAAGTGCTCGGTTTATGTGGGTTCAATGGTAAAAGAGTGGGTTTAGGTTGGGTATTCGGAGGGAATTCTGCACTGTCGAGGTCTCCCACGGGGAGCCCCAGGCGCGTCTCGGCTCGGGCGTGAGGGTTCGGGGCAGTGCCCGGTTTGCCCGGGCGGAGGGAGGGATGAGGGAGGGATGCTCGTGGGTTGGGTGTTTGAGGTGTTTAGGATCACTCAGTCCAACAAGTGCTCGTTTTAGGGGGGTTGGAGGCTAAAAGAGCGGGTTTAGGTTGGATATTCAGGTGGAATTCTGCACTGTGAGGGTCTCCCACGGGGAGCCCCAGGCCCGTCTCGGCTCGGGCGTGAGGGGAAGGTTCGGGGCAGTGCCCGGTTTGCCCGGGCGGAGGGAGGGATGAGGGAGGGATGCTCGTGGGTTGGGTGTTTGAGGTGTTTAGGATCACTCAGTCCAACAAGTGCTCGGTTTAGCGGGGTTGGATGCTAAAAGAGCAGGTTTAGGTTGGATGTTAGGGGGGAAATCTGCACTGTGAAGGGGTGAGGCGCTGGGAGAGGTCGCTCAGGGGAGGTGTAGATCATTCCTGGAAGTGTTCAATGCCAGGGCTTGGAGCAAGCTGGGATCGTGGAAGGTGTCCCTGCCCACGGCAGAGGGTGGAACGAGGTGATCCTCAAGGTCCCCGTCCAACCCAAACCTTTCTGTGATTCTGTGAATTCGTGTCTTTGTTCACCAGGAAGGCTTTGAAATCCTCCTCCTGTCTCAGCCTGGTGCCTGGCATGAGATCTTGGGTGGCTGAAGTGTCACCAAAGTGAATTTAAACACCTGGATTGTGGAATGGATTGGGTTGGAGGCCACCTTAAAGATCCCCCAGCTCCAACCCCCTGTTGTGGACAGGGACACCTTCCACCAGGTTGCTTCATCCAGCCTGGCCTTGAACCTTAAAGCATAGCGCTGCTGCTTTTATAATTACCTTCAGAGGCAATTTAGGAGTTTGTGCCACGTGTGTGATGCTAGCAGTGATGACAATGTTCATGTGACTCTCTCCTCTCAGGTGAAGACACACAAACCCCGCTGACTTTGCCCCTGCTGAGCTCAGAGACACCCAAGTGAGGTAAAACCTTGCCAGCTTTAATACCCTGCACTCTGCTGTCAGGTGAAGACACAAACTCCACTGAATTTGCCCCTGCTGAGCTCAGACACCTTGAAAACTCTGATTAACTCTGGTTAAGTGAGGTAAAACCTTGCCAGCTTTAATACCCTGCACTCTGCTGTCAGGTGAAGACACAAACCCCACTGAATTTGGCCCTGCTGAGCTCAGACACTTTGAAAACTCTGGTTAATGAGGTAAAACCTTGCCAGCATTAATACTCTTTACTCTCCAGTCAGGTGAAGACACAAACCCCACTGAATTTGGCCCTGCTGAGCTCAGACACCTTGAACACTCTGGTTAAACAAGGTAAAACCTTGCCAGCATTAATACCCAGCAGGAATGTGGCAGCAAGGTCACCAAAAGCCATCCCTTGTGCCACCGCAGAGCCCTGGAAGTGCAGCAGAGCAAGAAGGACAGCAGCACGGCCTGGGGCTCGGGGAGGCTGAAAAGAGCAAATTTGTGAGGCAGAGTCAGGGCACGGCTGCTGGCACCCTGAGTTTTGTGGCTCCAGGCTGCAGAGGACCTGTCCAAAAGCAAGATTGTCTCTGCCACTTGACGGAAACAGGAGCACTCGGTGTCCCTTGGCCTCTGTGCTGCGTAAAAGCCACGTTGGCCAGGCCAGCTGAACACACAAAGTGGAAAAAATGTGGATTTGTGAGGGAATTGATCTGCCCTGGTCCTGGCACTGCTGCACTTCAGGCCAGCCTTTGGCCAGAGGGTGAAAAGGGAGTGCTGGGGAATGTTTTGGGATGTGGTCAGTGGCGTTCCCTCCCTCAGATTGAGTTATGTTATCTAAATTTTAAAAATGAATTAGAGGCAGGTGAGTGCAGCCAGCACTAATTGTAGTACGAGATCCATTCTTAGAGTTTTGGGCTCACTCAAATATTATTTTATATATTATATAATATATTATATCATATTATATATCAATAATATAATATATTAGATAATAATATACACTATTATATATTATATAATATACTATATATATTAATAATATAATATATTATATTGATTTTATATATATATTATTACTGAGCTAATTCAGGATTTACTTTTGCCAGTGCTTATTCTAAACAGGAGCTTGCACATCCAGACTTTGAGTTATGTCAGGTTGAGGGCTTTTTTCCAAGCTATTTTCTCTTTAAAAAATAAAATTGAAATGTTTTAAAACTTAAAAAAGCCCTAAAATTCAAGCCTCCATTCTTTAAAAAATAAAAATTAAAAGCTAAATATTTTTAATTGAAAGTAATTAAAATTCAAGCTAATCTCTCTTTAAAAACAAAATTAAACATTAAAATTGATTGTTTAATTTTTTTAAAAATCAAGCTACTCTCTTTTTAAAATAAAAATAACATTAAAAATAAAATTTAAAATAAAATTTAAAATAAAATTAAAAATAAAATTGACTGTTTGCAAAGTGCCTTCTCAGGCATCATCAGCTCAAAAGGCAGCAATGAAAACTCAGCCTGGATGTTAAATAAAATTAACAAAGTTTACTGCAAGGGGCTGGAGCTGCCCAGCACTGAATATTGGGGAGAAGCCTCTGTTTTCCCGTGGTCCTGTCCTGGTTTTCCATGGAAATCAGCAGGAATTGTTCTTTGCCCACTGGATGCCGCTGTTCCACAGAAATATTCATGAGTTTTCCTTCAGCAGCTTCTGGCAGCCATGGAAGCCACTCCAGGGTCAGCCAGGCTGTGTGGATTTCCTTTAAAATTGAAGATTTTAAAATATAAAATTATTATTTTTATTATTTCTATTTCTGTATTTATTTTAGTAAATTATTTTTATATTTATTATTATTATTTTTATTATTATTTTAGTTTTTTAATTGCCTTTTTTCCCCAAAAAGGAAATTTCCTTAATATTTTGCACCTTCCAGACGTGGCACGTGCAAAACTTGGGCCACTTGATCCTTTTGTGATGTTCTTTGAATTTCAGTATTTCATGGGATCAAAATATGTGGGTGGGATAAAAATGTATTGGTGATTGAGGGGAAAATAGGCTGCTCAAAATGTGTTTTCAGGATCTGTAGAGGTATAAAATATCTCTATAAAATCTAAAATAATGTATTAATGTGTAAATAGATATACATGTAAAAATATATTATATAAAGAGATACTATTATCTTATAATAATATATAATAATATACAATGATACAGATTGATAATATATAACAGAATATTATAAAATATATTAAAATATTGTATAGATAAAATAATATATTATAAAATATAAATATATGAAATATATAAATGTCTATATTATAGAATATAAAATATATAAAATATACTAAATATATAGAATAATAAAAATATAAAATATAAATTAATCCCTTGCAGTGCTCTTTTGCATGCTTAATAAAGGAAAAAAAAATCATTTGGAGAATCCTCTCCTTAAAAGCAGAGCCTGGAAGTGGCAGCAGGAGCCTCTGCTGTTTCCTCCAGAGGCAGTGACCTGAATAAAGCAGCAGGGATGAGTGTGCTCCCACTTTTCAGGGAAAAAGCAATGTATTTATAGCTGAGAACAAAGCAGAGTGACCTACATCCCTCCAGTGCCCAGCCTGGGGAATTCATTTTGAGGAAATTCTGCTCCACATTTTCTTTTCTCCTCTGAAGGAAACAGAACCACGGCTTAATAGAATCCAAGCCCAAGGGGGGTTGCTCTCTATTCCCTCCCAGTGCTGTTTTTAGCACTGAAAAACAACTGGAAAATGTGGCAAAAAATAATAATAATTAAAGGTGGCAGGAGCAGGCAGGGACAGACCCTGAACCTGTGCCAATAATTCTGATTTTTGAGGGGTGTTTGGAGTCCCCTCCTGTTCCTCCACACCATATCTAAGGCAGGATCCCTGCAGTGCTCAGCATCACTGAAAAATGAGGAAAACTGGATGAGAATTCTGGTGTTTGCTGTGTCCCAGCAGTGCCAGGTGGGAAACTGGCTCAGTTCTGGGATTCTGTGCCTAAATCCCAATGAGAGCCTTCAAAATCCCAAAGGGATCCTGAAATCTGTGGGATTACAGCCTGAACTTGAAACCAGTCCAGTCCTCTTTTTTGTTTGGTTTTTTTTTCCCCTGCTTTTTTTTTTTAATTTAAGTAACTCACTCATGCACCTGAGTCAGGGCCTATGTGGCTCTAAATGAATTTTTGGCTTTTTTCTTGGGAAATTTGGTCCTTTTGCCTCCCTGTCTGTGATGCACACAAAGATTTTATGATTGGCTGTAATTCTTGTCAGGTCCTGTCCTAAATCAGAGTTAAGTTTTAAAAGTGAAACTGCACACAGCAACAAGAGACAAAGATTTTATTAACAGTTTTCCTGCTGTAAATCTTGTCAGGTCCTGTCATAAACTGGAGTTAAATTTTAAAAGTGAACCTAACCCAACCCCATCCCTCCAGTCCTTGATGAGCCCCTTGGTGATTTTTACAATCACTGGCTCCTGCTGAAAACCCAATTAATGAAATCCTGGTGCTGTTGTCCCAGGGAGGGACATCCCATCTTTCTGCAGGAATGCTGAGGAGGGACATCCCATCTTTCTGCAGGAATGCTGAGGAGGGACATCCCATTTTTTCTGCAGGGCTGCTCATTCCCCACTCCGCAGGAGGGACATCCCATCTTTCTGCAGGAATGCTGAGGAGGGACATCCCATTTTTTCTGCAGGGCTGCTCATTCCCCACTCCGGGGTGCCCAGGGAAGGGATTCACTGCCATTCCCCCTTTTCCATCCACACACCAAGACAGGGAACCTGCTGGGAGCAAGCTGCAGAGATGTCTGAGGAGGCAGGGAGGGCCTGCCAGTGGCAGATAACCGAGGAGCAGGGGAAGAGGGGGGATTGGGGAAGTTTCAGAGAGAAAAAGCTGGAATTTCAGCATGATTGTCCTGTGCTGTTGAAGCCTCAGGCTTTTCACAAATCCCTGCTCTGTTCTGTAGCTCTGTGCAGCCTGTTCCAGGCCAGCCTTCCCAAGGCATCCCTCAGGGTGTTTAAATGCAGGGCTAAACCTGCTCTACCCATCAGTGCATCATCTGCAGAAGAGGGGCTTGAATTACTTTGCCCTAAAGGGGCTTTTTTCTTATCTAAATGATATAAAGAGGGCTGGGAGGGCTTCCCAAGAGGATTGTTCCTGGGTGTTATGTAAGAAACAGAGCTGGAGCTCCTTGAGGTTGACTTTGCAGGCAGTGCTGGCTGCAGGGAGTGTTTTTGTGCAGGGGAATTGGCTGCTGTGCCTCCAGCCCCGGGATCCGGGAGAGTCACAGGCACTGCTGCAGATTTTATCTCCCCACAGCCCCTGGGATCACACAAGGAGGCAAATCAACAATGTGCCTGAAGATGTGTGGGCTGCTCAGGCAGGAAAATACAGGCAGGTAACAAGCCACTCAATCTAATACCTTTTGTGTTGAGAGGTCTTTCTGTAATTAGCTTATTGTCAGCTTGATTGTTGGCTACAGAGAGAATTCTTGACAGGTTAATTTAACAGAACAGGAGGTGATTTCCATTTTTATGGCTTTGTGTTGTTCTCCTTGTGAAAGTCTTGCTACTAAAGACATCCACTCCTGCCAGCTGGAGATGGATCCCTGGAAGGAGGCTGCTGAATCCACCTTGGGAAGATTCCCAGAAGGAAGATTAGGAACATTCCCAGATAGTCCCAGATCCTCTCATCACTCCTGAATTCAGATGTGAACCTCAGACTCCACATCTCTCTGGCAAAACCCTTTGGACAGTGTTCCCATGATCCATGTGCAGAAAAATGCTGAATGGGATTTTCAGGGCCCAAATGCATGGTTCAGGAAAACCTATTCTATTTAAAACCAACAGTGATTAAGCAATGTCTAAAATCTCCCCCTAAATGGCTACAGTTAACACACAGTGACAAAGCAGAGATGACTTAAGCTCTTGGCTTATGGGGGTTTTAAAATCCAGACTGAAATCTCCCTGGCTGACACCTTCTGTGTAGAAATGCCAGCTTGAGTTGCTCATAAATGATCTCTCCAGCTCGATGTGTCACGGATATCTGCAGAGCATGAAGTCAGACAGAGCAGCCCTGTGTCCAAGGGATGGGGCTGGCTGATCCCACAGTGCTTGTGCAGCCTTGAAGCTTCCCCTGGAAAAACTCTGCAGTGAGGAATTCTCAGGAACTCTCAGCTCTCTGTCATCCTGAGGTGGCACAGAGCAGCAGAACGTCCTGGAGGAGGGAGCAGAGCAGATCTGCTGAGTGTTCTGTGCCAGCTCCACGCTGCTGCTGCTGCTTCTCCTCCCACCATCACCTGCTCAGCCTCCAGCCTGGTTAACAGCAATTAAAATGTTCTTTATTTTCTCCAGAAATCCCCCCCACAACACGGTGACAAATGGGACTTCACCCACAGCAGGGAAAATAATATCATTATTATATGAATTATAATTTCTGGAGGTCTGCACCTCCAGAATGCTGCCTGGTGAGGCCTGGTGTTTTATTGCTTTTTGAATAAAAACTAACGCAAATCACAGACTGGTCCAGGACTCAAAGCAAGGAAGATTCCCAGTCCAAACTGGGATGAGGTAGAACTGAAAAAGACTAACTAAAATGAAAAGATGAGGTAGAACTAAAAGGCAAATATAGAGGTTTTTCTCAGAGGATCTAAGATTCACATGGTGGAAGTTTTTTGCACTGTAAATTCTTGGAGTAAAGACTATTTTTTTAAAGAATAAACAGTTTTTCTCAGAATACTTTGACTTTGACCTAAGATACACATGGTGGAAGTTTTTTGCACTGTAAATTCTTGGAGTAAAGACTATTTTTTTAAAGAATAAACAGTTTTTCTCAGAATACTTTGACTTTGACCTAAGATACACATGGTGGAAGTTTTTTGCACTGTAAATTCTTGGTGTAAAGATAATTTTTTGAAAGAATAAAGAGAATATTTTTAAAGAATAATTTCTCTCAGAATACTTTGACTCTGGGAGCTGATTTTAAGGTAAATACCAAATAACTGCCAAAATATCCAGACATTCAGTAATTGTGGATCTCCTTATGCTCCAGTTCCTATGGAATGCTCATCTAGATTATGAGTTTTACCTTGTAACTTTAAAAAAAAAAATGTTTCTGCCTCAATTTGCTCCTCCATTCCCCTTCTCTTGTACCCAGGCCATGCCCAGGGTGTGCTGAGGGGTCTGGGATCTCATCTCCTCACTTCCAGGCACAGCACAGATGACTCAAAGGAATTCTGTAGGCTTGGGGAAGGGAACTCAGAGCACTGAGCCAACGTGTCATCGTGAGATGAAAAATAATTTCAACAGCACATCCTGAGAAATGGTCCCATCAGCGCCCCGGGGCTGCCTCTAATGAATTCTAATTAGAAGCTGTCACTTCTTGTTCTGGGAAGAGAGGAATGCTTCAGCTCTGCCACCCCTCAACCTTGGGGACACCGAGGTGAGATCTGTCCCCAGCAATGGGTACATTCCAGGGCATTTTTTGCTGCTGGAGCAATTAATTGGGAATTTCTGTGTGGGGAAGGGCAGGCAGCCCCAGGAGTGCTGTGCTGGTTCCTCTCGAGCTCTGAATCCACGCACATCAAGGTGCCCACTTTGAAACATTTGTGCCATTTCTCATCCATTCCTCATTTCTCATCCATTTCTCATCCACTTCTCATCCATTTCTCATTTCTCATCCATTTCTCATGCCATTCTCAACATTTCTGTCATTTCTCACCCTCTGGACTCCTGCCTCAAACTCCTCCTCCCCTGCTCAGCCTGTTCCCTCCCACATTTGTGCACTGGATTCCCAGAGTGGGATTCCCTAGAAAGCAGATCCAAACCCCACAAAACCTTTAGGGTGAGTGTCCAGTGTGAAACGTGGCACATTTATCTGTAGATTTTAAAAACTCCAACCCCTAAACAATGCAGCCTCCTCCCAGCACATTCCTTCCATCCATCTTTCTCAGCCACTTGGTTTCTTGACAGAATTTCCATAACCTGGCTGAAAACACTCCCACAGCTGATGAAATCCTGCCGTGGAATCCAGAGCTCTGATTAAAAGGCTGGGGCTTTCCAGCACTGCACGACTTGCACAGATGGTTAATGCTCACAGTTTGTTCCACATGGGGGGAAAGTGGCATTTTCTTTACAAGCACATGCACCCCGAGCTTTCCCATGGGAATTGCTTGTTCTGGTCAGATTATTGTTCTAAAGCTGTCATCAGATGTGATCAGAGGGAGCAAAAGGAGATGAGCAGATAATCCCTGAGGCACGAAGCTTTTTGAGCTGGGTTTGCAGGGAGCTGTCACCCATGGTCAGTTTGTTTAGCTCAGGGGTTTCTCCTCCTCTGATCCCCCCAAAAATACTCGTGCAACATCGTGGGATGTTGTGGGGATTTGTATGAGGAGGAATCCTCTGAATCATTTAAATATTGGTAAAGCACAAGCATGAAGCAAAGCCTTTGGCTCTCACTGGCCTTAGATCTGCTGCAGAAATATGGAGTGAAATCTAAACCTGAGTTTATTGCAGGAATAAAGTTCTTTGTTACAAAAGTAAAGTGCCTGCTCGCAGACATTCTGTCAATCAGATCTTTCTCAGATAAACATCCCCTAATCTAAATTTTAACCTTTTCCAGACTCCTCTCTGTCAAAAACCTCAAAAACTCCCAGCATTTCTCAGGCAGGGATCAACACATGAGGAAGTAATTAATGAGTGCAGGAGGGGAAAAAAAAAGGAAAAAGAAAAAAGAATGTGCTGAATAGAGGCAAAATTGAGACTGAAACCCCTCATCCCACAGGCTGCTCAGGATGCAGCCAGGACATTCCAGCTCCTGACAAAGAGCCTGGAGAGATGCTGGAGCACTCAGCAACCCCAGGGCTGGGCATGTGTTAGAGACACAGCTGGGCAGTGAATCTGGAACAGTGCAGTGTCTTGGGCTGGATATCTGGGAAAATGAACGAGGTTATCCCTGGTTCTGCACACACTCAATCCGTGGCATCCCATCAGTGCTGCTCTGCTTTCCAGAAGGAGCTGCAGTAATCAGTTCATTTATCAAGGAAAGCTTGTTAGTGGAAGCTCTATCACCCCATTTCCAGCAGGCTGAGTCTCACCCGAGGCCTGGCAGAACAAATCCACCAAATCCACTTCAAATCCTCAGGGAGGGAGGGAGGAAAAAAAAAATCCTACCATAAAAAGTTATTTTGGATAAATCATAACCTTACAGGAACACTGTGCCTCAGTTTTCCCGATGACAAATGGGGGTGACAGAAGTGCCACTCATCCAATTCCCAGCAGAGCTGTAAAGCTCATTTGATTAACATTTATGGAACCACCACGCACGACTCTTCGAGGGGAATTGCTGCTGAAGAACTGTTGTGATTGTTGCTTATTCCCCCGGCGCCTGAAAGAGGGAGCTTGGCAGAACTCCAGGAGAAATATCCTTGTGAGCTCAGATAAAAGATGAGCCAGCCTGGCAGTCAGAGAAGATTCATTACAAACCTGAGGTCTCAGATGTGAGCTCAGAGCCCGGGCAGGGCTCCAGGAGCTTTGTCTGTCCCGTGAGGTACAAAACCATGGAAGGACCTTTGGGGGTCACCTTGTGCATCACACACCTGGGTAAAACCAGCTGGGCTCTGCCACAAGAGAGGAGCCCACATGGAGAGCAGGTCCAGAACACCTTGGAAGTGCCCAGGGCTGGGATGGGCAGGGCTTGGAGCAACCTGGTGGAACCCACGGCAGGGATGAGCTTTAATGTCCCTTCCAAGGCAAACCACCGGGAAAAAGCCAAACCCCCATCCTTCCCCTCCTCCCGCCCTCCTGCCTTCACCAGCTCCTCTTTTCCCACATCTTTCAGCAGCTCTTAAAGAACTCGTGTGAGGATGCTGTCCCGCTCCATCCCTCCCGGTGTCCCCCATCCTCCTCCCGTCAGCAACAGGTACCGGAGCGGGGAAGAACACCCTGCCGAGGGTCTCGGGGTGATGCCGGGGGCTCGGCATCCTGCTGTCCCCGGGTGCCCCGTGTCCCCCGAGCCCGCAGCCCCTCCCGCCGCCGAGGGCGGACTCCCGGCCGCCGCCGCCGCGATCCTGGCCGCCCTCCCGGCCCCGGTGCCGCCGCTTCCTGCAGGATCCGCCGCCGGGGGAAGCCGCGGGGAGGGGGCCCAAGGGCTTCTCCTCCTCTCGCCGGGTTATTTTTTCCGGTGCTCGCTCCAGCGGGGGAGGTGGGAAGAGCCAAAAGGCGGCGGTACCCCCTTCCCGCCCCCCCCTCTCCGCCGCAGCACATGGGAAGCAAAAGTTTTCCTCCTCCTCCTCCTCTTCCTCCTCCTGCTGCTGCTCCCGCTGCTGCTGCTCGGTGCCCTCCGCCCGCAGCCCCCCGGGCCGCCCCCCGAGGATGCTCGGGCTCCGCTCGGATGTCCCGCCGGCCGGCGAGGCGTAGAGCCCGGCAGGAGCCGCTCCGGGGCCGCGGGGAGCGGGGCCGAGCCGCGCCCGCATCTTCCGCAGCGATCCGCGGGGCGGAGGAGCGGCCGGGCCACGGTAACCGGATGGTTTAGCAGCGCCGGGGCTGCGCTGCGCCGGGCTCCGGGCCCGCCATGGGCACCGGGATGTGCTCCCGGAGGCAGAAGGGGCTGCTGCAGAGCGCCTTCTGCCTGCTCGCCCTGGCCTGCCTGGCCGCCGGGGCTTTCCTCTACAACCACTTGCAGCAGAAGGTGCGGAGCGCCGAGGCGCTGGCGCAGAAATACAAACAGCAGCAGGAAGCGCTGTCAGCCCAGCTGCAAGGTGAGTGACCCCTCCGGAGCCTCAAAGATGTGTGAGCCTCTCCGGAGCTCCACGGTGAATGACCCACTCTGGAGCTCTGAGTGACCTGCTCTGGAGCTCCACGGTGAGTGACCCCTCCGGAGCTCCACGGTGAGTGACCTGCTCTGGAGCTCTGAGTGACCCCTCTGGAGCTCCAAGGTGAGTGTGATCCTCTCCGGAGCTCCACGGTCACCGATCCTCTCCAGAGCTCCGAGATGAGTGACCAGCTCTGGAGCTCCAAGATGAGTGATCCTCCCCAGAGCTCTGAGATGAGTGATCCTCTCCGGAGCTCCAAGGTGAGTGACCCGCTCCGGAGCTGTCCCTTTGTGCACACCCTGCCCCAACTTCCCTCCCTCCCACCACAAGCATGCTCCCCTGCTCATCTCCTGGCTTTAAAGATGCTGCGCTGTTTCCTTCCCCCATTTGGATGTCAGGAAGTAGAGCAGCCCTGAGTCTGAATTGTTTCCTTCCCCCATTTGGATGTGAGGAATTAGAACCTGAGTCTGCATTGTTACTTGCCCCCATTTGGATGTCAGGAATTAGGAACTGAGTCTGAACTGGCAAAGGGGGATCGGGGCTGGATGGGCGAGCTCAGCTGCGTCACATCGATTCCATTTCCATTTCTTCTCCCTCTGGCTGCAAATCCAAACCCGAACGCGAGGCAGTGAAAACGCAGAGCAGGCTCTGAGAGGGGCTCCGCTCCCTCTGCCCCGCGTGCAAGCGAGCAGAGAGGGAAGGGCTCTGTCCCTGAAGTTTTGTCACTGTCTCTGCAGGGCGATAAACCCTCCTCGCTCTCGAGGGGTTGGTCCGGGCTGAAAAATCCGGACTAAAAAAGTCCGGGACTAAAAGAGTCCTGCCAGCTTTTTGGGGCTGATGGATGCTGCAGGTTTTTGACTCCCAAAAGAAAAAGGGGAAGAGGAAGAAGCAGAATTGGCTTTTCTGGCAAACCCACCTTGTTCTCGAGAGGTTGATCCAGGATTTAAAAAATCGTAACAGCTTTTTGGGGCTGATGCATGCTGCAGTTTTTTAGCTCCCTAAAAAGAGGGCAAGAAGAGGAGGAGGAGGAAGAACTGGCTTTTCTGATCCCATTGACAAACCCACCTCACTCTCGAGCTGTTGGGTCGGACTAAAAAAAGTCCGAGACAAAAAAAGTCCAAAAAAAGTTGTGGCAGCTTTTTGGGGCTGATGGATGCTGCGGATTTCTTTAGCTCCCTAAAGAGAGGGAGAAGAAGAGGAAGAGGAGGAGGAAGAATTGGCTTTTCTGACAAACCCACCTTGTTCTGGAGAGGTTGATCCGGGATTTAAAAAGTTGTGCCAGCATTTTGGGGCTGATGGATGCTGCTGATGGATTTTTAGCTCCCTAAAAAATGGGACGAGGAGGAGGAAGAGGAGGAGGAAGAGGAGGAGGAAGAGGAGGAGGAAGAACTGGCTTTTCTGATCCCGCTGCCCAGCGCTTGGCTCCCCTGGCAGGAGCTGCCGGAGGCCGGAAGGCAAACCCAGCGTGTGGATTCCTCCTCCCCCTCTCTCCCCTCGTTTGTCCTCCTTACATAAATGCCTGGCTGTGGGAAAATGGGATTTCAGCCCGTGGGAGGGCTGGGGACACGCGGTTACCCCTCTGCTGAGCTCTCATCTCCTTTGTCCAGCCCATGTTCCAGCCTTGCTGGGTGTGCCCAGCAGCTGCCACAGGATTTGGGGTCTCTGGAGGGATTTGCTGAGCTCCCCATGTGAGGTTTGGTGGGAATGCCCTGGGGGCAGGCAGGGCTGGAGGACGGGCAGCCCCTGGAATTCCTACAGAATGAATCCACGTGGCCAAAAATTGTTCTACTCAAAATCAAGATATTATTTAACCCCTTTTTCCCCCCCTAAAAAGTCAGTTTAGATCACAGTGTTTACATGGGAGCTCCTCCCCAGCGAAAATCAAATCCAGGGTGTTCTGTCATGACCTTTGTGGACACATCCAGGGATATTCTCCAGGGCATCCTGCAGATCTGTGACTCAACATCTGAGTCTTTCAGGGTTAAATTTCTGCTGGTGGCTGTGAGCTGCAAGTGGAGCATCCCAGCAGGGCTGCCCAGGGCTGGGTTCTGTTTGCTCAGTGTGGGCTGTGCTGTTCCCCTGCAGGAGACAAAACCCAATCAGTGAATCTAATTAACGTGTGCTCAGCTTCAGCGCTGTCACCTTGTGGTTTCTTCCATTTTCCCTTCACCTCCAGCTCAATCCCAGCCACGATCCCCAGTTTGGGACGTGCAGAGCCCAGCAGGGCAGAACTTACCCCAATCCCTCCCTGGTGTGCCAGAGGGGCTGCTGCTCCTGAGGATGACAGTGGCAGCCTCAGGGAACCCCGGTTTTTAGGAACAGCTGAGCCAAACTCATCGTTTTTCCACCCAAAGGTGTGAGCTGCAGAGCTGCAGCCTGTTGCTGGGACTCCCTGGCAGTCCTGCCCTTCCCAAACACAGCTGTTGCCATGGCTACCCTTCTTTATTTTGAGGAGACACTCTCTGTCCAACAATCTCCACAAAGACGAGGCTTCCTTTTGCATTTGGGGAAGCCTGGCAAGGGGCAGATGAGAGATAATTTTGGGAGGCTCGTCTGTGTCTGGTGCTGGGGACAACCCTGGGGCTCTGTCCCTGGCCACCAACAATGACCTTTTAGCAGAGAAACAAAACTCAGCGGGCCAGGTTGCTGCGGTCAGAATGGACCCAGGACTGCAGGAGTGACCTCACCAGGACGGCCACCTCGCCTTGGCCAGCTGGCAGCACGCCTCCCGTGCAGTGCCAAGGGCTGCTGACCTTCCTGCTGCTGGGGAGAGCCCTGGAATTACATCTGCAGCCTTCCTGAATCCCAACGTTATTTTCTCCAGGGCTGATTTCCAGCCTGCTGTCCTCCAGGGTCTGAATTTCCCGTCTGGATGGCAGCACGGTGCATGAACAGCTCCCTCAAGTTTTGAATCATCCATGACTTGATCATCACCCAAGTCATGAATACAGATCTTTAACATATTGATCTCTTTTCTGAGCCACACTCTCTTCTAACCCTGCAAGCTTTGACAGTGTCTCTGTATTTCTCCTAACTCCATCTCTTGTACGCTTTATTTTTACATCTGTGTTTTGTTGAGAAGCCCTCGTTTGTATTTTTGGCGTTTAGTTTCGATGATTGTGAAGGTAAAACCTTGGCCTGCCCTTGTGGCACGACCTGGATCCCCCTGTGCCCTTTCCGTGGTCCAGCAGCTCCCGTGGCAGCAGCTGGGGGTGGTGGATTCCAGCTGCATTTACACATCACCCCCCAGAAAAACAAATTATTCCGCATTTCTGGCTCCCCGAATCTGGCCGGGCGAGCCGCTGCTGTGTCCCAGCACAAAATGAGCAAAGAACGAGGAAAGAAAGGTGGAATTTGGGATTGTCCTGAGCGGGGAGGGACCCACGGGGACCACCCAGGTCCAGCTCCTGGCCCTGAACACCCCCAGCTCCTCTCAGGGGTTCTGGAAGGGGAAAAAACCCTGCCCTGGGTTCTGGAAGGGGAAAAAATCCTGGCCTGGGTTCTGGAAGGGGAAAAAATCCTGGCCTGGCTTCTGGAAGGGGAAAAAATCTCTCCTGCACTGAGGGTCTGAGGTAGCAACAGGCTGGGCAAGAATTAGTGTTGACTCTGGGATTCATAGAAGGTTGATCAAGCTCTTTATTCCATATTATTAAATTATTATTATTATTATTATTATTATTATTATTATTATTATTAGTGGTGGTGTTATAGTTATTATTATTATTATTATTATTATTATTATTATTATTATTAGTACGACACCTATTGCTTTTATAGATATGATATAGGTCGACCTAATTGGTCCTCTAATCTGAATTGTTTTTTTTAATATGGTGGAAAAATATCTGATTTTTTTTTAATGGTGGCGGAAATATCCGATTTTTTTTTTAAATGGCGGGAAAAATATGAATTTTTGAAATGGTGGGAAAAATATCTGACTTTTTTAACGGCGGGAAAAAAAAATCAGATTTTTTTTTTTCTTTAATGGTGGAATAAACTAGATTTTTATTTTTAATGGTGGGGGAAAATATCTGAATTTTTTTTTTTTTCAATGGTGGGGAAAATATCTGATTTTTTTTTTTTATGGTGGGCAAAAATCAGATTTTTTTGAACGGTGGGGAAAATGTCAGTGGGGATAAATGCGAGGCTGGTGGTGCTGTGCTCTCCGCAGTGGTGTACGAGCACCGCGCCCGCCTGGAGCGCTCCCTGCAGAAGGAGAGGGGCGAGCACAAGAAGACCAAGGAAGGTGAGTCCTGCCCCAGGGCAGGGAGGCTGAAAACCAGAAATGAGGGAGCCCCCGCGGGGAGGGGATGGGCGTGGGGGCCGAGGCTTCGGAGTGATGGGCAGGGCTTTGTTAGAGCGCGGCCAGAGGAAGGGAGGGAAGGGAAGGGAAGGGAAGGGAGGGATTTGAAGGCTCCTGGTTGGCGCAGGGTCACTGCAGAGGTGGCACTGCCGCTTTTTCCCGTGAGAGCACTGGTGGAATTGTCCTTACCTGCTCCCTCTCCCCTCGCAGACTTTCTGGTGTACAAGCTGGAGGCTCAGGAGGCTCTCAACAAGGAGAAGGTGCGTGTGGCTGCTGCCAGCCGGGCTGGGGACAGTGGCTCTGCTGTGGTGCCACCGGGCCCTGGAGGGCTCCGTGTGCGGCACGGGCTGAGCTTCGGCTGACTGCTCTGCCTGGGAGCTCTGGGGTGGAGGCTGCTCCTTCTTCTCCTTCACCTCCTTCTCCTTTTCCTTCTCCTTTTCCTTATTCACCTTTTCCTTCTCCTTTTCCTCCTTCTGCTTTTCCTCCTCCTTTTCTTCATCCTTTTCCTTCTTCACCTTCTCCTTCTCCTTTTCCTTCTTCTCCTTTCCTCCTTCTCATTTTCCTCCCCTTTTTCCTCCTTCTCCTTTTCCTCCTTCTCATTTTCTTCCTCCTTCTCCTTCTCCTTCTCCTTCTCCTTCTCCTTCTCCTTCTCCTTCTCCTTCTCCTTCTCCTTCTCCTTCTCCTTCTCCTCCTCCTCCCTGGCTTTGGGTGGTTTTGTGTAACTGGATAAAAGCCCCCATTGCAGGCCATGGCTGCTTGGTTATTGGGTTAAAAGTGAAAATAATTGAGGTGTCATTTCCGAACTGCACAGTTTGTCCTTAGAGGACCTTGTGCAGAAAGATGTTTGTGCGTTTTGTGCCTCGTTGGTGCAGAAGTGCAGAACTCGCTGCTGTGAGCCTCTGGCACTGATAAGAACCAACAAACCCCCGAGTCCCAACAAGAAACTCCACCTCACACGTTTCATCCCAGCCCCAGCAAAAAGAAGATAAAAATTCAACATTTTCCCGCCTGGAAATGTTCTGCTGCTCCCAGCCCCTCCCTGTGGGCTGAATTTGGCTTCTGTGGGGCTTTTCCCCCTCCCCTGGATTTTTCCTGGCTCTAATGGCACTGTTGGATCTTTTTTCTCCCTCCCCTGGATTTTCCTGGATCTAATGGCACTGTTGGATTTTTTTCTCCCTGCCCTGGATTTTCCTGGATCTAATGGCACTGTTGGATCTTTTTCTCCCCAGCAAGACTCCATGAACAGATATGGGGCCCTCAGCTCCCAGCACAAGATCCTGAAGGTGAGGGAGGTTTGGCTGCTGTGTTTTAGGGTGAAAATCCCAGGATTCCTGACTTGGGAAGGCTGAGCTGGAGCAGAGCTTCAGAAAAAAGCAGGATTTATTTGAAGGATCTCCTCAGTGGATCCACCTGGGGTGCTGGATCTTCCTACAACACATCTTCCATAATTCTATTTCTCTAAAATATCTAATCTTATTTACAAAACCATTTCTAATTCCATTTCTCCCTTAACAATATCCATTTTATTCTGTAACGTTTCTAAATCAACATTGCTTATCTCAAAATTTACACACAAATACACACTACATAAAGCTTCTATCAAACTTTTAAAATTCTGTACAAATCCATTTCCCACACTTGGGCAGCACAAGAGCCCAGCCAGAGCAGACCAGATTTTATGAGGTTTTTCTTTATAAAATTTTTCTATTTTTCTTTATAATTTTTCTATAATTTTTCTTACTGCAACATCAGCCTTTGAGCACTGTTATCACCCAGGGTTTGGCTCTTTTTCTGGGTCTCTTGGTGTGAAAATTTGGTTTATCCATCAGAGCTCACCTTTGGGCTCCTACCAAATATTCCAGTCTATGGGAGAGGCTCAGAGCAGGGCAGCTCCAAGCATTTTATAGCATTTTATTGTATTTTATACCGTTTTATAGTATTTTATACCATTTTATAGCATTTTATAGCTTATCACCTGCTCTACCTGAAGCACACCTCGATGTTCGATTTTGCTTTTGTTGGAGCAGTGCAACTGGAGGCTGCTGGGGTGGCTTTAAAAAACGTTTTTAGTGTAAACTTGGCAGTGAAATGCTGATTTAAGCTGGGATGGAGAAGGAGGGCTGGGTGGATTTCCTGCACCTCCAGCTGCCTGGCTCTGGGATTCCAGCTGGAGGAAAGGAAGTACAGTTCTGCTTTTGGGTTCTCTCCAGCCCTGTGGGTCCTGGGAACGCTCTGCAACAGCAAAATCCCTCCTCAGCAACTGCAGCTCTGCTTTGCTGCTCTCAAGGGGACACTCTGAGCTTTTTTTTATTCCTGGCTCCCTTTCTCTCGCTTCCTTTTATTGGAAGAGTGGGAAAAAAAACCCAAAAACAACCCCAACCATCTATTTTTTTTTTTTAAACTACATTTACAGCTGCTGAAAGACAAAACCAGCCCTTGGGAGTGTGGGAGATTTTTTAAAAAATTGGATTTTTTTTCTCAGAAAAAGCAGTTTTTAGCCCATGATGAGGCTGTGGGGAACAGTTCTGCCACTGGAAAGGCAGAAATGTTTCCCTGGCTCGCTCAGGAGGAAGATTTCTGCCAGGAATGTCATTGTCACCACCTGGGAAACGGGAGCTGGAGGTCCCAGATGTCCCCAGAGGGCTCCATGGCACATCTGGCTGGGGTGTCCCGGGCACTGCTGTCCCCCCTGGGTGGCTGGGGCACATCTGGAGCCTCCACCTGATTCACCCTCCACCTGATCATTTCTGGAACGTTCTTCTGCCTGGACAGCAGGAGGGAGGTGGGATGAGGGAATTTGGTGCTCTGAGTGGAAAAAATTCTAAAAATGAGAGACCCCGTTGTGGTTGTGTTCAAGGAAAGGGATGAGAATCTTGATTTTCCATTTCAGAAAGCTGATTTATTATATTGTGCTATTACACAATATTAAAATGTTGTATTAAAACTACACTAGAAGGAATGGAGAGAAAGGATCCATCAGAAAGCTGGGAAAGAAAGGAATGATGATAAAATCTTGTGGTGCTCACAGCCTCGACACAGGTGGCTGTCATTGGCATCAAGTAAAAACAAATTTACATGCTGGTAAACGATTCTCTAAATCACATCCCATACCATGGAGAAGCTGAAGCTTCCCAGCTTCCCAGGAGGAAAGATCCTGGCAAAAAGATTTTTGATAAAATATGTCTGTGACACCCCGTGAGTGCTTGTGCATTTTGGGACCATTTGGGTTCACCTTGGGTTCTTTTGGGACCATTTGAGTTCATCTTGGGTTCATTTTGGTTCATCTTGGCTTCATTTTGGAACCATTCTGGTTCATCTTGGGTTCATTTTGGGACCATTTGGATTCCTCTTGGGACCATTTTATGACCATTTGGGTTCACCTTGGGCTCATTCTGGGACCATTTTTGTTCATCTCAGGTTCATTTTGGGACCATTCTGGCTCATTTTGGGTTCATTTTGGGACCATTCTGGTTCACCTTGGGTTCATTTTGGGACCATTTTGGTTCCCCTCGGGTGCAGCCCTGGCTGGGCTCTGCTCCTGCCCAGGGTGGCTCCATGAGGAGATCCTTTTCACAAATCCCTGCTCTGTTCTGTAGCTCTGCTCCAGCCTCCCCAAGGCCTCACCCTGACTCTCCTCTCCCCAGAACCAGCACGACGACGTCAAGAAGCAGCTGCTGGAGCTGCAGCTGCAGCACAACAGCCTCAGGCTGGAGCACAGGAGGAGCCTGGAGAGCCACAGCCAGAAAGTGGCCCAGCTGCAGCAGGAGAAGGACAGCGAGGTCACCAGCCTGCAGGGTGAGGGTGGCACAGACACTGCCAGGGTGAGGGTGGCACAGACACCACCGGGGTGAGGGTGGCACAGAGACCACCGGGGTGAGGGTGGCACAGAAATCAGGCTGAGGGTGGCACAGACACCACCAGGGTGAGGGTGGGACAGACATCACCAGGGTGAGGGTGGCACAGACACCACCGGGGTGAGGGTGGGACACAGAAATCACCAGGGTGAGGGTGGCACAGACACCACCAGGGTGAGGGTGGCACAGACACCACCGGGGTGAGGGTGGCACAGACACCCCCAGGCTGAGCAGGGACTGGGATCAGGATTTGGTGGGTTGAGCCCTGTCTGACCCAGGGATGGGGAATTTGGTGGTTTTTGAAAAGCTTTTGTTCCGTTTCGGTCTCGTGTGAAGGGTGAGAGTGCAGATGTTGTAATTCACTCATCACCATCAGGAGTCGAGGGGGAAGGGAAATAAAAATGGAATTTTCTGAGTCCTGTGGCAAACACAGAGAGCCTGAGCTGAGAGCAGCAAAGGGCCTGGAGAGGAGGAATTGCTGGGAGCAACGGGGAGCAGCTCTGTGAGCCCTGGCCTTGCAGAGGTCAGGAGGAATTCGTGGTGGGAAAGGGAGATGCCACCCTTGAAAAAAAAAAACAAAAAAACTCTTTTTAAATAAATCTCTTCTTCTCCTGCAGACACGGTGTATAAACTCAGAGAAGAGAGCAGACTCCTCAGGAAAGCCCACCAGGAGGTTCACTCCCAGCTCCTCGGTGCCCAGGTAACCCCTGGGCAAATGTTCTCTGGATAAGAAATATTCACTGAACAGGAGATAATCTCTAAATAAGAAATAGTCTCTAAATAAGAAACATTCTCTAAATAAGAGATATTCTCTAAATAAGAGATATTTTCTATATAAGAAATAATCTCTAAATAACAGATATTTTCTAAATAAGAGATATTCTCTAAATAAGAAATATTCTTTAAATAAGAGATGTTTTCTAAATAAGAAATAATCTCTAAATAACAGATATTTTCTAAATAAGAGATATTCTCTAAATAAGAAATAGTCCCTAAATAAGAAATATTCTCTAAATTAGAGATATTCTCTAAATAAGAGATATTTTCTAAATAAGAAATATTCCCTAAATAAGAAATAATCTCTAAATAAGAAATAATATCTAAATAAGAAATAGTCTCTAAATAAGAGATATTTTCTAAATAAGAAATATTCCCTAAATAGTAAATATTCCCTAAATAAGAAATATTTTCTAAATGAGAAATAATCTCTAAATAAGAAATAGTCTCTAAATAAGAAGTATTCTCTAAATAGAGATACTCCCTAAATAAGAGATGTTCCCTAAATAAGAGCTATTCCCTAAATAAGAGATGTTCCCTAAATAAGAGATGTTCCCTAAATAAGAGATGTTCCCTAAATAAGAGATATTCCCTAAATAAGAAATAGCCTGTAAATAAGAGATATTCTGTAAATAAATGATATTCCCTAAATAAGAGCTACCCCTAAACCATTGCTCCAGCTGCCGGCAGGGAGTGCTGAACCCCTGCGAGGCTCCCCTGCCTCCCTCTCCTCCCCTAGGCCCAGGTGGAGGAGTTCAGGCAGCTCAAGGAGGCTCTCCAGAAGATGCCGGGCTTGAGAGGAGGAGGAGGAGGAGGAAGAGGAGGAGGAGGGAAGGGGCAGCAGCCCCCGGTGCCAGCCAGCAGCCAGCTGCAGCCAGGGGGGCAGGAGGTGAGCAGGGCTGCATTTTCCTCAGCCCTTGAGGACGTGTGGTTTCTAATAAAACATTTATTTGTTCTTTCATAGAGGATTTGTTTCTTCTTTCCTAAATGATTTGTTCTTTCATAGAGGATTTGTTTCTTCTTTCCTAAAGGATTTATTTGTTCTTTCATAAATGATTTATTTGTTCTTTTAGAAAGGATTTTTTTCTTCTTTCCTAAAGGATTTATTTGTTCTTTCATAAATGATTTATTTGTTCTTTTAGAAAGGATTTTTTTCTTCTTTCCTAAAGGATTTATTTGTTCTTTCCTAAAGGATTTGTTTGCTCTCTCATAAAGAATTTGTTTGCTCTCTCATAAAGGATTTCTTTGCTGTTTCATAAAGGATTTTCTGGCCCAGATTTGGGGGTGTTTGACAGGCAGGGGTGTCTCCTGTGCAGGATGTGAAGATGCTGATGCACATCCAGGTGAGGAGCCACGAGCAGAGCCCGGCTCCTGCAGGACAACCCTCCCCAGCAGGAAATGCCCCCGTGCCAGGCAGGCAGCAGGCAGCGGGCAGCAGAGAGGTGCCACTGCACAGGTGGGTGACACAGCGCTTCTACTCGCAGGTTTTGGGGTGGAGATGACCAAAAAGAGCATCCCTCGTCTTGTTTTTATTGTGGTTTGCTTGAAAAATGGGGTTTTTTACTGGTTTTTGTGACATAAAATTGCAGGACAACCCTCCCCAGCAGGAAATGCCCCCGTGCCAGGCAGGCAGCAGGCAGCGGGCAGCAGAGAGGTGCCACTGCACAGGTGGGTGACACAACGCTTCTACTCTCGAGTTTTGGGGTGAAAATGCCCAAAAGGGTCATCCTCTTCTTGTCTCTTTCGTGGATTTGCTTGAAAAAATTGGTTTATTACTGGTTTTGTGACACAAAATTCTTCTACTCTCAAGTTTTGGGGTAAAGATGCCCAAAAAGAGCATCCTCTTCTTGGTTTTATTGTGGGTTTGCCTGAAAAATGGGGTTTTTACTGGTTTTGTGATACAAAACGCTTCTACTCTCAAGTTTTGGGGTGAAAATGACCAAAAGGAGAATCCAAAATTCTTCTATTCTCAAGTTTTGGGGTGGAGATGCCCAAAAGGAGCATCCTTCTTCTTGTCTCTTTTGTGGATTTGCTTGAAAAAATTGGTTTATTACTGGTTTTGTGACACAAAATTCTTCTACTCTCAAGTTTTGGGGTGAAAATGATCAAATGGAGCATCCTCTTCTCCTCTTCTTGTCTTTATTGTGGGTTTGCCTGAAAAATTGGGGTTTTTCAATGAGGCAGGACAACCCTCCCCAGCAGGAAATGCCCCCGTGCCAGGCAGGCAGCAGGCAGCGGGCAGCAGAGAGGTGCCACTGCACAGGTGGGTGACACAGCGCTTCTACTCTCAAGTTTTGGGGTGAAAATTATCAAAAGGATCATCCTCTTCTTGTCTTTATTGTGGGTTTCCCTGAAAAAATGGGTTTTTTTACTGGTTTTGTGACACAAAACGCTTCTACTCTCAAGTTTTGGGGTGAAAATCACCAAATGGAGCATCCTCTTCTTGTTTTTATTGTGGGTTTGCCTGAAAAATGGGGTTTTTTACTGGTTTTGTGACACAAAACGCTTCTATTGTCAAGTTTTGGGGTGGAGATGCCCAAAAGGAGATCCAGAATTGTTCTGTTCTCAAGTTTTGGGCTGAAGATGCCCAAGAAGAGCATCCTCTTCTTGGTTTTATTGTGGGTTTGCCTGAAAAATGGGGTTTTTTACTGGTTTTGTGACACAAAACGCTTCTATTGTCAAGTTTTGGGGTGAAGATGCCCAAAAGGAGCATCCCTCTTCTTGGTTTTATTGTGGGTCTCCTTGAGAAATGGTGTTTTTACTGGTTTTGGTGACACAAAATTCTTCTGCTCCCTCCTTTTGGGGTGAAGATGCCCAAAAGGAACGTCCTCTTCTTGTCTTTATTGTGGGTTTGCCTGAAAAATTGGGGTTTTTCAATGAGGCAGGACAACCCTCCCCAGCAGGAAATGCCCCCGTGCCAGGCAGGCAGCAGGCAGCGGGCAGCAGAGAGGTGCCTTTTGGGGTGAAGATGCCCAAAAGGAACGTCCTCTTCTTGTCTTTATTGTGGGTTTGCCTGAAAAATGGGGTTTTTTACTGGTTTTGGTGAAACAAAATTCTTCTGCTCCCACCTTTTGGGGTGAAGATGCCCAAAAGAAGCAGCCCTCTTGTTTTTATTGTGGGATTGCTTGGAAAACGGGTTTTTTACTGGTTTTTGGGACACCAAATTCTTCCATTCTCAAGTTTTGGGGTGAAGATGCTCAAAAGGAGCATCCTCTTCTTGTCTTCACTGTGGGATTGCTTGAAAATGGATTTTTTTACTGGTTTTGGTGGAATTCCTGGGAGTCTGGGCATCCAGATGTGGGGCACAGATTTGTGGAGAGTTTTTAAAGTTTGATAGAAGGTGGATGTAGTGTGTGTTTGTATGTAAATTTTGAGGTAAGAAATGCTAATTTTGAAATGTTATAAAACAAGATGGGTGTTGCTGAAAGCAAAATAAAATTAGAAATAAGTTTTACAAGGATGGTTTCGTAAATATTATTAAATATTTTATCGTTATAGATAAAATCATTAAAGATTTTATCTATATATTATATATTTCTTATCTATATATATTTTTTTTTAAAGATTAAAGAGAAATAGAATTATGAAAGATATATTGTAGCAATGAGGGGTAATTTTAGATGGTCAACTTTAGGACATTTATAATACAGTGTAGCAAAAGCTGATAAGCCAAGAAACACTTTTAATACATTGAAATTAAGAAATAGTCGACTTCTGACTGCGATAATTTGAATTACAACACCTGTATTGTTTTATCTCTAAGTAAAAAAAAGTAATCCAGCATACAGACACTGGGGAAACCAGTAAAACCAGTTGTAAAACCAGTTGTAAAACCAGTTGTAAAACCAGTTGTAAAACCAATTGATTGTGCCAGCAGCTCTGGCAGGACACTGCTCTGTTCTGCAAAAGGAAGAAAATGTTTTTCTGGGGCTGCAATTCATCAAAGCCTGGCCCCAGCCCAGCAAGAAAAGAAGTGCAAAGTGGCAAAGTGCTTCCTCGTGCAGCTGATTTGTGCAGCTCGCTGCAGCAAACAGGATTTCATTTCTTTTTATCTGCAGAGGAAACTTCTGGATCCCCTTCCAGACTCAGCCTGTTCCTGCCCTTTCTTCTCTTCTATTTTTGTCTCTGCCCTGAACCCGTGGCCTTTGCAGGGCGGGGATTGTACTTTGATTGATTTTTAATTTTTTATTTAAATGGCCACATCCTCCCCAGAGTGCTGGGATAAATCAGTCTGAGGGCACTGCAGGAGCAGCTCAGGGTTTGAGCTCCTGGAGCCTTTTGGGGCCGCCCAAAGCGGGGCCCGACGAGCCCCTGGTGGGGGCCGAGCTGTGTTTGATGGATTTATAACAAATTGTGATTTTTCTCACTGAAGGGTTTGTGTGCTGGCTGCAGCAGCTGCTGGAGTCAAAGGCACTTGTCCTTTCCAGCAATTAAAAAATTAAAATATCTTAAACAGATTTTAAAATTTCATTTGTTTCTCTGCTGACTTCAAGACCTCCTGAAATCAAAGTCACTTGTGTTTTCCAGCAATTAAAAAATTAAAATATCTTAAATAGATTTTTAAATCTCATGTGTTTGTGTGCTGGCTGCAGCAGCTGCTGGAGTCAAAGGCACTTGTGTTTTCCAACAATCAAAAAAATTAAAATATCTTAAATAGATTTTTAAATCTCATGTGTTTGTGTGCTGGCTGCAGCAGCTGCTAAGTCACAGCCACTTGTCCTTTCCAGCAATTAAAAAAATTAAATATCTTAAATAGATTTTAAAATTTCATTTGTTTCTCTGCTGGCTTCAGGAGCTTCTAAAGTCAAAGCCACTTGTCCTTTCCAGCAATTAAAAAATTAAAATATCTTAAATAGATTTTTAAATCTCCTTTGTTATCCTGCTGGATTCAAGAGCTGCTGAAGTTAAAGCCACTTGTCCTTTCCAACAATTAAAAAAATGAAATCTCTTAGGCAGACTTTTAAATCTCATGTGTTTCTCTGCTGGATTCAAGATCTCCTGTAATCAAAGCCACTTTCCTTTCCAGCAATTAAAAAAATGAAATATGTTAAATAGATTTTAAAATTTCATTTGTTTGTCTGCTGGGTTCAGGATCTCTTGAAGTTAAAGCCATTGTCCTTTCCAGCAATTAAAAAAATTAAAATATCTTAAATAGATTTTAAAATCTCATTTGTTTGTCTGCTGGGATTCAAGATCTCCTGAAGTCAAAGCCACTTGTCCTTTCCAGCAATTAAAAACTGAAATGTCTTAAATAGATTTTTAAATCTCATGCTTGGAGTTTGCTGTAACTTACTGGAGTTAAAAAGTTTTGCTTCTACTCTATCTTTAATATAATACACTATCTCTTTAATATAATATAGTAGAATAAAATAATAAATGAGCCTCCTGAGAGCAGGCAGCTTTTTAATAGAATATAGTATATCTTTAATATAATATGTAAATCTTTAATATAATATGTATATCTTTAAGATAATATAGTATATCTTTAATATAATATAGTATATCTTTAATATAGCATATCTTTAATATAATGTGGTATATCTTTAATATAATATGGTATATCTTTAATATCATATACTATATTTTTAATATAATATACTATATCCTTAATACAATATACTATATCTTTAATAGAATATAGTATAATAAAACAACAAATGAGCCTCCTGAGAGCATGCAGCTCTTTAGTATAATATAGTATATCTTTAATAGAATATGGCACATCTTTAATATAATGTGGTATATCTTTAATCCAATATACCATATCTTTAATCCGATATAGCATATCTTTAATATAATATAGCATATCTTTAATCCAGTATATCATATCTTTAATATACTATAGCATATATTTAATCCAGTATAGCATATCTTTAATATAATATAGTATATCTTTAATAGAATATACTATATCTTTAACACAATATAGTATAATAAAAAATGAGCCTCCTGAGAGCATGCAGCTCTTTAGTATAATATAGTATATCTTTAATAGAATATGGCACATCTTTAATATAATGTGGTATATCTTTAATCCAATATACCATATCTTTAATCCGATATAGCATATCTTTAATATAATATAGCATATCTTTAATCCAGTATATCATATCTTTAATATACTATAGCATATATTTAATCCAGTATAGCATATCTTTAATCCGATATAGCATATATTTAATATAATATAGCATATCTGTAATAGAATATAGCATATCTTTAATATAATATAGCATATATTTAATCCAATATATCATATCTTTAATCCAATATAGCATATCTTTAATCCAATATAGCATATCTTTAATATACTATAGCATATCTTTAATCCAGTATAGCATATATTTAATCCAATATATCATATCTTTAATCCAATATACCATATCTTTAATCCAATATAGCATATATTTAATCCAATATAGCATATCTGTAATATAATATAGCATATATTTAATCCAATATAGCATATCTTTAATATAATATAGCATATATTTAATCCAATATATCATATCTTTAATCCAATATACCATATCTTTAATCCAATATAGCATATCTTTAATATACTATAGCATATCTTTAATCCAGTATAGCATATCTTTAATCCAATATAGCATATCTTTAATAGAATATAGCATATCTTTAATCCAGTATAGCATATATTTAATCCAATATAGCATATCTTTAACCCAGTACAGCACACCTTCAATCCAGTCCCCCACATCTCCAGTCCAGTCTCCCACATCTCCAGTCCAGTCCCCCACATCTCCAGTCCAGTCCAGCACTCCCACAGGTGTCCCCGAGCCCGCAGCCCCTGCCCCGCTGACCCGGCCGTGTTTGTTTGCAGCTGGCAGAGCCCCCCGGGCACCCCCCGGGCCCCGCAGCCCCCCCCGGGCACTGCCCGGGCTGGGCACAGGGCTGGGCACGGGGGCAGCCCCGGCCCCGGCAGAGCGCAGCCGGCGCGGGAGGACGAGGAGGAGCTGCAAATGGGTATGCAAATCATTGTCCCTGTCCCATCCCTGTCCCTGGCAGATGCAGGAGTCATCGGCAGGGAGGTGCAGTCCCAGAAAGAGCCCGTGCTCCAGGAGCCCATGGTGAGTGACCAGAGGCTTGGAAGGGACCTTAAACCCCATCCCATCCCATCCCATCCCATCCCATCCCACCCCATCCATCCCATCCCATCCCATCCCATCCCATCCCATCCCATCCCATCCCATCCCATCCCATCCCATCGCATCCCATCCCATCCCATCCCATCCCATCCCATCCCACCCCACCCCAGCCATCAAAAATCCCATCTCACCCCATCCCCAGCATCACAAACTCCTCCAGGGCTTAGAAGGGATCTTAAATCCCATCTCATCCCATCCCAGCCATCAAAAATCCCACCCCAACCATCAAAAATCCCATCTCACCCACCCCAGTCCCCTTCCCCTGCCCCAGGGTGCTCCAAGCCCTGCCCAGCCTGGCTGGGGAAAGTTTTCATCTTCTCGTCCTGCCCTGTTCCATCTGGCTCAGGATAAGAGTCCAATCAACCAATAATCACCCAGAAGTTCCTGTAAGCTCCAAACTCCCTGGGTGTGGAGGGATGCCAAAGATAATCAATCAATAATCACCCAGAAGTTCCTGTAAGCTCCAAACTCCCTGGGTGTGGAGGGATGCCAAAGATAATCAATCAATAATCACCCAGAAGTTCCTGTAAGCTCCAAACTCCCTGGGTGTGGAGGGATGCCAAAGATAATCAATCAATAATCACCCAGAAGTTCCTGTAAGCTCCAAACTCCCTGGGGGTGGAGGGATGCCAAAGATGTTTTGGGGTTTTTTAACAAGCACTAACAGGCCTGGAGAGGTGCAAGTGCTCCAGGCTTGCAGGGGAGGGCAGGCTGCTGAGGGAATATTCCTGAGGGAATATCCTTCCACAAGAGGCTTTTCCTTTTTATTTATTTTTATTTTTTCTGCCCAGATGCCGGATGATGCTGCAGATCCTGCCCAGGACCCCAACAACCAGGGCGAGGATGAGTTTGAGGAGGCTGAGCTGGAGAGACCTGACTTTGAGGAGAAGGTGGGAGCCTCAGAGAAGTTCAAGGAGCCCAGCGTTAAAGAAGAGTGGAAGGAGAAGCCACCAAAGGTGACAACCACAGGGCCAGGGAGGGATCCCCAGCTGGGGAGAGCTTCAGGAAACATCAGGTTCCTGATGGATCCTTAATCCCACTGGGAGATGTGGCAGGCAGGACAAAACTCTTTGGCAGGTTGCTCAAACCAACCTATTTTTTCTTCCACTGGTTGTGATGGGGCTTGAAATTTCCATTTCAGAGGAATGTTTGGTCCTTTGTTTTCACTCTGCTTGTGTTTTTTATCAGCTGTGCAAGTCCAGCTCTGGCACAGAGTGGAGCAGAATAAGCCAAGGTTCAAGATTTACTAAACCAGAGTTTAGGAAATTTTCTTTTAGCCAAGCACCAGAGCTTGTTCTGCTTCATTTTCTCTGCTTTTGAAATCCCCCCTGGCGCTTGCAACGCCTTTAGGGGTGGGGAGATGTGGAACTTTGCTGCACTTGGGAGCAGAACCAGGGACAATAATCTGAGTTTGTGCTGGGGTTCTGGTCAGGGCAGCCTGTCCCAGCTCCTGGCAGATGTGGGAGCTCTGCCTCCCTGTTTGCTTCCTTGCAGATGGAATCCATTTGTTTCACCGAGTGTTTCTTGCTGCCTGAAGCCAGGCTCTGCAGCAGGGAAATGTTCATTTGTTTTGACAAGCAGCTGAATGTTGCTTGTTTTAAAAAAAAAAAAAAAAAGGAGTGTTTTATCTGTCAGGCTCTAAAATCATGACAAATGGTGGGATTAAGAAAGAAAAAAAAAGAAATCCAGGCCAATGAAATCAAATAAGAGAGAGGTGCTGGCACCAGCAGAGCAACACCTCCTTGAGATTAGTGAAAATGTGGGAAGAATTAGTGGCACAAATACCTGCCCTTCAGATCTGGCTGTGCTGTGCTCCCTAAAGCTCTACCCTAAATAACCCCAAATCTTCCAGAGGCAACAGCCCTGGGGCCCTGCTGCTGCAGAGAGAGGAGCTGCCAGCAGGTGGGAAGAGACTGGATGGAAAAAATAACTGGAATTTGTGTGTCCTGATTGTCCCTCTGCTCCCCTGACTCCTGATGCAGCCCTCGGGCTGTGCTGCAGGCTGGCACAGGCTGGGCACTCTCACCCCTGCCTGCCTGTGTTTTTTAGGATGCTGGCAGACCTGCCAAGGCCAGGGAGGAGCCACTGGAGGATTACCAAGAAGATCAGGAGCAGGAAATTGTACGACACCAAGGTTCTTCCTCTTTCCCTCTCTGGTGTGGGGTCACCCGGGGGTGTTGGCAGCCAGGAGCTGGGGGGAGTCAGCTTTTTGGGGTGAGCAGGGGGGCACTCAGCTTTTTGGGGTGAGCAGGGCTCCAGCTCTGCCTCTGCCTGCCCAGTGAGGGGTCCAGAGCAAAGCTGGAGCTCGCTGCTGCCTTTTCCAGGTGTTCAGAGCACCTTTTGTGCTCTGTCTGCATCCATCTGCAGCAGCTGAGCTGGGGGATGCTCCCAACAGCAACTGGGAGGAATTATTGGAGGAATTATAGGAGGAATCACAGCAGGAATCAGTCACAGGAAGAATTATAGGGGGAATCATAAGAGGAATTTTAGGGGGAATCACAGGAGGAATCACAGGAGGAATCACAGCAGGAATCAATCACAGGAGGAATTATAGGGGGAATAATAAGAGGAATTTTAGGGGGAATCACAGGAGGAATTATAGGAGGAATCACGGGAGGAATTATAGGAAATTATAGCAGGAACTATAGGAGGAATCGCAGGAGGAATTATAGGGGGATTCATAGGAAGAATCACAAGAGGAATCAGTCACAGGAGGAATTACAGGGGGAATTATAGGAGAAATTATAGCAGGAACCAGAGGAGGAATTTTCGGAGGAATCAATCACAGGAGGAATTATAGGGGAAATCACAGGAGGAATCACAGGAGGAATCACTGCAGGAATCAATCACAGGAGGAATTATAGAAGGAATCACAGGGGAATCACAGGAGGAATCACTGCAGGAATCAATCACAGGAGGAATTATAGAAGGAATCACAGGAGGAACCAAGGCTGTGCCAGTGCAGCAATGCCAGATCAATATTTTTCAAGCACGAGCTGGAGAGGATCACCCTGGCACCTCCTGGCTCACAGAGACAGAAATGAATCCTCTTCCAGTCTCATTAATTCCCTCCCTGCCCTTTGTGGGTGGCTCCTGAGGGTTTTTTCTGCAGTTCCCCAGGATTGCTGAGGGTTTGGGGAAAGAGAGGGTGGGCAGAGCAGAGCTGGTGCCAGGTCTCCTTTCCCTGAGTGATTCCTCTTGTAGGGGTCTACAATGGATGTTGGAGCTGAAATCATCCCTGGAGGCTGTGCTGGCCTGGCTGGGGCTGGTGACACAGTTTTAAAGGTGGTGGATGTAAAACATCAGCTCCTCAAACCTGCTCTTTCCACCTGCCCCTCATTCTGCTCCAGCAGCAGGCTGAGGTGTCCAAGCTGCACTGCCAGGACATTAAATGTGCTTAAAACCCCTCTGTGTCCTGCCAGGACACCTGAAGGTGCCACCAGAGGTGGGTTCTTCCCTCTTTTCCCAGGTTTCCAAAGCTGGAGGAACAGTTCTGGTCAGGGACAGCGTGGTGTGCTTTGGGGTCTCCTTTTCCAGGATTTCCTTTGGGCTGATTTTTCCTTCTGTGCCCCCAGGAGGATCATGGAGGGGAGGTGGATGACAACGATGACCTGGAGCTTGGCCAGGAGCAGAAGGACCGTGTGGGCAGGCAAGGAGCTGCTGGCAAGAAGGATGACTACTTCTGAGAGCTGCTGAAAGAACGGGATACTCCAGGAACGAGGGGATGGGAGCTCCTCTGGGAGCTGCCTCCTGAGCGAAACAGTGCCCAGAGCAAAGGCAGGAGGAGGGAGCTCTCTGCAGGCCCTGGCAGGGGGGGTGCAGATGAAAATCCCACCAGTGTGGGGCACCTGCTGCCTCTCAGAGATCTCTCAGACTGGGAGTGATCTTATCCTGCTGCTTTTCTTAAAGCACTTTTGATTTACTGTGTTCTTCACCCTCTTGTTTTTCACACTCCCTTTGGAAGCTGGAGAGGGTTTTTTTGGCTGGTTTTGGGGGTGTTTTTTACCCCCCCTGGGCAGCAGAGGGCCCTGGACTCACTCGACTGGTCTCTAATACAAAGGAATCTGCCTTGATAAATAATTTTGTGTTTCTTTAGCACACTCTGAGTAGGGCGGGGAGGGAAGCAGAGGAAATGTCCTGTTCTTTGCCTGGAGCTGTGCAGGAGCACCAAGCACAGCCAGCAGAGTGTGGTGTGAACTCCTGCAGCCCCTTCCTGCTGCAGAGACCCTCCAGAGACAGGAGCAGATCCCTGCAGAGCCCTCCTTGGGCTGGGACAGTCCTGCTGGCCTCAGTGTCCCCTGGAATGCTGGGGCTCTTCTCTGCTGGAGCTCAGGGCTGCCCTGAGCTCAGAGAGGCTCCTCCCCACGGGGACAGGGACAGCCACACCAAGAAACAGGAAAAAAAGGAATATTTGCAGCCCAACTCACGCAGTTTCAAGCTGTTTGGATTGTTGCCAGTCTCCCAACAGGAGCTAAGGTAAATTTTGTCTCTTCTGGACAGGTTTTGATCAGCAAGCTGGGTGTTGTTGATGGAGTAGATTGAATCCTGTGGGACTTTACCTGGCCTCCAAAAGACATCTTACCTGACCTCAGGGACAAAAAGGAACAGTCAGCTGGAACCCCTGGAAATTAAAATGAAAGGATAATGAGTTTAATCACAATATCTCAAAGCCCAGAACCTGTTTTAAGTGATAAGAACAGGGCAGAGCTGTCCCACTCCCTGTGCCTGAGCTGTGTCCTGCTTCCTCATCCCCAGACTCTGGGACCTCAAACACAGCTTGTGCCTGAATCTCATCACCTGCTAAAAAATCGGAGCCTCTTTGTTCTCTATTTGAATTAGTTGAGCTCTTTGCAATCCCTTGTTTGTGGCATATTTTGCAAGCACTTTTAGACACTGGGGAAAACAATATTTAATTCCCAACAAGCTCAGCCTTTTTCATTCTGACAGCACTGATTATTTTTTTCTTCCACTGGTTGTAACAGAGCTTGAAATTTACATTTCATAGGAGTTTTTGGTTCTTTATTTTCATTCTGCTTGTGTTCCTTACCAGTACAATCAGCTGTGCAAATCCAGCTCTGGCATAGAATCGAGCAGAGTAAGGAAAGGGACAATTTTAGGGAATTATCTTTTAGCCAAGTGCCAGAGCTGCTCATGGAGCCCAGAGAGGAGCTCACGACAGAACCCCAGTGGGGTTTTAGGTACCCAAAATGCCCTGAGATGGTTCAGGCTGCGTTGGTGCCTTGCCAGCCCTGTGTCATGCAGCTCCTCTGTGAACAGCTCACCCACAGCAGAGCAGCTGAGGCTGCAGTTCCTTTTGCAGAGCATCCTGAGCAGAGCTGCCTCCCTGTCCCAGGGCAGAGCAGCCCCCTGCCTCCCCAGCACGGCCCCAGGGCCAAAGCTCTGTGCCCAAGTTGGGTTCTGTGCTTCCTTTTCTGCCTTCTGGGATTGAAGATGATGGTTCACACTCAGATCCGGGTGTTTATTGTTTCTTTTATCAATGCTACAGTCTCACAGCGCTGAGCTCTGCAGTATTTCATTAACAAGGCACAAAATGGCCAAACAATCTCTTGTTGCAAGGTCTTTTAAGGCTAAACTATCCAATTAAGAAATTACACCTAAATTATTGTTACTTTTAACCCAATAACCAACCCCCCGTGCCCACAATGTGGAGTTTTTATCCAATTACACAAAACGTCCCAATCCCATGGAGAAGAAGGAAGAAGAAGGTAAAGAAAACAGCCAGACTCTGCCCTAAAACCTCCATCTTCCTTCATATTTATTTCTGTATTCTAAAACCCCAAACTCTGAGTTTTCCACCCTGTGATATTACACACTTCTGACCAACCCCACACCCACGATTCCAGTGCTATCAATCAATTTTGGAAGCCTCTCCACAGCCCCAGGTCAGTGCAGTGTTCTCCTGGGGGTCAGAGCCTTTCAGCACAGAAAGTTTAAAATTTCAGCAGCCAAAGTTCCATCACCCAGCTGTGTTCAGCTCAGCTCTGCCTCCCTGGCACTTCAGCCCTGACTGGGAGTGAATCAGGCACTGGAAACAGGAGCCCAGTGGGGCTGAGGCTGCTCAGGGATTCAGGCTGCAGGATAATCTAAATTAGGAGGCAGATTCTCTGTGTTTGCACGTCCAGGGTGAGTAATCCTCAAAGTTATGACTTGGAGGGAACTGCAGCAACTCAACTGAGTGCAAAGCTCGCAGCTTGGAGGATGCTTTAGGAACCATATGTCATGTGCTGCCCTCAGCTGAGAGCAAACAGCTCTGCCTGGGGACTGGCTGCCCCGGCCACACTGAGACTAAAATTAGCAGAGTGTTGCATAAATTGTGAGCTGTAGCTTGGCAGTGCTTCACAGTGAGTTCTGATACTCCTTCACTGTTTCCTTGAGGAGAGACAATAAAGGCAGGGGAGGAGAAGCAGAAAAGCCCCGTGGTGGCTGGAGGCTGTGAAGCGATCTGGGACGCTGCTGGGCTTCACAGCTCACACAGATCACAGGCTCGGCCTGAGCAGCAGAAGGCTGAAGCAATGCCATAAAAAAAGCCCAGGCTGGGTTTTACTGCACAGGACAAGGTCTCAGGAAACAGATGGATTGATAAGAGAGCAAACAATGAGATAAAGGATTCACAGGGAGCCAGCACAGCCAGGCTGACCAAGCCAAAGCAGGGGGTCTGCTTGGCTCTGCCATAAACAATTGGGTTTGTGCTCAGCCACGGTGCAAGGCCAAAAATAGTGCAGAAGGTGGAGTTAACCTGTAGCATTGTCATTCTTTTGGTGGGTTCAGGGCCTTCACTTCTGTGCCAACCATTTTCCCTCCCTGCACCACACTCCAGACCTTTGGATCTCCCAGCAGAACTCAGGGTGAGCTGTCCATCACAAATTGTTCATCACAAGTTGTCCATCACAAATTGATAAGCTCAAGTTGTCCACCACAAATTGTTCATTACAAATTGATAATCTCAAGATATCCCTACAAGTTGTCCATCACAAATTGTCCATCACAAATTGTCCATCACAAATTGTCCATCACAAGCTGTTCACCACAAGTTTCCCATCACAAGTTTTCCACCACAAGTTGTCCATCTCAAGTTGTCCACCACAAATTGTCCATCACAAGCTGTCCATCACAAGCAGCCACAGAGGCTGGTGCCAGATCTCCTCCTGGGAACAATCACCTCTGTCAGGAGAAGGGCACAAGGTTTGAAGGAGTCAAAATTTGCTTGCTTTGGCTCCAGCCCCTGGCTGACCACGCTCCCATTTCTCAGGAAGGGCTGTCAGAGCTCCAGGTTTTGCATTCCTGGCTGGAATTCCACGTGTAAATTTGCCAAGAAGTGCCTTGAGCAGCACAGCACCTCTTCCTGCTCCAATCTCTGAGTGGTTTCCAAGCCATAACTGCACCTTCAGCATCCTATTCTATGCTGATCCTATTTTTTTATTGATCCCTCTTGGTATCAAAAGAGATTCCTGGCAACTTTCCATAGGCTTGCAGACACCCCCATTCAATCTGGTGAAAAATTAGATGTGGAAATAACTTGCAATACTTGATATTGGTAAATTAAAGATTTCCTCAGGAAATTCCTCCACTTGAAAAATTCAGTGTAAATGGAAAAATCCATTTTTCTTTCCAAGAGGAAAAGGTGTCCTGATGTCAGACCATTCATGCTCAATGCATCAGAAAGCAAATTCATTTAAACAAATTCCACCCTGCTGCAAATTGCGCTTTGTGTATATGCGAGCATCACCTTCTGGGTATGATTTGGGTTTGCTTTTGTTCAGGCTATGAAATAAAAATAGGCCTGGGGATCTTATTTTTGTTGTGTTTCCAAGTTACATAATTCAAATGTTGTTTTTAAAGAAAACACACAGGAAGCTGCAATGTGTTTCTAAATAGGTGACAGTGAAGAACTACAGCAATGTGTTCAGGCACATTTCTGAGGGTTTTAACAAAATAATGTGTTAATTATTCTATTTTACAAGTTAAATATAGACAAATGCTTATGTCTTGCTATAAAATCTGGAACACATCTTTATGTAAAACCTGATCAAAACCAAAAAGAAATGTTGCCTTTTTTTCCCCTGCCACTCAGAAAAGCACTTAAAGCAACTTTTACCAATTTAACAGCTCGAAGAACCTCCTCACACTGTTTAATCCTGTATTTTTATTATTGTTTCATTACAGCTCTTTTCTTTCCCTGTTTAGACAAGTCAATACTCTCGTGTGCCTCTCTCAAGGTCGTTCAGAGAACATTAATTATGGTGTAAAGCTGGGATGGAGCACTGCTGTCTCCTCCTGTGCTGCAAAAATCCACTGCTGCCTCCACCCCAGGGGTAGGTGAAGGGCTGGCCCTGCTGCAGGGGGAGGAAATGAAGGGGAATTTGGGGCAAGGCAAGAAGAGGAATTTGGGGCAAGGCAGGGAGAGGAATCTCCTCGTCCCTTCTGTCCCAGGGCGTGCCCTAAGACCCGGAGTTATCCTGCTCTCAGCTGGGCTCCTGGGAGGGTCTCGTGTCTTTCTCACATCCTCGCCGAGTTCATTTAAATTCCCAGAGCCAGGAGGTTGGAGCAGCCTGGGTGTGCGGTTATCACCGTGTTAAAAATAAAATTAAATTAAATTAAAGCTGTGTGAGGTCTGTTTTTTCGAACAAGGTTTGCATCAGCTGGAGGGGAGCTGTGTCACCTTCCCAGCCTGTCCTGACCCCGGCCCTGCTGGTGTCAGCCCCTGGGGACAGAGGCACCTCCCGGCCATCCCCAGGCTCATTTTTGAGGGGTTTTAACCAAGGTTTTTACAGGTTAAATATAGATAAATGTTTATGTTCTGCTATAAAAATTAAAATAGGATCCTATGTAAAACCAGTTCAAAACACGGACAAGTTTTAAAAAATATCATTGTTTGGTGTGGGGTGAAATCTGCAACTCGACCAAGACAGGACAGAACAGACCCCCAAATCCTGGGGGATGCAACACTGGTGGGCACAGCAGAGCCCGGGGGAGGCACGGCAGGGGCTGCACATCCCCTGTGCCGACCCCTGGGGGGGTCTGAGCATCCCTGTGCCATCCCTTGTGGGGTCTGAGCATCCCTACACTGACCCTTGTGGGGTCTGAGCATCCCTGTGCCAACCCTTGTGGGGTCTGTGCATCCCTGTGCCATCCCTTGTGGGGTCTGAGCATCCCTGTGCCATCCCTTGTGGGGTCTGTGCATCCCTGTGCCATCCCTTGTGGGGTCTGAGCATCCCTGTGCCAACCTCTGGGGGATCTGAGCATCCCCGTGCCAACCCGTGGGGTCTCAGCATCCCTGCACCGACCCTTGTGGGGTCTGAGCATCCCTGTGGCAACCCTTAATGGGTCTCAGCATCTCCTGTGCCAGTCCTTGCGGGATCTCATCGTCCTCCGTGCCCAGCCCTGTGGGGTCTCAGCACCCCCCGCACCCTCCCCCGCGGGGTCTCAGCATCCCCCGTGCCAGCCTTTGCGGGGTCTCAGCATCCCACTGCCAGCCTTTGCGGGGTCTCAGCATCCACGTGCCCACCCCTGTGGGATCTCAGCACCCCCCGTGCCCATCCCTGTGGGATCTCATTACCCCTTTGTGCCGGTCCTTGCGGGGTCTCATCATCCCCCTTGCCCATCCCTTCGGGATCTCAGCATCCCCCCTTGCCCACCCCTGTGGGGTCTCATCATCCCTTTGAGCCGGTCCTTGCGGGGTCTCATCATCCCCGTGCCCTCCCCCGCGGGGTCTCATCATCCCCGTGCCCTCCCCCGCGGGGTCTCAGCACCCCCCTTGCCCACCCCTGTGGGGTCTCAGCACCCCCCTTGCCCACCCCTGTGGGGTCTCATCATCCCCGTGCCCTCCCCCGCGGGGTCTCAGCACCCCCCGTGCCCTCCCCCGCGGGGTCTCATCGCTCCGCGCGGAGCCCCCGGAGCCGCGTCCGTGCGGCCACCAGCGGCCGCAGCGGGCGGGTGCTCCGCAGCCCGGCGAGAGTTAACGGCGGCACCGCCTCTCCACCGGCGGCCCCGCGGCGGCTGCCGAGCCGCGCTCTCCCCGCGCTCCCTCCGCGGCTCCATGCGGCGGCGGCCGCCGGCATGCCCGGCACCGCACCCAGCCTGCTGCCTCCTCTGCTCGCCCTGCTGTGCCTGGGCTGTGCCGCCGAGCCCAAGCCCGACCCCGACGAGCCGTGGTGCCCCTACAAGGTGGGCGGCGATGGAGCGGCGGGGGCGCGGCTGTGCTTCCGCCCGCCGGCCCGCGGCTTCCAGTGCGCGGCCCGGGCGTGCCGCGCCCACCGCTCCGCGGGCGGCGCGCTGGTGGCCAACGTGCTGCGGAACGGCAGCGTGCTGCTGCAGTGGGGGCTGCGGCACTGGGGGCCGCCGCGCCCCGCCGCCGCCCCCGCCGCCCTGCGCGGCTTCGCGCTCAACTGCTCCTGGGACGGCACCTACACGCGCTTCCCCTGCGACAGCGTGGAGCTGGGAGCCGCGTGCCGCGATTACCTGCTGGCCGAGGCGCACGGCAGCGTGCGCTACCGCCTGTGCTTGCAGCCGCGCTACGCGCCGCCGCGCCCCGCGCCGCCCGCGCAGTGCGTGGAGTTCCGCGTGGAGCCCGCGGCCATGCGCGACATCGTGGTGGCCATGACGGCCGTGGGGGGATCCATCTGCGTGATGCTCGTCTTCATCTGCCTGCTCGTGGCCTACATCACCGAGAACCTGATGAGCCCCGCTCTCGGCCGCGGGGGACACGCGGCGGCCGCTGCGCGCCGCGCGTAGCGCGGGTGGTGGTGATGATGATGGTGATGATGATGATGGTGATGATGGTGGTGGTGGTGGTGGTGATGCGGAGCCCGGCGCTCTCCGGCGAGGGAAGAGGTTTTCCAGACTGTTCTGGCGGCGCTGGGTTTGCCGTGCCCAGATTGGCAGGATGCGCGTTTCCAGCGGAGTTCGGAGCGCTTCTTCCTCCTGGAGGCTTCTCGGCCAGAGCCCTTCGTGGCGAACTCGTGGCATCTCAGCGGATCAAATAACAATAGCAGAGGTCCACAAGTGCCAGAAATCGTCTGTTTTTAAGGGCAAGCGGCAGATCTTACCGAGGGCCTGTTTGAAAAGACTCTCCAGAACTACCCTTATTTTAAACCTAAAACCTCTTGGTCTTAGACCCGTGCTTGATTTTCTTCCTGTGGGGTAGAGTTGTTTAAAGTTCAGGAGGACTGACTGGTGGGACCACAAACTCCATAGCTAAGTGCGTGTCTGATCCAAAGCCCACTTAATCTCGTGCTTTAGGGGGGTTTTGTATCATGCCTTACGGTGGTCACAAATTTTGGGGCCGCTGTCCAAAAACCACGGGGGTTTTCTGGTCGAGGGTTTTCTGGTCAGCTCCAGCGACCATCAACATCCAACACCTGCTTTTCTCCCATCAGAATTGTGTTGTATTTTCACAAAGAGCGCAGGTAAAGGGATAAACTGAGCAAGAAAACTCCATTTCCTTGAGCAAGTAGGAAGCAACCCTTAATGATAAGTGAGCACCCCCTTGCCCCCTGAAATCCCCTCCTCTAGCAAAGCAGCTGCACTAAGGTAGAAGCTTCTTGACCACAGAACTCACCGATGTTGTAGCCGAGTGTTTTGAGCGTAGGAACACTCCCTGGTAACTCCTCACTTGATGCTGTAGTGAAGTAAGGTTTTAGCCATACTCTAGTACTGATTCTATCGTGCCTTAGTGCTGAGAATTTGTCCCATTTCTATTGGTGTATCCCTAGTCCTTGTAGTTAAGTGTTATCTTGTCTCTGGAATTAGTGTTGTTGGTTTGTCTGATTGTTTTCTTTAAAAAAACAAACAAACTTGGGCTGAGCATTACTTGAAATTTAATATATACACAAAGTAGTTACCTTCAGAGAGGTGTTTAGTGAGGTAGTTTTTAGTACGTGTTGTTTGTGTGTAGTTGACTGCTGTAACACGAAAAAATTAATTTATTATCACTTAGGAACTGTGCACTTAAAGCAAAAAAAAATTTAAAAAGTAGGGGAAAGGCTCTTTGTAAAGGGACGGTCAGGTTCAGTGTGATCTGTTTGTGTAAATGTTTAGCACTGGTGAACGACCTGTTTGCTTTTCCTTGTCAAAGTCGTTTGTGAAGTTCCACCTCGGTGGTAGAGGGCGAACATAGAAGTGTGTGGAACCTTTGATAACACCCAGTGTTTGTAGCGAACATAATCCCTCCCTCGAGAACCTGGCAGTGGCTGAGGAGCTGCAGGTCCGCGTTTCATCAGCACCTTTTCCTCTGTTTGTTTTTGCTGCTGTGTTCCATTCTCACCTGCAGCTGACCCCACGGAGGTGCTCTGTGTTTGTTGCCTTGCCTGGGTGCTGGATTGCAGCAGCTCACTGATGCCATCATTTTTGGGTTTTTATCCCCGAGGAGATGCTGAAGAAAAAGCAATTTTGAAGAACATGAAGACAAATTTTGGTATTTTAAAGGTTTCAGGGTTTTTTTTTTGCTGTAGCCAGCTCAGCACAGGAGCATTGGAGTGTCAGTGGTTTTGTACATCTCTGTCACCTTTTGTCAGCCAATGTCACTGTTCTGTTCCTCATCTTGTCATGAATTGCCAGATGTGATATAAACAACGAGCCTTGTACCACCTTGGCACTGAACTTAATAAATTAAGAGGATGATGAAAAGAAATGAACATTTCATAAATATTTAAAGGTTCAAGATCTTGCTTGACTCAAAGTGAGTCTGGTCATAATAATATTCCATTGCCTACTGTAAAGTTATGCCAGCATTAATGGGAAAATAAGAGATTTATTCTCTGAATACTCCATTTTATTTACTAGAGGTTTGGACTATATATAACTGGGTAATTCAGGTGCTAAGTGTGAGGAAATGGAAATGTAATTTACAGTTTGGAATGTGATTGTGTTCAGTAAGGCATCTCTGCAGGTAATAATGGATACCCTAAATAATAATAATAATAATAATAATAATAATAATAATAATAATAATAATAATAATAATAATGGTATAACCCTAATGGATGATGGGACAACCCTAAAACAGCACCTTGGAGACACTAAAGAGATGTTTTTGTAGTCATTTCACATTTTTATTCATCAGTCTCTGGGGATTACATTGTAACAGCATCTTGGGCAGAGAGTAGAAAAAGAATATAAATCCTGATAGAAGAAAATCTGCAATTTTCTAAAGGATTATTTTCATTTTTTTCCTTTCCCATGCATTATAAATGGGATGTGGGAAACAATATCTCAGTTTCTCATTCATTTTCAGTGGATTAAGCTTTAATTGAACACATCTGGGTGTGTGGAGTAGAAAATCAGAGTATTCTGTTTCATTTTGTGGGACATTAAGCAAAATATCTGTTGACCCATTGATAGCTGGATTTTTTCCTTCTATCACTATAGAAATTTCCCCTGCCATGAATGCAGACATTTCTTGTGCTAATAAAAGGGGAAATTACATGAACACAGGCTTGGTACTAATCCAGCAGCCAGAGCCTTAGTGAGACTGCACATTTAGAGCTTTCTCCAGGCTTTGCAGCAATTCCCAAAACGTGCAGAGTGGCTTGGGAGTGATAATCCATCCTGGCCTGCCCAGGCAGCAATAAAGAAGTGGCAGAATTGCTGATTTATAACTGCCAAGGAGCTGCTTTGCCAAAAGTGGAAATAGCTCCTAGGGCAACTTCACATTTTCCATGTTACTATAAAGTACCTGCTATTAAAAATCCATGTGGTGCCTTCTTAGGTGTTTTATGATCCTGCATTGATCCAGGACAAACATCAGGCCACGTCCAGGAGCTGAAATGGAGAATGATATGCTCATTAACAAGCTGCTTTTTCCTCGCCCTGTGCTAAATGTGAGGAAAACAACTGCTTCAAAAATGTGAGCAGCTCAAAGCCCAGCTTGACCCCAGCTCTGAGTGTTCTGGAGGAAACAGTCTGTGCCTCAGGCAAAGAATCTCTTAATTGCATTTTTATTTTTATTTTTTTTTATGGTGAGACATAAATGGAAAGGCTGCCTGGCTTTATTTGGAGGTGCAGGCAAAAGCTGGGATTTTGCTTCCATGGAGATCTGGAGTCTCAGTTTTGTGAGGCTGCAAACTGCTGCTGTGTTTCAGCAAAAGAAAGGAGGAAAAGAGGCAGGTAATTCTTGGTAAAAGCTTTGGTATTACAGCAGGGATGCTTGGATGGGGTTTTTTGGCATTTTTAACCTGAGCAAAACCACTCTCAGACTTGCTTCAGCCCAAGTCTGGTCACTGCATCTCTGATAATCCCCTGACCAGAAGCACCAGGTGATCACATCTCATTATTTACAAAATAAGAATTGAGGAGATGATGGGCAGGGATAGGAATGGCTGAGAGGAGACCCAAGGAAAGAAGGTTTTCTGCTGAGGGGACACGTTTAGGTGGGAAATGCTGGGTGACAAAAGGGCTGCATGAGGAAAGGGGAAAGCTTTCTTTGTTAAAGTCGAGGGGATAGTGAGAAAAACTTTATTTTTTATGGAAAATACAAAAGAGGGAGAGGTTTTACCCAGAGGAGAGGAGAATGGTGGTTGTGGGAGCAGGAAAAGGCGCTGCTGGAAGTGCTGTGGTGATAATGGGGAAAAAAAATTCCTCAGAAGGCACAAAGAGGAAAAAAATATTAGTGCAAAACATTTTTAGGAAGCACTGAGAGTCTTGCTTCACTAGTGAAGTTCAGCTGGGCTGGGGAATAGATTTGTTCCTTTGATGTCCTGGTTTATCTCCTGCATTTCTCCTGCTCCGTTACCTCCTCCTGCCATTGAAACAGTGCAAGGAGACCAAAATGGGAAAGGGAAAAAGGGAAAAGATGACAAAAACCTCAGAGAAAAATGGGATTGAGCTGGGCTGAGCAAGGAGCACCGTGATAATTTTGACCTGGATGCGAGAAAACAATCCTGAAACCAGCATATTTCACCAGTGGTGGGTAAATAACATAAGTAACATAAATAACTCCTAGTTTTGGCATTCTAATTTGTGCAGTTTGCAGTAAAAGCGCCACGCTTCCTCCTGGAATGCAGAATTCCGTGTTTAATCCGAACAGTGTTGGCGTTCTGGTCGCTGCGGATCCCACCGGGCACATCCAATTCTCCTCCTCGGGATGACTCAATCCTGCATCCAAACGCTTCCCCTCGGCACCATCCCAGCCCCGCCGCGGCATTCGGCTGCCATCTAGCGCCGAACTGAGGGGAATCTGTCCTAAAAACCTGCTTTTCTGACCAGCTTTTTAATCCCGCAGTCCCGGATTCAGGGACTGGCGCGGAATGGCGTTTGGTGGTGGGAGCGCTGGAGGCCTCATTGCCTTTTATTGTGATTAAATCTTCTTAATGTCCAACGTAAACCTCCTCTCATCGCCCTTTATGTGATGAAATCTTCTTAACGTTCAACCTAAACCTCCTCTGGTGCAACTGAGGCTGTTCCCTCTCCTGCTGTCCCTGTTCCTTGGGAGAATTCCAATCTCCTAAAGCCACAAGGTCCCCAGTGAGGCTCCTTTTTTCAGGCTGAGCCCTTTCCCAGCTCCCTCAGCCTCTCCTGGGGCTCCAAACACTTCCCCAGCCCCGTTCCCTTTCCTTGGTAAGGTGAACAAGAAGCTTTAAAACCATGGAACATCCTGAGCTGGAAGAGATGGTCCACAAGGATCAGAGTCTAAGCCCTCACCCTGCCCACACACCCCAAAATCCCACCCCGTGCGTCCATGGGAGCGGTATCCAAACCCTCCTGGAGCTTTTGGGGCTGTGCCCTAGAAACCTCTGAGGGAAAAACCTTTCCCAAAACCCAACCTAAACCTCTCCTGACACAGCTCCAGGGTCCTGTCCCCACAGAGATCAGTGCCTGTCCCTCCTCCTCCCCTCACGAAGTTGTACATTGTAATGAGGTCAGCCCCCTCCAGGCTGAACAAGCCCTCACGCTCCTCATTCTCCTCCTCTGAGCACCAATACCTTATAAATACAGAATTATCTGTCTATATATCGATATCACACCTATAAAACTATCGATTTTTATAGGTTCTCGGGGTCCTGTCGATTGGTCCCCACAGAGATCAGTGCCTGGCTCTCCTCTTCCCCTCACGAAGTTGTACATTGCAATGAGGTCAGCCCCCTCCAGGCTGAACCCTCACGCTCCTCATAAAGCTCCTCCTCCTCTGGCCACGAATACCTTATAAATACATAATTATCTGTCTATATATCGATATCACACCTATAAAACTATCGATTTTTATAGGTTCCCGGGGTCCTGTCGATTGGTCCCCACAGAGATCAGTGCCTGTCCCTCCTCCTCCCCTCACGAAGTTGTACATTGCAATGAGGTCAGCCCCCTCCAGGCTGAACACGCCCTCACGCTCCTCATTCTCCTCCTCTGGCCACCAATACCTTATAAACACAGAATTATCTGCATCTATATGTCGATATCACACCTACAAAAATATCATTTTTAATATATTATTCATCGCCCAAAAACTCGGGAGGAGGAGGAGGCACAACCCTCTCCCTCCACGCTGCGCCCGACGCTTCCCACACCTCGCCGGGCGACTCACACCCCACTCCGCCTCGCCCAGCACCCTCGGCTCCTTCCTCCCGGCACTCCCCTCACGGCGGCCGCGGCCGCTCCGCCTCCCCCGCGCCGTGCCGCGGTTGGCCGCGGCGGGGCCCTGCTGACACGTCCCGTCCCCGCCCGCCGCGCTGCCGCCGCCATTTTGTGGAGCGGCGGCCGGGAGGGAGGGAAGGCGCGGGCAGCCCCAGCGCCGTGCCCGCCATGCCGTCCGCGCCGCTCCGCGTGGCCGTGGTGTGCTCCAGCAACCAGAACCGCAGCATGGAGGCGCACAACATCCTCAGGTAAACGCCGCTGCCCGGTTCGCCCGCCGTGCTGGCGGCGCTCCGCTGATGGGGCCGTGCGTTGCGGCCCGCGCCCGGCCCGGCAGGCCCGTGGTTGCGGGGCAGCCGCTTGCCTTCACCCTGCCTTCATCCCGCTTTTCACCTCGCTGCCACCCTGCTTGTACGCCCTTTTCACCCGTCTTTTATCCGCTTTTTGTCCCGTTTTCACCTCGCCTCCTCCGCGCCCCGCTCCAGGCCGCGGTCGGGGTCCCGGCCCTCCCTGACGGAGCTGTGGCCCCAGTGCTGGAAACACGGGCTGGGCGCTTGGGTGGAGCAAGGCCTGTGTCTCGCCGTGTGGAAACTTAAATGTTCCCTTTTCCTGGTTTTTTTTTTCCCCATTTCTTTTTTTTTTTTTTTTTTTTTTTTTTTTTTTTTTTCTGGAGTCTATCTGAGAGGGGCCCACTCTTCGTCAGGAGCTGCAGTGATAGGACAAGGCGTAATGCGTACAGAGCGAAAGGGGGAAAATTTAGGCTACATATTAGGAAGATATTTAATTTTTTTCGTGTGGAAAAAAGGGTGGTGAGACGCTGGCACAGGGAGATTGTGGCTGTCCCATCCCTGGAAGTGTGCAAGGCAAGGTTGGATGGTGTTTGGAGCATCCTGGGATGGTGGAAGGTGTCCCTGCCCATGGGTTCGGTTTTAAGGTCCCTTCCCAGCCCTTAACAATCTGTGAAGACTGAGCCACTCTGTGCCCTGGAAGGGAGCCCTTTCCTCTCACAGGAGAACCAGAACGTTCGGTTCAGAGTGCTAAATGCCTTTGAGATTATGAGTGTTAATCTCTTTAGCACGCCCAGTGCTCTCAGCTTGGCTGAAGAGGTGAGATGGGAGACTTGGGACAGACCTGATCTGCCTGAAATCGTGTCCCTAAATCTCCCCTTTGCCCTGCAGGAACACGATAAGGATGGTCGGGTTTATTTTATTATTAAAGTTATGCAAAGAAACATTCACGTTAGAAATACGCCTTGATGGCATAGTAAGCAAAACAACTGTAAGCTACATGTAAATAAAAATAAAAGCTTTGAAAGGAATAAATAATAGAAGCATTTGGTCTGGCAGCCATTTTACTGTGACAGCATTTCATGCACTTCACGCTCACTCTTGGCATCGGATGTTACCTGTGGCATTTCTGTGAAATCATGACATTGTTCTTCCTGTAATAATGCAGGAACTGAGTTTCATTTGAAAGCTGAGTGTTAAGGACAAAGTTAAATTTACTTCTGGTGTCTGGCCTTTTCCTTCCCCGTGTTTTTGCAGAAATAAATCACTTCCGGTGTGGCTGATGTTTGCCAGACGTGGCAGGGGTGGTTTTTAAAAGTCTGTTCTCCCTTAAGGTTCGAATTCAAAAGTAACAAAACCTTCTTTAGAAAACGTTTCATTTTATCAACACCTTTTGTAGTTACAGCAGCAGCATAAATGGCAAAGCAGAGATAAATTGCTGATGCTGCTGTAAAGAAATAAGAGCCCATTTGCCAGTGAACTTGAGGAAAATGTCTGTGTTGGCTCCAGGCCAGCCTGCCTCACCCCTTCAGGGCAGGGTGTTGCAATAGAGCTGGAAAAAACACATGATTAGAAGAGGAAGAAGCTGAGGAATTACGAAACTTTAAGGTATTTTGTTAGTGAGTGACAAGACTTTTAAAAGACACAACGACAAGACTTTTAAAAGACACAACGACAAGACTTTTAAAAGACACAACGACAAGACTTTTAAAAGACACAACGACAAGACTTTTAAAAGACACAACGACAAGACTTTTAAAAGACACAACGACAAGACTTTTAAAAGACACAACAAGACTTTAAAAGACACAATGACAAGACTTTAAAAGACACAAATTCTTTGTGCTGCTGGAAAACAAAGTCTGGGGTCCAGCATTCAGCGTATTTTGTAATTAACCAAGTTTTAAACACCTTGTTCTAATTTTCCAGCAGAAGTCAGCCTGAAGGGCTGTCCGGGGTTTGTTGGTAGAATAAAAGCCATCAGCAGAGGGCCGAGGAAGCAAAGGGCAGCAGGAGGAGCAGAGCAGGGAGCCGCGGGCCCTCCTTGAAAGCTGCCAGGCCGGCTGTGTCACCCGCCCTGGCTCTGCTCTTGCTCACCCTGCTTTGTTTGCTTTTGTTTTCTGCTGGGGTGGGCTGAGGTGAGCAGCAGAGCAGGCCTGGCTGCTGCGTGAGCCCTGCTCAGCAACAACAAAAACATTTGCAAACCCACAGCACGGCTGCTGGGGCAGAAATTAACTCTGTCCCAGCCAAAACCAGCATGTTCTTTATCTTTTATTTTATATTTTGTCATAGAGCATGCAGACTCAGGCCGTGGTTCTCCCTCAGAGGAGGAAGGCACAAAGATAAATTTCTTACAGCCAAACTTATTTTATGCAGCAGCTTCCACATTTCTGTGTGCTTGGTACTGCCCTGATGGCTTTGGAAGGAATTTAATGAGTTCAAGCTCTCTTTGTCACTTACTGGCAATAAAAATTTCTAAAATGCTGATACACACTTCTGCCACACATCCCTTGTTGTAGAAAGTAACTTTTAGGAAATTAAGAGTGAACATCAGAGCTTAGGGGCAGCAGGGAAATTAAAACATTGCAACCCCTGTAGCAAAAAGTTCTCATATTGATGTTTAAACTTGTAGTACAACATGGAGGTGTAAGAAAACTTCAGTTGCACCTGTGCTGCTTGCAGAAGTTGTTACTCCAGAAGTTGTTACTCCAGAAGGTGTTACTCTCCAGAAGTTGTTACTCCAGAAGTTGTTACTCCAGAAGTTGTTACTCCAGAAGTTGTTACTCAGAGCTTCTCTCCTGTCAGCACCTAAAATGCAGGGAGGTATTGACATCTGCACTGCCCAGTTTAAGAAATCCTAAATTAATAACCCAAGAAGGAGATATTTTCACGTTTTTATATTAAAGCACACTTTCATTTGCCAGCTTAGTAGTGATAATGCAAATTACAAGTTGTTAGTATTCAAAGTAGTACAACATGGAGGTGTAAGAAAACTTCAGTTGCACCTGTGCTGCTTGCAGAAGTTGTTACTCCAGAAGTTGTTACTCAGAGCTTCTCTCCTGTCAGCACCTAAAATGCAGGGAGGTATTGACATCTGCACTGCCCAGTTTAAGAAATCCTAAATTAATAACCCAAGAAGGAGATATTTTCACGTTTTTATATTAAAGCACACTTTCATTTGCCAGCTTAGTAGTGATAATGCAAATTACAAGTTGTTAGTATTCAAAGTGAGTTAACAGTGCTGTTCAGCAGTGTGGCCTTGTTTTGGGGGGTGTTTTTTAATATTGGTTGGGTGCATAAGATATTTTTTAATTAACCTACAAGGGTTGCTGGTTATTTTCCTGCTACCTCTTGTGGAAAGGGACATGGTAAAATTAATCATTTGTCTCCTGAAATCTTTCACCACTCTGAGTGCAGTGGCACTGCAGGATTTATTGCATTTGCTTCAATATTTAGCAATATTTCCTACAGCTATTGGAAGGGAAGATATAATAAACTGAAAAGCAATTTAATAAGAATGTGTGAGATCCCCAAATAACAGTGAAATAAAAGAAAGGTGTGGACAAAAGTTGATGTCTCAAGCTGCACAAATTATTATTATTATTATTATTATTTTTCCTGCCGGTGCCTGGAACTGAGTGCTCCCAGTCAGTGCAGTCCAGGTTGGATTTTGGTTTCAGAATTATTTCCTCTGAGGTCTTGAGTGACCCTTGGGGCTGAGGGGTGAGCAGAGTGCTGAAGTGAGATCTGGGCAGTGCCTCACTCTGCCATTAGCACACTGGTAATTTATCCACATCAGCCTTAACAGCAATAAGGGCACCTTCCTGAAATGTGGTCATCATTAACCTGTTAAAGTTCGAGCTCCACATCTTCAGAAGAGTCTGTTAGTCTGTCTTACTCTTTACCTTCTGTGCCAAAGCTCATTTTTTCCCACCTTCTGGGCAGTTTTACCAGGTCAAACCAAAGCCCTTATTGTGTAGGAATTGTTCATTTTTACAAATGTGCCACATTCCCACAGACACCTGAGGATTCACTACACTGGATGTGTCCAGCTAGTTAATAAAATCAGAATAATATTTAATACAAGCTCCTGTGTCCAGCTAGTTAATAAAAGCTGAATAATATTTAATACAAGCTCCTGTGTCCAGCTAGTTAATAAAATCTGAATAACATTTCATACAAGCTCCTGTGTCCAGCTCGTTAATAAAATCAGAATAATATTGTCCAGCTTGTTAATAAAATCAGAATAATATTTAATACAAGCTCCTGTGTCCAGCTATTTAATAAAAGCTGAATAATATTTAATACAAGCTCCTGTGTCCAGCTAGTTAATAAAAGCTGAATAATATTTAATAAAAGCTCCTGACTAATGGCTCTCTGCAGGCATTTTTCCATCTCCTGTGCTCCACAAGAAATGTGTTGAAATGTTTTTAGGTTATTTTATTGTACCTGGGGCATGAATAGTGTAAACATTGGCACTACCACTCACCAAGGTACAAAACATGAAATTCCATGTGAGGAACTCATATTCCAGCTATTCAAGGAAATAATTTTGAATGGGTCATGGGCCTTGGAGGCACAAATTTTTAATTTGTTGAATGTCAAAGATTTCAAATTGTAAAATGCAAACTTGGGGACATCTGCAGCAATTAGAGGTGGAGGTTTTAATGTGTGTGATCAAGCAGAGCTCTTTCCAAGAATAATGTTAAAAAAATAAAGGAAACCAGAGGAGAAGAGATCAAATTGAAACATGAATTTTTTAGCAGTGCAATTTCTTCTCTACATGTCTCTCTTCACATCCAGCAGAAGCAGCAGAATCAAAACTTGGATCTTCAAGTATTGCAGGGAAAAGAAATGAGCAGTGACTCATGACTGCACCAGCTCCATGTGATGGAGGGCTGGGAGGGACACAGAACTGCACTTTCTTCCACTTCATCCCTTCTCAGTCATCAGTCCTGCAGAAAGAAGCACAAACCCTCCTGTGTCTTGTGTGTTTACAGAAATAGACACCTAAAAATAGTTGCTGGAGGGGAAAGTGGGGGAAAAGCAAGGAAAGGGAAAGGAGGGGCTGGAGGAGATCGGTGTTGAAGGTTTCAGGGCTGTGTCTGAGGCAGCAGTGCTCACAGTCTCTGCCCAGGAGCTTTTGGGGTCACTGTGGGGACACCTTCTGAAGGCAAACACACAGTTTGGGTTGGTGTCTCTGCTAATTCCCTGAGTTTTCCTTGTCTCTGAATTTCCCTGTGCAGAGCAGGGAGCCTGGGGCTCTAGCCCTGGGTCCCAGTTCTGCTCAGTCCCCTCAGAGGAAATCTGCAGTTCTGGGGCTCTGGGGGCACAGGCCCTGGGTGTTCACTTGGTTTTTGTTCTATCGTTGTTCACTCCATTCAGACGTTGCTAAAATCATTCAAGGTGAAAGTGTGAGTCCTTAAAAAATAGATTTAATCCTGGTCTTGCTTTTTCTAGTTACATTGTCATTACAGACCCAAATGTTTCGGCCTTCTGGGTGGTAGCAACAGTAATTTACCATGTAACTTTGTCCATTAGACCACCAGAAAATCTCTTTTCTGTCCCATTATTCCATAGATTGCCATATTTTTTTAATATTACTGAAGGAGATATTGAAGTTTGAGTATCTGAGTTAATCAGCAAGAACATTTTGGCATTATTCCCAAAGACAAGCAGGTTCCTGCCTCTTTTTTTTTTTAATTATAATATTAAACAAGTAGTTCATAAGAATGGAATGAAGTAATCCCTGGTTTAGCCAAGAGTTTTAGAGAGCAGCCAGCAGAACATCTGCCCCACTTGTGTAAAGGTAATTGCACTGTATGGTTTTCAGTGGCAGGCACACAAAAGTTTGTCCTGGGCTAATTAAATTCCACTTTGGGCAACCAAGTGAGAAGAATAATGCAGCTAGGCCAAGAGTCTCAGCAGGACATTTCAGTATTGATTAGTTGTACACTTATTTATGTGTATCAAGAGAAAACCATCTTTGTGTTGTCATGAATACACAAGGGGTTTGTTGCAGATCCAGGGTGTCTGAAAGCACAGAAGGAAAGCACAATTGACATTTCCAAACAGCTCTGTACCACGATTGTAGGAAAATTCCTGTCAGATAGAGGTGCTTCCCTTGAAATGGTGTGTGAGTTTAGATTGTAACTGCAAGGAAAATGCACATTGGGAGCTTTAGGCAGCTTGGTTGCTCAGCTGCTGCTGCCTAAGAGGTGTTTATAAAAGGTGCTTTTAAGAGATGGTGTTAAAATTCACTCTAATATTCTTCAGCACTTCAGTTTTCAAGTCCATCCAGTGTAATGGTGCTCTCCCCTCCCTTGTGTCTTTCAGCAAACGAGGATTCAGCGTGCGATCCTTTGGCACAGGGACCCACGTGAAACTGCCAGGACCAGCCCCGGACAAGCCAAATGTTTATGACTTCAAAACCACATATGATCAGATGTACAATGATCTGCTTAGGAAAGACAAAGAACTGTATCCCTGTGGCATGGCCTCTTTAAAAAATCCAGTGTGGTTCATCCTTGAAAGGTGTAATTCATTATTAGGCATTAAGGATCTCTAGAGTTGCTTGGCTGGCGAACTTTAAATGATTTAAGTTTATAGGAGGTTTTTTTTTTTTTAACAGTGGGCCTCTAATGCTCCCTTGTAAATTGTTACCCAGTTCCAATGCACACATCCCAAATGCTCTTTTGTAGTGTGTTACATGTTTAGCTCTTGAATGAACACATCAGTTCCCTGAGGTTGTCCATTGCCTCCCCTGCACTGGATCCTTCTCAGTGCAAAGACTGTCCTGAGTGTGGATGTGGGAAGAGCGACCACCTCGACTTTAATGTTGTATTTAGCTCAGACAAACTGCCAGGTAAGGCTTACAGAATACTTTCTCTGGGAGAGAGGATGCCTTTCATTAAAGAGCTCACCCTTCTCACTGAGGATTTTGTGATATGTGATTTGCTCTGTGCACCGAGAAAAAATAACTCTGTAGTTGATTCTAAAGAATGGACAGAGGAGAGCCCAGTAACATTTAATCCTGGAGAGCAAAGGGGATCAGGGTTAGGCACACTACTGAAAATGTCCCAGCTGCATTATTTTAAAGTACCTGTATTTAGAATTGATTTTTTTTAATAAGAAAACCCACAAACAAAACTTGGGGAACTCATTCTAGATGTTTTTTCAACAAGGATCTTTTTTTTTAAAAGTTCAGAATGTAGGATGTAGTCTTAATATATCACATGTGATGTGCTGGTTTATTTGATTTTTTTTAATCCCTCTGCCTATAGAGAAAAGGAGAATCTTGCAAACCCATCTTAATGAGGTATGCCATATCCATATCCTGATTAAAAGAACTGCTTAAAAGAAAATTCCTTGAACTGAGAATTAATTTTAACAAGCACCAACGACTTGAGATTTCCTTTTTGAATTCTTCACTGCTGCTGTGCTTGAATATGGCAGTGCTTAAGAAAAAAAAACCAAAAAAAACCAAAAAAAACCCAAAAAAAAACAACAGGAAGCCAAACTGTTCCCCCCTCAGCATGATTTGGAGTCACCACTGTGGTTCTGCTCCATGCTTTGCTGTGTTCCCCAAATATATTTGCAGTACACTGCAGCACAGTTAAATCTTTTCTCAAGATTAAAGAGGTTTAAACAAAAGCCACTGCAAGGGAAATAGGGCAACAGCAAATGCCTCTGTGACTTTGCTTTTTTGATTCTCAGATAATTTAAGGTTTTCAGACTGAAGACTGGCAGCACAGAAAGCAACTCCATTTCCAGAAGTGGGTTTTGAGGGTAAAGGCTTTAACCAAAGCCAGAGCTGCTCTCAGCAGCGATTGTGGAATAGATTTTTTGTGTCCCTGGGGCTCTCAGTTCTGTTGGGTGAGCATAACTTCAGGGAGGGGATGGGGATTACCTGTGGGGTGGGAGGGCTGCTCCTCAGGGCTTGCAGCGTGGTTGGGCTGGGGGTACAAAGGAGGGGGGCTTCCATATGATTGAGCTGCTTGTTCTGTTTCCCAGCCTTGCTTTCATCAGCTGTACTCTGAGGTTTTGAGTCTTGCTGCCATCCCCCAGGGAGGAGACACCTGAGGTTTGAGTGCTCTCCTTGCAGGCACTGTGGACACCAGGGACACTGTGGCTGTGAGGGGACATCCTCTGCCCAAATAAACAACCCCCAGCTCAGGAAGCACTGGCCTCCAACCAAAAATGAGCTGCTGCACTGCTGGACCTCAGCCAGAGCAAGGTTAAAGTTGTGTTAGAGAGAAGAGATGCACTGAACCTCTGCTGTTCACTTGTGAGGAGGGGGAACAACTGCAAAAGCCACTCTGCAGAGATTAAAAGCACCTTGATTGCAGTTAATTAGTGAAATATGGAGCACAGGCTCTCATACCTTGAAGGCATGTGTTGAATTTCAGCAGCACAGGGATAGGGGATTAATGGAGCCAGGAATACAGATTCAGTTGAGTAGGTGGTTACAGTAGATCTGAAATGGAAGCACTTCAAAGCCTTTTAAGATGTGGCAGTTAAAACTTAGAGTTAAAATAAGTATCAGCATCTCCCATTGAATTTTTAGAATGTAGCATTTCAATTCCCCGAGCCCCAGTTGAGGACTGCCCCAAAACCATTTAATAATGTTCTAAATGTTGCTTTTAAAAACATTCCTCTGTTATTTTTAGGACAACAATAGAGAATTCTCCTGATTTGAGGAGGGCACAGCCGTGGTCTGTGGTTCTCATACACCACCTTGTATTTGCATATCTCCACCTCTCCAACATCAGGATTATTTGTCCTTCTCATTACTTTGCCCCTTTTAACTCTGTGAAGGGGTTTGAGGACTTAATTCTAATTCTGTGGTGGTGACCTTAAAGCTGAAACAAAAATAGAGCAAAACTGCTGGTGAGCTTTGCCTTCAAGTGAAGGCAAAACCTAGTCAAGGGTGAAACTTGCTAAACAGTTTAAATTTAAACTCAGTTTAAATCTTCATCAGCAGTTGATGTTGTGCCCAGGGATAGGAGCTGTTCAAGTGGAAATTTGGCCAAAATTCTGCAGGAACTGCTCCTGGGTTCTTTATCAATGTGAGTAACTCCATGGCTGATTTCTTTCCTTTCCTCAGCACTGATGTGTCTGTGACCCTCACATTAAAGATGATTTTCACAGATGGGGGGTTATTTTTAATTAGGATTTCTAGGCAGCCTGCACCTACCCTGCAAGCTTGGCCTCCTACTCTGCTCCTGACATTTTTTACCTCCTCTCTTAATTTGACCTCCCTAACTTCAGACAGGATTCCAGTTTTAGCTCCTTAGCTCCACGAGGTTATAAAATTGAGGGGAGGGTGGAAAACGTGTCCTGAAGAAGTTCCTAAAGCTGCTTCAGTTAGGAGGAAAATTCCAGAAATGAAGAACTCTCTGCATCTCCCTTGAAGATTCTTTTCTGTCAAAAACCCCCCAGAAATAATGCTGATCTTGGTGATGGGATCTAGCTTTAACTCTGTGAGCTCCACCTTGAAGTTGGATGCCCATGTGATATTTTATATGTAGCTCAGTCTTGAGGAGTAACTGACCTAAATTCTGCTTCAGGTAAGCTCTTCATGCATGTATTTATCTTACATTTTCATCTGGTTTTTCTTCCTGGGTTTTGAACTGCTAAGCACGTGTCAGCTTCTCTCCTGAGCTGTCATTCCAGTGTTCAGCACAAGAGCTGTGTCTCTGGGAGCTCTTTGGAATGTTTCATTTCCATCTGCTCAGGGATTTTTTTCTCTTTTTTTTGGTGGAATTTGTGTATTTTCTTCTTTTTTTCTCTTTTTTTTTAAGTCTAACCTTACAAGAGCTAAAAATAGTTGAATTCATGGCCTGTGTGTCAGTGGCAAAACTTCTTCCAGAAGCAGAGCAGTACAAGTCTCATTTTCTTTCTCACCATGTCTTACAAAGCACTTCAGAGCTCCTAGAAATTGAGAGAAATGGAAAGAAGTGTTTAAGCTGGATTTAAACAGGCTTCTGAGAGGCACATTTCTGCAAATCAACAAAATTCCAGCCACAGGCTGCATTCCAATCCCCTTTTCTCCATGAAGGATTGTAAAATGCTTCACAGAATCTTGGGCCTTTCAAAGGCAGCAAATTTTTAGTGCTTCTTCATCTGCCTTCTGATCAAACTGCCTTTAATCTTGGCTTCATTCACATGAAAAAGGAAATACATCAAATTATTAAAAATATATGAGCTGGATATATATTATTTAAATATTATTTCCCCTGTGTTTGAGCTGTGGGACATGGCAGAAGCTACAGACTCCAGTCTAACAGCAAATTGCTTTTCAGCAATAAAACCCCCTCTGCCATCCTGTCTCTTCTGGGTGCTCTGAAAGGTTTATTTCCTTATCCAAGGTGAGTCCCAGACGTGCTCTGAGGAATTCTGACTGAAGGATCCAGTGTGAGGCTGAGGACTCCTGTAAAATCCATTCAGAGCTGCAGTGATTTCATTCTTTGGCACTTTCATCCCAGCTGCAGGGAGGGGAGTGAAGCGACAGTTTCTCCTTCTTGCTTTGAAATTCCCTCCCATGAACACAAAACTTCTGTGCCAACATTAGGGATGCTTCTACTTCTTTTTTCTTTATTCCAAACCAATTCCCATTTTCATTTCTGCTGTAATTCTTTGAACTGGCATTGATTGCAGGCCAGGAATGTTTCCTGCACGCCTCATCCATGTGCTGCTTTCTCTGCAGCCTCCTGCTGTCTCTTCATTGTATTCTCAGGTTTCCCAAAAGTGCTCAGTGAAATGGTTTAATTGATTTAGGGTTTGCAGTGCTTGTGCTTTGCTCTGTGTGGGGTACCTTCGGCTGTAGCTGCCAATTCTGAGCTTCACAGCCCCAAAGCCAGTTGGAAATGGCTGCTGCAGCCCTGGGCGAGGGGAGGATTCATCCTTTCCCTCAGACCTCTCCTCACAGCACTTCCACCCTCCCAGTCCTGCATTTGCTGCTCCGCTGGGAGCTGGCACTGCTTCCCAAAGCTGAGGGGAGCAGCCCCAAGTCCTGTGGGAAGGGACCTTAAATGTTATCATCTATTTCCACCCTTGGCCATGGCAGGAGCAGCTGGCACAGCCCAGCATGCTCAGAGCTGTGTCCACCCTCTGGCTCAGCTGCTGCTCCCTGGAGTGACAGGAGTGTCACTGTGCCACTCCCTGCCAGGTGACCCAACACTGCCTTCCAGCAATCCAAACCAAACTCCTTGGAGTTCCCACTTGGCTGAAGTGCAGGCTCAGCCGTTGGGTGGCACAGCCAGACACAGTGCCACACCCTGGAGTCACCTTGTCACCCTTGTCGTTCTGCCAGTCCCTTCTCCAGCTCTTTGCCACTGGCCTTGGCCATTTCTCCCCCTGTTTCCCCTCTGGCAGCTGGATCTGTCCATTCTCTGGGACATCCCTTCTCCAGCTCTTTGCCTTGGCCATTTCTCCCCCTCTTTCCCCTCTGGCAGCTGGATCTGTCCATTCTCTGGGCAATCCCTTCTCCCCCTCTTTGCCTTGGCCATTTCTCCCTCCCCCTGTTTCCCCTCTGGCAGCTGGATCTGTCCATTCTCTGGGACATCCCTTCTCCACCTCTTTGCCTTGGCCATTTCTCCCTCCCCCTGTTTCCCCTCTGGCAGCTGGATCTGTCCATTCTCTGGGACATCCCTTCTCCAGCTCTTTGCCTTGGCCATTTCTCCCCCTCTTTCCCCTCTGGCAGCTGGATCTGTCCATTCTCACCCCAAACACAGCTTGGGCTGCTCAGCACTGATAAATTCTTGTCTGGCACTTGAGCTCAGGGCTAAACTCAAGGTGTTCACTGGTGTGAAGGCACTTCACCCTCAGCTTTGGGCTCAGCCAGGCTTCAGGAGGTGAGCAGGGCTTGTTTGGATTTTTACCAGCTCCTCATTTATCCAGTTGGATTTATCCTTGCAGCTCAGGGCTTACAGGTGCTGGGTGCTTGTCCTTACTCAAAACCAAGTGCAGGTTTTTTGCAGGTCATTCATGCAGGTATAAATGTTGCAGAAATGGCATGGAGCCCAGCTTAGCGTCTTCCTGATCATTTGGGATGGCATATTTTAGAATTCCAGACTGATTTTGGTTGGGAGGGACCTTAAAGCTCATCCTGTGCCATGGGCAGGGACATCTCCCACTGTCCCAGGCTGCTCCAAGCCCTGTCCAGCCTGGCCTGGGACACCTCCAGGGCAGCCCCAGCTCCTCTGGGCAACCTCTGCATGGCCTCCCCACCCTCCCAGGGAGGAATTTTTCCCTAATATCCACCTTACCCTGTTCTCTTTCCATTTGAATCCAATAGAATTGTTCAACATTAAGACTTTGTCAAGTTAGGGACCAGCAGAAGATTTGTACACAATCTCTGGTTTGTTCTAAACTGCAGTTTACATTCCAAAGGACAGGCATTGTATTAGGATTTTTTTCCTGATGTCCCATCTCACCTTGCTCTGTTTCCACTTGAATCCAATAGAATGGCTCAGCTTAAGACTTTATCAAGTTGAAGAACAGCAGAAGATTTGTGCACAATCTCTGGTTTGTTCCAAACTGCCCAGTTCCCATTCCAGAGGAAGGCACTGTATTAGGAATTTTTTTCTGATTTCTTCTGTTTCCATTTGAACCCAAGAGAATGGTTCAGCACTGGCTGTGCCCAGTCCCTGGTTCCATCTGCCCAGTGGCTCAGCACTGGCTGTGCCCAATCTCTGGTTCCATCTGTCCAGTGGCTCAGCACTGGCTGTGCCCAATCTCTGGTTCCATCTGTCCAGTGGCTCAGCACTGGCTGTGCCCAATCTCTGGTTCCATCTGTCCAGTGGCTCAGCACTGGCTGTGCCCAATCTCTGGTTCCATCTGTCCAGTGGCTCAGCACTGGCTGTGCCCAATCTCTGGTTCCATCTGTCCAGTGGCTCAGCACTGGCTGTGCCCAATCTCTGGTTCCATCTGTCCAGTGGCTCAGCACTGGCTGTGCCCAATCTCTGGTTCCATCTGTCCAGTGGCTCAGCACTGGCTGTGCCCAATCTCTGGTTCCATCTGTCCAGTGGCTCAGCACTGGCTGTGCCCAATCTCTGGTTCCATCTGTCCAGTGGCTCAGCACTGGCTGTGCCCAATCTCTGGTTCCATCTGTCCAGTGGCTCAGCACTGGCTGTGCCCAATCTCTGGTTCCATCTGTCCAGTGGCTCAGCACTGGCTGTGCCCAATCTCTGGTTCCATCTGTCCAGTGGCTCAGCACTGGCTGTGCCCAATCTCTGGTTCCATCTGTCCAGTGGCTCAGCACTGGCTGTGCCCAATCTCTGGTTCCATCTGTCCAGTGGCTCAGCACTGGCTGTGCCCAATCTCTGGTTCCATCTGTCCAGTGGCTCAGCACTGGCTGTGCCCAATCTCTGGTTCCATCTGTCCAGTGGCTCAGCACTGGCTGTGCCCAATCTCTGGTTCCATCTGTCCAGTGGCTCAGCACTGGCTGTGCCCAATCTCTGGTTCCATCTGTCCAGTGGCTCAGCACTGGCTGTGCCCAATCTCTGGTTCCATCTGTCCAGTGGCTCAGCACTGGCTGTGCCCAATCTCTGGTTCCATCTGTCCAGTGGCTCAGCACTGGCTGTGCCCAATCTCTGGTTCCATCTGTCCAGTGGCTCAGCACTGGCTGTGCCCAATCTCTGGTTCCATCTGTCCAGTGGCTCAGCACTGGCTGTGCCCAATCTCTGGTTCCATCTGTCCAGTGGCTCAGCACTGGCTGTGCCCAATCTCTGGTTCCATCTGTCCAGTGGCTCAGCACTGGCTGTGCCCAATCTCTGGTTCCATCTGTCCAGTGGCTCAGCACTGGCTGTGCCCAATCTCTGGTTCCATCTGTCCAGTGGCTCAGCACTGGCTGTGCCCAATCTCTGGTTCCATCTGTCCAGTGGCTCAGCACTGGCTGTGCCCAATCTCTGGTTCCATCTGTCCAGTGGCTCAGCACTGGCTGTGCCCAATCTCTGGTTCCATCTGTCCAGTGGCTCAGCACTGGCTGTGCCCAATCTCTGGTTCCATCTGTCCAGTGGCTCAGCACTGGCTGTGCCCAATCTCTGGTTCCATCTGTCCAGTGGCTCAGCACTGGCTGTGCCCAATCTCTGGTTCCATCTGTCCAGTGGCTCAGCACTGGCTGTGCCCAGTCTCTGGCTGGTTCCATCTGCCCAGTGGCTCAGCACTGGCTGGGCCCAGTCCCTGGTTCCATCTGCCCAGTTTCCATTCCAGAGGGCAGGCACTGTTCTCTGGGTGTGGAGTGAAGCAGTTCCACAGCCATAACCACCGTGCTTGGCAGTGGAATTTGTGGTGGCCGTGCCCATTTCCAGGCTTCATCCCCTCTAAAAGGAGCTGATTCTGAAGGTGGAAGATCCTGGGCAGCCTCACCCCCCTCACACGTTTCATTTCAGGAAATATCCAGTTCCTAGACAGACTTTAACACAAGGTGTTCTGTTTATAATGCAGACACTAAAAAATAAATTAGGATGATATGGAAAAGTGACCTGCAAATGCCACTCAGGCTCTGGGGAGAAGCACTCTGCTCTGCTCCTGCTTTTCCCAAAGAAGAAATGCAGTGTTTGAGGCAATAATCAGCAGATTTATTCAAAGATGTAGAAGCTTTGGGTGCCAGCCATTACTTTATAGATTTTTTTTCCTTAAAAAGGGGGTGTACATTTTAGCAAGTATCATATGCCCAGTTAGATTTAATAAATTGGCTTTTATATTTTTCAGGAATGGCCTGGGTTGGAAGGGACCTTAAACATCATCTCATTCCACCCCTGTCCATGGCAGGAACAGGTGGCACAGACCAGCCTGCCCTTGGACACTTCAAGGGATGGGAATTTCAGATCTTTACAAATAATTTCTATACCCAACACAAATCACTTGTGAGCTTCAGCCTCACAGGGGAGTTAAAAGGAAACTTGCTGAATGCTTGGATCAGTAAGATAATTTTTCTTTGATCATACAGGATAGAGATTTGACTCTCTTGGCCATCTCTAGGTTGGTGCTCGTGGCTAAAAGTATTTTTTGGGTCCTGTCAGTGACAAATAATGATAAAATGTGGAGGGTAAGGGATGGTTACTCAGATGTCTGGAGCAGGGACCCATCCACTGGATGGTAAAAGGCATTTCTGGTGTCCATGACAGGAATTTTAAATTTGGGTAGTGAAAGCTTTAGGGGTTTAGCTAAACACATCTTAATTTTTTAAAATAAATCTTCATCACTAGTGTGGGATAACCTTAGCTCAGAGGAGAGAATGCAGAGTCAGTAATGGAAATTCTCCATGGGAATGAGCAGCAGTGCTGTGCCTGTTGGAAAAACCCAATTTTGGGCTGCAACATCTCCTTTTTATATCAAACCTTTCCACTGCTGGGTCTTCCTGCCCAAATCCCAGCACACCATTTACCTGTTCAGCAGTTATTCTGTTAAAGGTGAAATCTGAACTGGGCTCTAAAAATAAGGATTTACTCTGCCAAGAGTTTGCAGTAGGTGAAGGGAAGTGTAGGCAAGTTCTGGTGTCCTCCTCAGCATGGTAGGGCTACAAAATGTCACCAGGGGGAATTAAAGAAAACCAGGGGAATTCTGAAAGAATTCTGAAAGAAAACCAGGGGGAATTCTGAAAGAAAACCAGGGGAATTCTGAAAGAATTCTGAAATAAAACCAGGGGAATTCTGAAAGAATTCTGAAAGAAAACCAGGGGGAATTCTGTCCTGAACAGAGAGCAGGGATGCACAGGACAGGGAGAAACGAGTTAAAATTTCTTGGGAGTAAAACAAAACCTGATTTAAATGACCCAACACCTGCCAGTGTGGTGAAAACCATAGGTTGTTGTATCTGCATTCACCTGAGCTCCCAAAGAGCAAAAAAAAAAGAGTTATTTATTATACTTTGGAATAATGATATGCAGAGCCTTCCTGCACATTAATAATGTGCACACACCCCCTTCATGGCTTTTTCCAGGTGAAAAAAATTCCAGTGAACCAAATAGAAAAGCACCATAAATCTTCACTGCTCCTCTCAGTCTCCTTTTATAGGCAGATGGACCCTTGGAAAATAAAAAAAAAATTTAAAAAATAGCTGTAAGTTGGCAGCAGAGAGCTGGGCTGTGAACAGAAATCTTGTGTGGGTTTGGGAATCTGCGTAATTCTGTCTCCAGGCTCACTCAGGAAAGCGAGGGGACAGATGCCAGCAACATTTTATCCTAGAAAGGGAAAAAAGAGAACCCAAAAAAGCGTGTGGGATGTTGTGGATTTTTATTTTTTCCCCCCTCTTGAACTGCATGATGTAGAAATGAGGAGAGCAGAGCCCGGGAGGGCTCCCCTTCCAACTGAGCAGGCAGATGTTGGCATATTTTGGAAATGGCAGATATTTTGGAGATGGTATTTTGAAAATGCACTCATTTTCCTGCTCTGCAAATAACCAGAGGTCTGAGATGGCTCCATCCAAGTGGGGTTTTTTTTGTTTTTTTTTTCCCCAAACATGACAAACCCCAGGAGAATTCACAGGGGTGCTGGTGAGAGCTTTGGGCTGTAAAACACAATTCCTTAAGAACATCAGGAGAAACCTTTTGGGAAAGAAGAGTGAAAAAGGCTTGGGAGTGACGTGGAGAAAAGAAATGCAGCAGAAGTCAGGCTAATTGACAAGATTTAATTGTGATAAACATCCCAGCACTCCGTTTGTGGTGCAAAATTGAAATTACAAGTAGCTGAAGTGCAGTGGTGCAGACACACAGAGGAGCTGAATCTATTTCCAACATGAAGTAGACTCTTGTGGGTAGAAAGCTGGGTTTAATTTTTAATAGAAATTAAACACTTGAAGGATTGAAGAGCTTTGGAGGCTGGTTCCTTGAACAGGAGCTCTGGGAGCACATCTGGGCAGTGGAATTGGAGCTCCTGCTAAAAGGTAGGCAGGAAATTGTTTGTCCTTTGTTACAAAAATAGCAGGAGTGTTTTCTGCAAAGAAATACCTGTCTGTCACCTTTCCAGCAAGGAAATAAGCCCAGATGACCTCTTACATATTGCTACAAACGCCTGGGAATTGTTTTCTTCTCAGAATTGTTATCTCAAGAAATTACAGGCTGTTATCTTTACTGTTACGTTGTAAAAACATCTTCTCAGAGGGCTAAAAATATCGTCTCAGAGGGCTAAAAATACAGCTGTGCTGAAGTCAGGCAGGGATGCATCCCCTTCCAGGCTGTCTCAGTCCAAACCTGTCCTGGTATTCCCAATTTCCCCCTAAAACTTCCCCTTCAGAGGGTGTTTGGTTTCACTCCAGATTTATGTGACAGTCGAGCCTGGAGTGCTCCCAGTGGAAGTGCACATCCCAGAAGGGTGAAAAACTGGGGAAAATAGAGAATCCTGCCTGGAAAGGGGCTCCAGGATGGAAATCAGAGCCTCAGGGTTCCATAAATACAGCCCCAAGCAGCATCCCAGGTTCCTCTCACACGGTGAGGAAGCTCTGACAGGCACAAAATCCCTTTTCCCTCCATTCCTCCCCATTTCTGCAGCTCGGGATATTTTTATGGGATGTGCTTCTGTGGTTTCTTTGGCTTCCTTTGGAGGTTCAGTTGCATAAATCCACATTTGCAGGCAGGGCTTTGTGCACCTGAACCACCTTTGAAGAGTGAGGAGCAGAGGCTGCCAGGAATGTAGGACATCCTGCTCACAGAACAGCACGGGCTGGGGGGTCAGAGGATTTAGGGATATAAAAATAGTTGCTCAAGGAAAAGTTCTGAGAGCTTTTTAAAGCTGTGGTGCCGGTGGCAGGTCTGTGAAAAGTGGCTGCAATTTGGGGGCCCCACCTCAGGAATCTCTTCAGTGCTCACTGAGTTGTAGATTTGCAAACAGAATATTTTATTTTAAAGCTAATGGCATTAATTTACCTTTAAGTGCTGCTCGTTTGCTCAAAACCATGACTTTCCTTCAAGTTAACTTAACTCAAGCAACTTCAGATACACACAGAATGGAATTTTACACATGTTGGACAGAAATAAGAGAATCAAGCCCCGACCAGAAAGATTCCAGAACTGCAAAGACGTTTTTGATTTGATCCTAACGTGTGAAGAAAGAGTCTATGATCAAGTAGTAGAAGGTAAGGAGCTTGAACTGATAAATCAAGTTAATTTTGGGGTTTTTTTTCCCTTCTTGAAGTCCTCCACAAATGTGGAAACCTCCAGACTAGTGGAACACCAGTGGGGACAAGAGCTGCAGTTACTGATGTAGATTTATGCACCACAGAAGTGATGGCTGAGTCCCCAAAAGGTGCTGGCAGCTGCTCAGAGCGTGTGACATTTATAGCAACTCCATGTTTGGTTTGGAAATGCTCATGGATCTCAGGAACTGCACAAAGTGGGGATGAGCTGATGGAAAACCAAGGCTGAGCTGCCTTCCCTGCAGGCTCCCTGCGAGCTCCCAGGCAGTTCATCCCCATCAAACACCTCCTGGGCAGCTGGAGTGAGGCCCAGACAGCAAATAATTAAACTTGACAAGAGGCTTTAATTATTACAGCACTGGACACGTGGGGAGTAACCTCCCAAAGATGTGTAAAAAAGTCCTGTGCTCTTTTTATCCAAAAAGATTTTACGTGTTCACATGGTTTCCAGGACACCTAATGCATCATTATTCCCTGGCCCCGCTTTGTGTTGTAATTAGCTGAATTATGGCTGCCCCATTGTCCTCTTAATTGGGTGCTGGGCTCTGAGGTGGGTCAGGGGTTCTCTGAAGAGGAAGTAAGAGTCTTCCTCATGGTGAACTCTTCAGGCAGAGCTTCCTGAGCTGCTGAAAACAGTCCAGCCTCCCCTCGTGCTTCCATTGCTCTTGGAAGGCAATTGTATTTATGGGTCCTGCTCTTCTAGAATATTCCATGTGTTCTAAAATCCATGTCCTGCTCTTCTAGAATATTCCATGTGTTCTAAAATCCATGGTCCTGCTCTTCTAGAATATTCCATGTGTTCTAAAATCCATGGTCCTGCTCCTTCAGAATATTTCAGTGTTCTAAAGTCCATGGTCCTGCTCTTCTAGAATATTTCAGTGTTCTAAAATCCATGTCCTGCTCTTTCACAATATTTCCTGTCTGTAAAATCCATGTTCCTGCTCTTTCACAATATTTCCTGTCTGTAAAATCCATGTTCTGGTGCTTTTTAAAAGCAGTTAAAACATTCCAGGTGAGGAAGCTCAAAGCCCTTCTTCACTTTTGGGGTTCTTGATCTTTAAAGATTGTCAAAGAGGAGCAATAACTTCTTTTGAGCAGGGAAAATAAACTGCCATGACCCTTTCACAAATCTGAGTCCATATGTTTTCAAAATCCAATTTTTGAAATAAAGGTGATTATTAAGACAGTAAAATATAAAATAAAGGTGATTATTAAGACAGTAAAATATAAAATATATTGTATAAAATACTTTGGAAAATTTAAATACGACATCACGGATCTATTTTTAGAACCCCATTGCTAATGACTTCTTGACTTTCTCCTTTCTTTGTGCCCCGTGCCCCTCCCACGGCAGACCTGAACTCGCGGGAGCAGGAGACGTGCCAGCCCGTGCACGTCATCAACGTGGACATCCAGGACAACCACGAGGAGGCCACGCTGGGGGCCTTCCTCATCTGCGAGCTCTGCCAGTGTGTGAGTGCCGCTAATTGCTGCTGTTAATTGGCTCTGCCCGCTGCGCCAGGCGGGCGGTGCGCGAAAATCCAGGGCAAAGTGCAAATGTCCACATTCTCCTGGTTTGTGGGGTCCCAGATGAGGGGAGGAGTGTGACTCTGACTCCATTAAAGGCTAATTAATTGTAATTTATATTAATTTATATTATATTATATTAATTTATTATATTTATTATATTTATTACATTTATTACATTTATTATATTAAAATAAATGCTATACTAAAACTATAGAGAAAGGATACATCAGAAGGCTGGAAAAGAATGAAGAATACAAACATGACTGCTCAGAGCCTCCACACAGCTGGACCATGATTGGTCATTAAGAAAAAACAATTAATGTGAAACTAATCAAGCAATGAGCTGTTGGTGCACAACCTCCAAAGCACCAAAACACAGGAGAAGCAGATCAATAATTATTGGTTTCATTTTTCTCAGCCCCCCAGGAGGAAAATCCTGGGGTTTCTGCAGCACCTGGGATGGTGCCTGCTCAACAAAAGGATCCTGAAATGCCACCAGGGTGGGACTGCAGAAGCAGAATGAAAAGAAATAAATAAAACAGAAAATAAATGAGACAGGATAGTTGTGCCTTGGGGAAAAGTCAATAAAAACAGAATATCTGTGCCTTTGGGAATGATAATAGAAACAGAATATCTGCTCTATAAAAACAGAATGTGTGATCATTTGGGAATGATCAATAGAAACAGAATATCTGTGCCTTTGAAAATGATCAATAAAATCAGAATATCTGTGCCTTTAGGAATGATCAATAGAAACAGAATATCTGTTCTATAAAAACAGAATCTGTTCTATAAAAACAGAATATCTGTGCCTTTGAAAATGATCAATAAAATCAGAATATCTGTGCCTTTGGGGATAATCAATAGAAACAGAATATCTGTGCCTTTGGGAATTCCAATAAAATCAGAATATCTGTGCCTCTGGGAATCCCAGTAGAATCAGAATATCTGTGCCTCTGGCGATAATCAATAAAAACAGAATATTTGTGCCTTTGGGAATCCCAGTAGAATCAGAATATCTGTGCCTCTGGGGATCCCAATAAAAACAATATTTGTGCTTTTGGGAACCCCAATAAAAGCAGGATCTCTGTGCCTCTGGGAACCCCAATAAAAGCAGGATCTCTGTGCTTTTGGGAACCCCAATAAAAGCAGGATCTCTGTGCCTCTGGGAACCCCAATAAAAGCAGGATCTCTGTGCCCTTGGGAACCCCAATAAAAGCAGGATCTCTGTGCCCTTGGGAACCCCAATAAAAGCAGGATCTCTGTGCCTCTGGGAACCCCAATAAAAGCAGGATCTCTGGCAATGCTGGGAATCTCTCTTGGTGCAGCCTGCCCAGCAGATTTCCCAGCAAACCCCAAAACTGGCATTATTCCATTTCCTAACCATCAAAGCCTTGCAGCTTGCTTGCTGAGCCTTTTTTCTCTTTTTTCTCTTTTTTCCCTCCCAGATCCAGCACACAGAAGACATGGAAAACGAAATAGATGAGCTGTTACAGGAGTTTGAAGAGAAAAGTGGAAGGACTTTTCTTCACACTGTCTGCTTTTATTAAAGCACCTCTGTGCCAGGCCTTAATCCAGAAGAGGGAAGCACGTGGTTCAGTTCTGATTATACTGTATTCTCCTGGAAAATCAATATTGATCTTTTTTTTTGTTGGTTTATTCGTTCAAAAACTCCTTTTCAGTGTCTTTATTATTATTTTTTTTTCAGGTATTCTGTCACAGGCAGGCAGAGATACTGGTTGGGCTTGTACATATGAAATGATTTAGAAGTATTCCACAAAGGCCACCTATTTAAAAATTCAAATCAAGGTTTTCTTTCAATCCTACTTTAATTCTCACAAGTAGGTTTTTAATTATAAAGAGAATGTTTCTTGAATATAAGTTTATAATGTATTTTTCCAGCTTATGGATTTATTTTATTTCAGTTGTGCTTTTTTTTTTTATTATTATTATTTTATTTCAATGTGACAGAATGGCTGAACTCTGTGAGGATGTGAATGGAACAATGAAAAAACTGAGTATCTGTATATTATTAGCTATAAAGTTGGAAGCATCCAATAAAAATGAAAAAAAAAAACCTTTAAGTTTGTCTGGTTTTAAAATAGAAGCTGAGGAATTGTGGCTGTTCTTCTTGAGGTAATTGTTTGGAAATATTTTCAATTTAATTCATGCTACTCAGATTATGGTTGTTTTTTCATAGAAAGCAGAAAAACCCCACACAAGATGTTTTAACCTGGTTTTTTTGGGGTTTTGGTTTGTGCACGTGGGGATTTACAGAGGATTAATCAGAAATCTTGACATGACACTTCTCATTTAACTTGCAGATTACTGAAAAAATTATGATTTATAGAAAGAATTTTCTAAATATTACTGATTTTAAAATCATTTTAAAATATTTTTTCTAAATTAAATAATAACTTTTTCTCCATATGCTTCACTAGCATGGAAATCTCCAGTTTATACAGAATTTTATGGGGTTCTTGCTTTGAGATCCACATTTACACCCACAAAAACATTGATGTGAAAATGGCTAAACACAAAGTCAGAGCTATTTTCTGTGTCAAAAGAAATTTTGAGAGAAAATTTAATTTCAAGGAAACAGGACAAAGAATGGATTTTCCTTTAGGAGCAGGGTGGGATATAAACGTGTGAATAGAAATTTATTTTCGAGCTCTGGAGCTGCCTCTTCCCTCTCTGGAGAGAAGCAGGAAAGGTTCAGAGAGTGAGAAATGAGAATTTCCTTCCATGGGCTGGGCAGGGGCGTTTTAATTTCCATTTAAAATGCAAATTCCTGCCGGGGAATCCCTCCAGTCCCAGCACTGGTTGTGTTTTATCAACACTTCTCTGGCTCTTGAAACTCTGTGAAAAATAAAAATGATTCAGTGGGGTTTTTGGGCTTGGGGTTTTTGGGTTTTTAGGGTTTTTTTGGGGTTTTGGTTTGGGGTTTTTTGGTGGCTTTTTGTTTGGTTGGTTGTTGGGTTGTTTGGGGTATTTTTTGGTTGTTTTTTTGTTTGTTTTGGGGTTTTGGTTTGGGTTTATTTGAGTTTTTTTGGTTGGTTGGGGTTTTTTATCTGGTTGATTAGTTGGGGTTTTTTTGTTTTGTTTGGGGGGTTTTGGGGTTTTGGTTTACGTTTCTTTGGGTCTTTTTGGTTGGTTGGTTGGTTTGGGTTTTTTTGTCTGGTTGATTAGTTGGATTTTTGTTTTGTTTTGGTTTTGTTTTGGGGTTTTTTGGGTTTTGGTTTGGGTTTTGGTTGGTTTGGGTTTTTTTGTCTGGTTGATTAGTTGGATTTTTGTTTTGTTTTGGTTTTGTTTTGGGGTTTTTTGGGTTTTGGTTTGGGTTTCTTTGGGCTTTTTTTTTGGTTGGTTGGTTGGGGTTTTTTGGTTGCTTTTTTGTTTTTTTGGTTTGTTTTTGGTTTGTTTTGGGTTTTTTGGGTTGGGTTGGTTTGGGGTTTTGGGGTTTTTTTTGGTTCCTTGGTTTTTTTTGTGTGTGTGGGGTTTTTTTGTTTTGGTTTGGTTTTTTTGTTTTGTTTTGTTTGTTTTGGGGGGTTTTTTGTTTGTTTTTTATGCTGGGCAGACCTTTGCCAAGCCCTTCCTGTGGTTTCCATCCTCTGCAGATCCCGTCCTGAGGCTCAGAGCAGCAGATCCCTGCTCACTCCCCCTTGGGGCACACGAGTCCCTCTTGGGTTTGGGGTTTCCTCCTGGTTCCCAGGACCTCCAGCACCTCTTCCAAACTGCTTTGTGTAACCAAAACTGGGGATTTGGGGGATTTGGGGGCTTTTCTCCCTCTGGTGTCTCCTTGCTGGAGCTCTCTGCCTGCTGAGGGGTGCAGACCAGAGCTCCTTCCCAAGGGTTTGGGGTTCCTGGATCTGTGCAAAGATCCACGGTCCCAGATTTCCCCAATTTGCTGAGATTCCAACTTCCACTTCTCCTTTGTGCTGGGTCAGAGGAGAGTGCAGTGATAAAGGAAACACAAACACTCCTACTGGCACAGAACGGGGAAAATGGGAATAAAACCCAACGAGTGGAGTCAGGGAGGGTTGGAAACAACTCCAAGGGAACAGAAACGCTCGCTGTGCTCGGGGTTAAACTCGGGCTGTGTGAGCAGCACAGAGCTGAGGCCGAGTTTGAGAGAGAGTCCTGTGGGTGAGCTGTGTGATAAACCCCCACCTGGGGCTGGGTGTTTACAGGGGGAAATAAACTTCATTAGGGACTGGTGAAACATCACTGAGATCCTGGGACATGAGCCGTGCACCCCTCAGGGTGAGGGTGGTGGGGACAGTGGGGCTGGATATGAAAAGGGGGAAATAATCTTGATTAGGGACTGGCCAAACGTCACTGAGATGCTGGGACATGAGCCGTGCACCTTTCAGGGTGAGGCTGTTGGGGACAGCTTGGGGCTGGATATTAAAAGTGGGCAAATAAACTTGATTAGGGACTGGCCAAATGTCACTGAGATCCTGTGACATGAGCCGTGCACCCCTGAGGGTGAGGGTGGTGGTGACAGTGGGGCTGGATATGAAAAGGGGGGAAATAAACTTCATTAGGGACTGGCCAAACGTCACTGAGGTCCTGACAGGACCTGTGCCCCTCTCAGGGTGAGGGTGGTGGGGACAGCTTGGGGCTGAGCAGGAGCCACAGGCAGGGTGGGGGCTGCTTTTCCAAAAGGAGCAGATAATTATTAATTAGGGACGAGTTTAACAAACCCATTGCGGTTAGGAAGGAGTTTAACAAAGCCATCGTGGAGGCAGCTCACCCATCTGAGTCCTTGCTCAGGTGTGAATGTCCCTGGCTCACAGCAGGTGTGGCACTGCCACTTGGGCCGGGACCAGGGGTTTGTCACCTGTCAGGGATTTTTGGGATCCCCAGCAGCCAGGATTGATCAGGATGGGGAGGTTTGGGATCTTTTAGCAACCAGGGGTGATCAGGACAGGGATTTTCGGTATCCTCAGCAGCCAGGATTGATCAGGATGGGGAGGTTTGGGATCCCCAGCAGCCAGGATTGATTGGGTCAGGGATTTTTGGGATCCCCAGAAGACAGGATGGGTCAGGACAGGAATGTTTGGGATCTTTTAGCAGCCAGGATTGATTGGGTCAGGGATTTTTGGGATCTTTTAGCAGCCAGGACTAATCAGGACAGGGATTTTCGGTATCCTCAGCAGCCAGGATTTATCAGGAGAGGGAATTTTGGGATCCCCAGCAGCCAGGACTGATCAAGACAGGGAATTTTGAGATCCCCAGCAGCCAGGACTGATCAAGACAGGGAATTTTGGGATCCCCAGCAGCCAGGACTGATCAAGACAGGGAATTTTGGGATCCCCAGCAGCCAGGACTGATCAAGACAGGGAATTTTGGGATCCCCAGCAGCCAGGACTAATCACAGCAGGGATTTTTGGGTACCTGTGCTGCAGAAGCACAGGGAGGGAAATGCCTTTACCGAGCCCAAGACAAAAATCTCTCCTCAGTGCCTCGAGCCCAGCTGAGGCTGCCCCAGCCCGGCTTGTGGGAGGGCTGCAAAACTTCAGCTCCACGAAACTCCCCGAGCCTTGTCTTCAGACTGTTCCCTCCCGCGGTTTTATTCAGCTGTGACTTCAGGAACGCTTTTGTTTCCCCCAGCAGGCAGAGTCAGCGGCTGCATCCTCCCCGAGCTCTGCATCCCCACGGCAGAATCCACTTCTGAGCTCGGGAGGAAGAGGAGGCAGCTCAGGGCAGAGGGATGAAGCAAGAGGTGCCTTCCCAGCCCTGCTGCTCCTTTGCATGAAGAGCCTGGCCTGTCAAATGGTTCATGTGTGTGGTTAAAAAAATAATTAAAAATTAAATAAAAAAAAATCTGCAATGCTCTAATTTGAGGACACCATTTAGTGATTTTAATTGTGTGACAGTATTTTGGTATTTTCAATACCCAGTAGTAGGTTAATGACTGCTCCTTGAAGAATGGAGTTTATATAACACCAGTCATTACATAACAAGGCTGATTGTGGCCTGAGGAGCAGGAGGGAAACAAATTCGCAAAAAACACAAAACCCTGCGCCAGCAAACTCTGCTTTGGTCACCCTGAGAAGGCAAAAAAAAAAGGAACGGCTGGGTTCTAGCGAGAAGAAACTCACCGAGAGGAGGCTGAGGATGGAGCGAAGGCTCCGCGGGACATCCCTGCCTCCCTGCACCCCGCAGCCACAGCCAGACAAGCAGAAAGTTTCCGGCCGCTCGCTTCTTTTTCTTTCCTTTCCGTCCCCCCCAGCAGCTCCCAAACGTGGCCTGAGCCGCCAGCACGGGAAAAAAACCAAAAAAACAAAAAAAACCCCCCAAAAAAAGGAATCACGGTTTAGGGACAGAGCCGGGACAAAAAGTTCTTTGTGGCACGGCACGGCCGGGCTCCCTGTGCGCCCCCGACTTTCAGGACAAAAAGTTCTTTGTGGCACGGCACGGCCGGGCTCCCTGAGCGCCCCCGACTTTCACAGGGCTGAGCCGGGCTGAGCGGGGCTGAACGGGGTTTGAACGGGGCCGTGCCGGGCTGAGCCGGGCTGAACGGGGCCGTGCCGGGCTGAGCGGGGCTGAGCGGGGCCGTGCCGGGCTGAGGGGGTTTGAGCCGGGCTGAGCGGGGCTGAGCGGGGCTGAGCCGGGCTGAGCGGGGTTTGAGCCGGGCTGAGCCGAGTTTGAGCGGGGCTGCGCGGGGCTGAGCAGGGTTTGCGCGGGGCTGCGCGGGGCTGCGCCGGGCTGAGCAGGATTTGCGCGGGGCTGCGCGGGTTTGAGCGGGGCTGAACCGGGCTGAGCGGGGCTGAACGGGGCTGAGCCGGGCTGCGCGGGTTTGCGCGGGGCTGCGCGGAGGTTGCGCGGGGCTCGCCCCCCCCGGGGGTCCCGGCGAGAGGCAGACCCCGGCAGGGGGAAGGGCGGGGTGAGGATGGCGTGCGGCTCTGGAAACGCGGCCAGGCGCCGCTGCCGGGGCTCGGCGTGCGGCTGCGGGGCGGGGGGAGCCCCGCAGGGCCGGCCCGCAGCGCTGGAGCTCGCCATGAGCCGCTCCCGGAGCAGTGCCTCCCCACGTAGGTAAATGGCCGGGGTGGGGTGGGGAGGGGGCGGCCGGAGCTGCCTGGGAGCATCTTCCCCCTCGCTGCATCCCGCATCCCTCCCCTGCATCCCGCATCCCTCCCCCGAGCGGAGCGGGGCTGCCGGCGGGGACAGCGCGGCCCCGAGCCCGGAGGGTTTGTGGGGCTGATTTTTTATTTTTTAATTTTTTTTTTTTTTTTTTTTTTTTGGCTGGGGGTGAAGGTGGGCGCGGTGATTTGGGGACTGGGGTATTTTTTATTTTTTTTCAATTTTATTTTTTTTTAATTTCCGATTTCGACTTGGCAGCGCTCGGCAGCGGGGATGATTTTGGGGAGGGTCGGCGGAGAGGATGCGATGAGGCTCCCCCGGCGTGGGTGATTTTTTTGCAGCCTGCCTCCTCCTCCCCCAGCCTCTCCCCCCACCCCGGCTTTGGCCGCCTCGCTTCCCGGTTGCTGCATGAAGGCTGTGCTTGCACCGGCGTGCACACCGCGCACCCGCCGCCACCGCGGGGGCCAGCAGCGGGGGTGGAATGATTATTATTTCCATTTTTTAAAAAAATATTTTCAATTCTTAATTTTTTAAAATTTTTTTTTTAATTTTTTTTTTTTTTTTTTTTTTTTTTTTTTTTTTTTACCCATCACATCCACCCTAGAATAACAAAACCCTGAGGGCGGCAGGGCTCGGGAGCCCGCGGCATCCCCGGCACGGGGGAGTGCGTGTGTGTGCGCGGGGGGCGCCCCGCCGCCCC
>NW_024371260.1:1785805-1831591 GCF_014805655.1 Passer montanus | reverse complement strand
CACATTCGTGCGGGCAGCGAGCGCGATGCGCCCCGCGCCCGGCGCTGCGGAATAGCGCGGCCGCCGCTCGCCCTCCGCGGGCCGGGACCCCGCCGCCGGCCGTTCCCTCTTGATGTCCATGAATGCAAACACCATGATTTTCATGATCCTGGGCGCCTCTGTCGTTATGGTAAGAGATTTTTTGCTTATCTCCCCTCCCCTCCATGGTTCCCCCCCCCATCATCACCACCTCACCATCACCTCCCCGCCTCCCTTCCACCTTCCCCCGGCGCTGTCCCTCGGCCCGGGCACCTCCGTGCGTGTGTGCCCCGCTGTTCCCTCCATGCCTGGCAATCGGACTGGGGTCAGCGTTCCGCCCCGGCGCCCGGAGCTGACCCCATGCCTCGCTCGTGGGCTCTTACAGGCAATAGCTTGCTTGATGGACATGAACGCCTTGCTGGACAGATTTCACAATTACATCCTGCCGCACCTCCGGGGGGAGGACCGAGTTTGTCACTGCAACTGTGGAAGGTGAGTGACCTGCCCGGCGTCCCCTGCCCCCGGGGGGGAGGTGACAGCGACAGGAGCTGCTGCCTGCCAGCCCGGCTCCCCTTTCTGCATTCTGCCCGTGCCTCACCTTCCCCAGCAGCTCCTGCATGAGCAGGGAGAGGGGGGGTGGTGCTGGCGGTGGGGGTTGTTTGTTTTTTTATTTTCTGTGAGTTTGGGAGCGTGTTTTCCTCTGTGTGCGGAGGGAGAGTGAGTAACTTTGATTGCAGCGTTTGTCACTTTGCCTTTTGTCGGGCCGTGCTGGTGCCCAGGCTGTTTGTGCTCTGGGTGTTGCAGTCGCTGGTGGTTTGTGTGGCTCAGAAATGGAACTGGGGCTTGGGGGAAATGGGGATTTCCTCCGAGGAAAGAGGAATGGGAAGCAGAGGATCCCTGTCCAGGCTGGAACGTGGCTGCCCAGCAGCAAGGACAGAGTGGCTCGGTGGCTTTGCAATCAATCTTTTCCCTCCCTGTGGCTTTTCCTCCTGGCCACAGCGCCCTGAGGAGCCTGGGCTGTGCTTGGGGTGAGCCAGGGGTGCTGTGCACACTCCGTGCCTGCACAAAAACCTGCCTCGTTCTCCCCAAAAGCACCACTCCCGTTATCCCCGGAGTGCTGGGCTCACCAGTGGGACCCGCCTGCCCTGGGGTGTGCCAGGCTGAGCTCTGGGGGGTGAATCCCACCCTGCCCTGAGGGATGGCTGTCCCCGAGGCCTGGCTGCCCTCCGGTGCCTGGTTGCTCCCTGCCCGTGGGGTTGGAGAGCACCGAGGCCGTGCCAGCTAAAGGACAGGCTGGCACAGCCCTGCCTTGGCACACCCAGCCCTGGGGCTGAGCTTTGCCCCTCCTGCAGCTGCCAGCTGTGTCCTGCCTGCCCGTGTCACCTCCCCGTGGTGTCCCCGGAGCTGGAGCTGGGCTTGGAGAGGAGGAAAGGCTTTGCCTTCCTCGCCAGGGCTGCTCCTCATCCTCCTGGGACAGAGGAGGCAGCAGCAGGGCCTGGGGATGTGCAGCACCCTCAGCCCCTGGGGCATCTCCCTCCTAAAGCCACTCTGAAAAGCAAAAAAACTTCCACGGCGTCTCCCACCTGCTTTTGGCAAGGATCTGCTTTTTCTGAGCTGGTTTTCCGTGCTGTTTTTGGCTGGTTTGAGAGTTTTCCTCTGCTTCTTCCTCCGGTTTTTCTGGTCCTGGCCACAGCTCGTGTCAGCTCCTGGAGTGGCTCTCATTTCACGGAGTGAGAGGGCCTGGGGGGTGCTCTGGAGTGCCTGAGCAGTGCCAGGGCTGGCTGGTGGCTTGGCTGAGTGTCCCCTGTGCCCCAGGCTGGCTTGGTGGCAGGGTCACCCCCCTGCTCTGCCCCTGTGCCTGCAGAGATGCTCTCACAGGCTGCCCGTGGCACTCCCATGGCACCACCGGCTCCTTTCCTGGGAACTGCACACAAAAAACCTCCCAAACTTCCCAGAAGGGAGATGGGGGGAGGCAAAAAGCAAAGCTGATGCCCTGCCCCAGCTCTGTGGGAGCTGGCAGCAGTGGCTCCAGCCCAGGAGCCTGCTGTGAGCCGCTCCTCCCTGAGCAGCTCCCCTGGGCTGTGCCACCTTTGCCCTGCCCTGCTGCCCTCCTGGCAGCGTTTGGAGCCCTCTGGCTCCCAGGCTGGCAGTGCCCTGTCCCCCCTGGGGGCTGCCCAGGAGCCCTGAGCTCAGCCCTGGGCCGGGAGCAGCTCCCCCAGGCCGGGCTCAGTGGAGAAGTTTGAATTTGAATTTGCCAAAAAACCAGAGGGGATCCTCGGAGGAGGAGGGAGCTGCAGGGGATGGGGAAAAAATCAGGAAATGTTGCAGAAATGGAAGGGAAGGAGGGACTGGGGTGGATGGAGATGGGTGTGCAGGGGGCTGAGCTGCAATTAATGATCTCCCTGCTGCCCTGGCCTGGCCCACGGGGTCAGGCAGGCCAATAATTCAGTCAGAAGTGTTTGCTCTCCTCTCCTGGCTGTCTCCTTCCCCAGTCTGGGTGGAATTGTCCAGCTGGATGTGGGTGCCTGGCCCTGGAAGTGCTCTCCAGGAGCTGGAATTTGGGTCTGGGGGGCTGGGGCTGTCCCAAGGGTGCTGCTGTGGGCAGGGAGGGCTGGCTCCGTGTGCCAGCTGTGCCAGGGGACTGGGAGAGCATCCCCAGCTGGGAAAACTCTGCTGCCTCTGCTTGGCAAGGGGAGCTGAGCCCTGCCAGGCTGCCCTGGGTGCATCCCCAGCCTGATCCCATCCCTGGCACTGGGATCAGCCCTGCCAGGCTGTCCTGGGCACATCCTCATCCTGGATCCCACTGCCAGGCACTGGGATCAGCCCTGCCAGGCTGCCCTGGGTAATTCCTCAGCCTGATCCCATCCCTGGCACTGGGAAGGGGAGCTGAGCCCTGCCAGGCTGTCCTGGGCACATCCTCATCCTGGATCCCACTGCCAGGCACTGGGATCAGCCCTGCCAGGCTGTCCTGGATGTCCTGGGTAATTCCCCAGCCTGATCCCATTCCCAGGCATTGGGATCAGCCCTGCCAGGCTGTCCTGGGCACATCCCCAGCCTGATTCCACTCCCTGGCACTGGGATGGGCCCTGCCAGGATACCCTGGGTACATCCTTAACCTGATCCCACTCCCTGGCTTTGGGATCAGCCCTGCCAGGCTGTCCTGGGCACATCCTCATCCTGGATCCACTCCCTGGCACTGCGATCAGCCCTGCCAGGCTGTCCTGGGCACATCCTCATCCTGGATCCACTCCCTGGCACTGGGATCAGCCCTGCCAGGCTGTCCTGGCTGATTCCTCACCTGGATCCACTCCCTGGCACTGGGATCAGCCCTGCCAGGCTGTCCTGGGCACATCCCCAGCCTGATCCCACTCCCTGGCACTGGGAAGGGGAGCTGAGCCCTGCCAGGCTGCCCTGGGCACATCCCCAGCCTGATTCCACTGCCAGGCACTGGGATCAGCCCTGCCAGGCCGCCCTGGGCACATCCCCAGCCTGGCTCCTCACTCCCTGGCACGGGAAGGGCCCTGCCTGGTCCCAGCCCCCCTTTGGGGCTCCCCTGTCCCCGTCCCCTCCCCCAGCTCTGCCTGGAGCCTCTCTTGGTCCCTGGGGTGCTGGCAGGCAGCAGCGCCAGCTGTGCCAGATGTGCCCCCCGGGGGGCTCTGGGGTGACCCCGGGGCTCGGCCAGCAGGGCTGGCAGCTCCTCACGGGGCTCCTGGGGCTCTGTCCTGCGGGGCACGGCTGGCCCCGTGTGCCCTGGAGGGAGCCTGGCCCAGCAGGGCGGGCACAGGGACTGCTGCACGTGGCTTGGCAGTGGTTTGGGCACTCTGAACGTTGGTTTTCAGTGGTTTGGGCACTCTGAACGTTGGTTTTCAGTGGTTTGGGCACTCTGTGCCTGGGTTTTCAGTGGTTTTGGGCACTCTGTACATTGGTTTGCAGTGGTTTGGGCACTCTGTACGTTGGTTTTCAGTGGTTTGGGCACTCTGTACGTTGGTTTTTGCAGTGGTTTTAAGCATTCGTACATTTGCAGTGATTTTTAGCATTCTGTACATTATTTTTGCAGTGATTTTTAGCATTCTGTACATTATTTTTGCAGTGTTTTAACCATTCTGTACATGGGTTTGTAGTGATTTTTGGCATTCTGTACATCGTTTTTCAGTGTTTTTAACCATTCTGTACATTGTTTTTTGAAGTGGTTTTAACCACTCTGTACACCGTTTTTCAGTGTTTTAACCATTCTGTAAATTATTTTTGCAGTGTTGTTAAGCATTCTGCACACTGTTTTTACAGTGGTTTTAACCATTTTGTACATTGTTTTTTGCAGTGTTTTTAAGCATTCTCTACATTGGTTTTTGGAGTGTTTTTAACCATTCTGTACATTATTTTTCAGTGTTTTTAAGCATTCTGTACATAATTTTTGCTGCCCCAGGGATGTTCCTGTTTTAACCATTCTGCACATTATTTTTTGCAGTGTTTTTAACCATCCTGTACATGGTTTTTGCAGTGTTTAACCATTCTGTACACTGCTTTTGCAGTGTTTAACCATTCTGTACACTATTTTTGCAGTTTTTAACCATCCTGTACACTGGTTTTGCAGTGTTTAACCATCCTGTACACTGGTTTTGCAGTGTTTAACCATTTTGTACATGTTTTTTGCAGTGTTTAACCATCCTGTACACTGTTTTTGCAGTGTTTTTGCCCCCTCTGTGTGCTGGCAGTGCCTGGCAGGCCCAGGGCAGGGGGAAGGGAAGCAGCCCCAGGTCCAGGCTGATCCCCCTCTCCCTTCCCTGGGCTTGGGGCACTGGGGCTCTTTGCTGCCTTTTCAGGAGGATTTGCTGGGTGAGAGGGGCTGGGAGCTGTTTTGGGGTCTGTGCTGTCAGCTGGGAGCTGTGAAAGTTTGTGTTCGAGGGTCCCAGGACGAGGGAAGAATGAGAACCTTGATCCATGTTCCAAAAGGCTGATTTATTCTATTATTATATGATATTCTATTAAAATGATTTACCAAAACTATACTAAAAAGAACAGAGTGGAAAGGATCCGTCAGGAGGCTGGAAAGGACAGGAATGGGATGATAACAAAATCCTGTGGCTGCTCACAGGTGGCTGGGGTTGGTCACCAAGTGAAAACAATCCTCATGGGCTGATTGGAGATTAAACAGCCTCCAGACCACATCCACAGCCCTCAAACAGTTAATTGTTTACGTTTCTTTTCTGGGGTTTCTCGGCTACAACAGGAGAAAAATCCTGGCAGAGGATTTCCACAGAAATACCGTGGTGGCACCTGGGCTCTGCCAGGGGTGTTTGGTGAGGAGGTTCACTCCCTGCAGCGTTCTCCAATCCCAAATTAGCAACATAAATGATAGCCCCAAACTTATTCCAACTCATATCAGCAGAACTGTGGCATTCCCATGCCCTCTGAACAGAGAGAAGCTGTGAGAAAAGACATAAAAATTGTTTTTCCTTCTTCTCTGCTTGTCTCACAGCTTCTGTCCGTACAGAGGGCAGGAGAAAACCACACAAAACCACAATGGGGTGACAGAAATTATTACAAAAATCAATCTGCAGTTGGTGGCCACCCAAAGATGACATCCCAGCGGTGATGATCTGCATTTTGCTTCATTCTTTGCAGAGTTTGGGTTATTCCTTTTGCACCCAGCTGGGGTGGCTGCCCTGGGCCTGGGGCTGTGCAGCACCCTCAGCTCCTGGGCTCTCCCTCCCAAAGCCACTTGGAAAGGGAAAAAAACTTCCAGAGCGTCTCCCACCTGATTTGGCAAGGATCTGCCTTTCCTGAGCTGGTTTTCCTCTGTGTTTTTGGCTGGTTTGGGGGCCGGGACAGCCCTGGTGCCCACGTTTGCAGCTTTTGGGTGGCCCCGAGGCTCTGCTGGCACTCGGTGACCTGGGCTGGGCAGGGTCCCTGCTCTGCTGGCCCAGCTCTGAGGGGTGACAGGCGTGTCACCCGTGCAGGTGAGGTGTCACCACCGCGGGGCAGAGCTGCCAGCACCCCCGGGGCGTGGGAGAGCAGCCGGAGCTGGGAAAACTGGGCTGGGCTGGGCTGGGATGGGATGAACTGGGCTGGGATGAACTGGGATGGGCTGGGCTGGGCTGGAGAAGCAGCTCAGAGCCAGGGCTGGCATGGGATGGGATGGGATGGGATGGGATGGGATGGGATGGGATGGGATGGGATGGGATGGGATGGGATGGGCTGGGATGAACTGGGCTGGGCTGGAGAAGCAGCTCAGAGCCAGGGCTGGCACCTGAGAGAGCTGCTGCCTGTGACAGGGACAGTTCCTGTGGCACATCAGCCTCGGGAAGGGGTGACAGCCTGGGTGACAGCCTGGGGTGACAGCCTGGGTGACAGCCTGGGTGACAGCCTGGGGTGACAGCCAGGGGTGACAGCCTGGGTGACAGAGTGGGTGAAAGCCACAGGTGACAGCCAGGGGTGACAGCCATGGGTTACAGGCAGAGGTGACAGCCAGGGGTGGCAGACAGGGGTGACAGATAGGGGTGAAAGCCACGGGTGATAGCCACAGGTGACAGCCAGGGGTGACAGCCACGCTCCCTGCAGGGATGTGGCTGCTGGAGCTGATCCCTGGGCGAGCTTGGCACTCTCCATGCCAGCCTGTGGAGGCTCCAGGCTCTCCAAAGCCCTGTGCCAGGCTCTCCAAAGCCCTGTGCCAGGCTGTCCCAGCCCATTGTCCCTCCCTGCCCGGGCAGGGCTGTCCCCAGGGCGGGCAGGGCTGCTCCATCCCGGGCAGCACAGGGTCCCTGTGCGAGGAGCTGGCTGCTGGGCACAGCAAAAACACCAAAAGGAGTCACTGGAGGGAGCAGGTGACACCTGAAGAGATCAAGGAGCCACCAAAAGAGCCCCGTGGGCTCCCAGGTGGCTGCCCTGGAGGGAGCAGGGCCCTGCCGAGCTCTGGTGGGTGTGCTTCTTGTCTGTGCCCTTCTGGGTGACCTTGGCCGTCTGTCCCTCCCCGGAGCAGTGGCACAGTGTCACCCGGGTGCCAGCAGCCTGCAGCAGGGCCCTGCCAGCCCCGGGCCAGCCCTGCTGCCCCGGGGGTGCTCCTGCTGAGCCCCAAATCCCCAAACGCTGCCCCGGGGCAGGGCTGGGTCCGGCCGGGATGTGGCGGCTGCAGCGGGAGCCCGGCAGATGCGACGTGGCTGTCACTGTCACCTGCCCGGAGGGAGCCGGGCTCGGCCGGAGCTGCTGCGCTCCCTGTCCCCGTCCCTGTCCCTCCACATCCCTGTCCCCAACCCTCTCGCTGTCCCCATCCCCATTCACACCCTGTCCCCATCCCTGTCCCCATCCCTGTCCCTGTCGCTGTCTCCATATCTGTCCCTGTCCCCGTCCCCATCCCTCTCCCCTCCTCCCTGTCCCCATCCCTGTCCCTGTCGCTGTCTCCATATCTGTCCCTGTCTCCATCCCCATCCCTCTCCCCCCTTCCCTGTGCCCATCCCTGTCGCTGTCCCCATCCTCCCCCCCATCCCTGTCCCATCCCTGTCCCTGTCCCTGTCCCATCCCTGTCCCCGTCGCTGTCCCCGTCGCTGTCGCTGTCGCCGTGTCCAGCCCCCGGTGCCTTTCCCAGCCGCGCTGTGGCTGCAGCAGCGCCGCTCACCCAAGGTCACCGCAGGGGACAATAGCGCTGGGGACAGCCCGGCAGCGACAGAGCCCGGAGCCTCCCCCGAGCCACAGCCCGGGCACGGGGACAGCGGGCAGGCACACGGACATGTCTGGCTGTCTGTCTGTCTGTCACCCGAGCCGGTGGCAGCGGAGCCACCGGGAGCTGCTGGGCTGGGATGTCTGTCCCTGCCGCTTCTGTCTGTCCCTGCCACCTCTGTCTGTCCCTGCCGCTTCTGTCTGTCCCTGCCACCTCCGTCTGTCCCCACCATTTCTGTCCCCTGTGGAAGCTCCAGCACAGCCAGGGTGGGCACAGCCCGGGGTGTCCCGGGGATCTGGGGACAGAGGGACAGTGGGAGCTGTGTGCAGGGATTTGGGAACATGGGAGATGTGTGCAGGGATTTGGGGACAGAGGGACAGTGGGAGCTGTGTGCAGGGATTTGGGAACATGGGAGCTGTGTGCAGGGATTTGGGGACAATGGGAGATGTGTGCAGGGATTTGGGGACAGAGGGACATGGGAGCTGTGTGCAGGGATTTGGGGACAGGGGGACACGGGAAGTGCTCGCCTGTGCTCATGGGACCCCTCCCCATCCTTTTGGGGCCCCCTGTCCCTCCCGCAGCCCCTCCCCGGATTTCCCAGTGCCAGGAGAGGGACAGTGCCAGCTCCCAGCCTGGGGAGCAGGGCACCCTCAGCCCTGCTGCCACCAGAGCTGCCACCTCTGTCCCTGCCTTTCCCGGGGGCTGGTGGCCGTGCCAGCCCCGTGCCAGCCCCGTGCCAGCCCGGGGGGCACAGCTGGCCCCGTCAGGGCACGGCGGGGTCGGGGCTGTCTCGGAGCTTTGTTTGTGTCACTTTTTGGGCGTTCCTCAGCAGTGATTGTGGAGCATCTGCACCTCACGGGTATTGAGGCTGTGCCAGGGGAGGGGACAGGGACACGGGGACAGCCTGAACCCGGGGGCTGGTGGCCGTGCCAGCCCCGTGCCAGCCCCGTGCCAGCCCGGGGGGCACAGCTGGCCCCGTCAGGGCACGGCGGGGTCGGGGCTGTCTCGGAGCTTTGTTTGTGTCAGTTTTGGGCGTTCCTCAGCAGTGATTGTGGAGCATCTGCACCTCACGGGTATTGAGGCTGTGCCAGGGGAGGGGACAGGGACAGGGACACGGGGACAGCCTGAATGGGGGGCACTGGGGGTGCCAGGGCTGGGCTGGTGGAGGGCAGTGGGGCTGGGCACCACCTGCATGGGGCTGTGGTCACACCAGTGCCACCTGTGCCACCGGGGCAGGGACAGTGTCACCAGGGCAGGGACAGTGCCATCTGTGCCACCACAGCAGGGACAGTGCCACCAGGACAGGGACAGTGCCACCTGTGCCACCAGGGCAGGGACAGTGCCACCAGGACAGGGACAGTGTCACCTGTGCCACCGGGGCAGGGACAGTGCCACCAGGACAGGGACAGTGTCACCTGTGCCACCAGGACAGGGACAGTGCCACCAGGACAGGGACAGTGTCACCTGTGCCACCAGGACAGGGACAGTGCCACCTGTGCCACCACAGCAGGGACAGTGCCACCAGTGCCCATGCTGGTGTCATGTCCCCACACTTTAAAGGATTCAGGCTCTGAGTTTAGGATGAAATATGGCTTCAGGTTTTCTTATTTATTTCTTGCTTGCTTTCTTGGGCTTTGGGTTGGATTTTTTGGTTTGTTTTGGGGTTTTTTTGCGGGGGTTTGTTTGGGTTTCTTTTTGCGGAGATTTTTTGGGGGCTTTTTTTTTTGTTTGTTTGTTTTTTATTTAATTCTAAATGTAGCTCACAAACTATAGCCAATAATTACATTATAGCCACTACAGCCAATAAGGATAAAAGGCCCAGGCTCAGGGATTTTTGTGCTTTCCCTCCTTTTTTCTGCTTTCCTCTCTGCCAGCAGCACAAAGAGCCAGGGCAGCCCTTCTGCTGCTGGGGATGATGGGATTAAAACCAAACTAAGAATTCTCACTGATTTTTTACCATTTTTCCCCCTTTTCTGGCCAGGCACCACGTGCACTACTTGTGCTTTCCCTCCTTTTTTATGTTTTCCTCTCTGCTGGTAGCACAGAAAGTCAGGGCAGCCCTTCTGCTGGTGTGAGGAACTGAAAGTCAGGGCAGCCCTTCTGCTGGTGTGCAGAACTGGGATAAAAACCAAAATAAGAATTTGCACTGATTTTTCCCCATTTTCCCCCCATTTCTGGCCAGGCACCACGTGCACTACACGATCCCATCCATTGTGCTTTCTCTCCTTTTTTATGTTTTCCTCTCTGCTGGTAGCACAGAAAGCCAGGGCAGCCCTTCTGCTGGGGTGCAGAACCGGGATTAAACCCAAACTAAGAATTGTCACTGATTTTCCCCGTTTTCCCCCGTTTCTGGCCAGGCACCACGTGCACTACTTGTGCTTTCCCTCCTTTTTCATACTTTCCTCTCTGTTGCCAGCAGCACAAAGAGCCAGGGCAGCTCTTCTGCTGCTGGGGATGGTGTGCGGAACTGGGATTTAAACCAAACTAAGGATTTTCACTGATTTTCCCCATTTTCCCCCCGTTTCTGGCCAGGCACCACGTGCACTACGTGATCCCCTACGACGGGGACCAGTCGGTGGTGGACTCCTCGGAGAATTACTTTGTGACCGACAATGTGACCAAGCAGGAGATCGACCTGATGCTGGGGCTGCTGCTGGGCTTCTGCATCAGCTGGTTCCTGGTGTGGATGGACGGCGTGCTGCACTACGCCGTGCGCGCCTGGCGCGCCAGCCGCCGCTACGGTACGCTGCCCTGCCTCCTCCTCCTCGTCTGCATCATCCTCGTCTTCCTCGTCTTCATCTTCATCCTCGTCCTCATCTTCATCCTCGTCTTCATGTTCAGCTTCCTCGTCTTCATCATCTTCCTCATCCTCATCTTCATCTTCCTCGTCTTCATCATCTTCGTCTTCATCATCCTCGTCTTCATCTTCGTCTTCATCTTCATCTTCATCTTCTTCATCATCCTCGTCTTCATCTTCTGCATCCTCATCTTCCTCATCCTCATCTTCATCTTCTTCATCATCCTCGTCTTCATCTTCTGCATCCTCATCTTCCTCATCCTCATCTTCATCTGCCTCGTCTTCATCATCTTCGTCTTCATCATCCTCGTCTTCATCTTCTGCATCCTCATCTTCCTCATCCTCATCTTCATCTGCCTCGTCTTCATCATCTTCGTCTTCATCATCCTCGTCTTCATCTTCTGCATCCTCATCTTCCTCATCCTCATCTTCCTCATCCTTGTCTTCATCTTCCTCATCCTCGTCTTCATTTTCTTCATTGTCCTCATCTTCATCATCCTTATCTTCATCATCCTCATCTTCATCTTCTTCATTGTCCTTGTCTTCATCTTCATCTTCATCTTCATCTTCATCTTCATCTTCATCGTCTTCTCATCTTCATCATCTTTGTCATCTTTGTCATCTTCATAATCTTCCTGGTCTTCATCATCCTCATCATCTTCATCTTCATCTTCCTCATCTTCATTGTCTTCTCATCTTCATCATCCTCCTCTTCTCATCTTCATCTTCTCATCTTCATCATCTTTATCTTTATCATCTTCTCATCTTCGTCTTCCTCTTCATCTTCCTCATCTCCTCGTCTTCCTTGTCTTCATCTTCTTCTCATCTTCCTCATATTATTCTCTTCCTCCTCCACATCATCTTCTCATCTTCTTCCTCATCTCCTCTTCCTCCTCATCCTCCTCCTGGGGATGGACACAGAGCCCTGGGGACACAAAAACAGAGCCATGGGGACACCGAGCCCTGGTGGGGACACCGAGCCCTGGTGGCACAGCCTGACCCCATGTCCCCAAGCCCTGGTGACACCAAGCCCTGGTGGCCCGTCCTGACCCCGTGTCCCCATTCCCTGGTGTCCCCGAGCCCCGGTGTCCCCATTCCCTGGTGGTCCATCCTGACCCTATGTCCCTGACCCCATGTCCCCAAGCCCTGGTGGCCTGTCGTGACCCTGTGTCCCCATTCCCTGGTGTCCCCATTCCCTGGTGTGTCCCCATTCCCTGGTGTCCCCAAGCCCCGGTGGCCCATCGTGACCCTGTGTCCCCATTCCCTGGTGTCCCCATTCCCTGGTGGCCCATCGTGACCCTGTCTCCCCATTCCCCGGTGTCCCCAAGCCCTGGTGGCCCATCGTGACCCGTGTCCCCTCCCGCAGACTCCTCGTGGTCCTGGCTCCCGCGGTTCTGTAAGCTGAAGGAGCTGCGCAAGCGCCATCCGCGGCAGTACGAGGAGCCCACGGGCAACATGGTGCACATCAAACAGAAGCTGTACCACAACGGGCACCCCAGCCCCCGGCACCTCTGAGGGACCCCGGCGCCGCGCCCGCTTTTAACCAACACCGGACTCCTCTTCCTCCCGGGGCCGCCTCCGGATTGTCCCCACGGCAGCGCAGGACGCGGAATCGTCCCCGGGACGCCCGCGGGTGGACGCGCCACCATGCACAACTGAGCCGGTCCTGGGTGCTCTGCAGCCGAGGCTTTGCACTGTGTTCCACGTTTTATTGCCAGACTCGTGTATATATGTAAAAAAAAAAAAAAAAACAGAAAAAAGGGAAAAAAGAGAGATTTGCATTGTACTTTCAGCCGCCGCCCCGTCCTCCTGGCTGTCCTGCACATCCTGCTGGGAATGCTGGCCGAGGGATGGAGGTGGGACGGCACCAAGAAGATGCAGAGTGTCTCCTCCAGGAGCTCCAGCCCCCACAAAAAAACAATTTCTTTGCCCCTCCCGTGGCTGAAGGGCCTGGCTGGTCACAGGTTTGGAAGGGGGGAAGGCGCAGTGTCCCATTTTTGGGGTTTTTTTTTTGGTTTGGTTCACGTTCCGGGGGGGAAGGAAGGGCTGGGGATGGGTCAGGGGTTTGCTGTTTGTGTTGCTGCCACTGAAACCTGCCTTAAGCAGCCCCACCTGGGAGCCAGGGCACAGGGGCTGCTGCTGCTGCTGTGACCCCGTGTCCTCGGGTGGTGGCACCTCGGGTGGTGGCACCTTTGGAGGTGGCAGGGCTGCTGTCTGTCCCTAGAGGAGGGTGGGATGTGTCGGGTCTGATTCACCAACACCCCCCAGCCCTGGCCTGGGAGGAAAGGAGCTGCTCTGGCCCTCCTGCTGCAGGGTGAGCCTGGTTAAACACCCCAAAATCCTGGTGAAAACACCCCAAAAGTCTGGTTAAAATACTCCAAAAACCTGGTGAAAACGCCCCAAAAGTCTGGTTAAAATACTCCAAAAACCTGGTGAAAACACCCCAAAAGTCTGGTTAAAACACCCCAAAACCCCAAGAAGCAGCAAGAGGGGGCCCTGAGCAGCCTCTTCTTCTAGGGTGAGCCTGGTGAAAATGCCCCAAAAATCTGGTTAAGACACCCCAAAACCACAAAACCCAGCACAGAGGGAGCCCTGAGCAGGGTGAGCCTGGATAAAACACCCCAAAACCCCAAAGAGCAGCAAGAGGGGGCCCTGAGCAGGGTGAGCCTTGATAAAACACCCCAAAATCCTGGTGAAAACACCCCAAAATCCCAAAACCCAGCACAGAGGGAGCCCTGAGCAGGGTGAGCCTGGTTAAACACCCCAAAATCCTGGTTAAACACCCCAAAATCCCAAAGTGCAGCACAAAGTGCGTCCTGAGCAGCTTCTTGCATGGTGAGCCTGGTTAAACACCCCAAAATCCTGGTGAAAACACCCCAAAATCCCAAAAACCCAGCACAGAGGGAGCCCTGAGCAGGGTGAGCCTGGTTAAACACCCCAAAATCCTGGTTAAACATCCCAAAATCCTGGTTAAACACCCCAAAACCCAGCAGAGAGGGGTCCTGAGCAGGGTGAGCCTGGTTAAACACCCCAAAATCCTGGTTAAACACCCCAAAACCCAGCACAGAGGGGCCCTGAGCAGCCCCACTCCTGCTGCACCCCCTTCTTGTGGGGCAGAGCCCAAGCCCAAACCCTCCCCAAACATCCCAAACGTCCCCAAAGCTGAGTTAAACCGTGAGGAAGCTCCAGATGTGCTGCTGCTGGGCTGGGTTTTGGGGTGTGGATGGGATCAAGGCTCTCAGGGCACTGTCCAAAAAATTTAAAAAAAAAAGAAAACCAAACAAAAAACCCCAAAATCTCCTTTTAGGGCCGGCAGGAGCTGTGGGGTGGCTGCAGAGAGGATTTGTGAGCAGGGATAAAAAGGGAAATTCCATCCCCAGGAATCTGAACCCTCATCACTTCCCCTCCTTTCATCTTTCTGTATCCAGAAATGGGGAAAACACCTAAAGAATTGCCAGAAAAATCTCATTTTTTCCCACAGATTCCTTGAAATTCTCAGTGGCCTCCTGCAGTTTGGTGGCAGGGAAAGGACTCCACAACTCCTGCTCTCCCCTCCCTGCTCCATTTTCTGTGTTTTGGGGTCATTTTTAAAATTCCTTATACCCAGTTCAGTTAATTACAAGCCCCAAAACTGCCCAAATATTCCCATTTTTCTGCCATTCCCACTTTTGCTATTCCCTAGTGCCTCTTGCCTTGGAGCCCCAGGTTTTTTTTCTGGACCTGAATAATTTCCTGGTCCATATTTCTGTCTGTCTGTCTGTCATTCCTGGCTGTGATGTCCAAAATTCCTTAGGATCTAAGGAATGACTTTTCCTTGGGCAGTCATCAACAAGTGGGATTTTGTAGGGGAGAAAATTCCATTGGGATAAGGACAAAATATTGAGTCCCTGGAATGGGTTATGTAAAAAAAGGGGGGAAAAAAGCACTTTAAAATCAAATTTTCCACTGACTAAACTCAGCCTGAATGTAAAGCCTGGCTCTGCCCTGCTCTGGCAGCTGAGCTTGGTGGGAATATTAAAAATTAAGCAGTGGGAAAGGGTGAAGTGATGGCTCACACCTGTTGAGTTTGATCTGGTTGATCCATGGCAAAAATCCATCAAAATTTGAGGTCTAGAAGAGGGGGAATTTTTTTTAATATATAATAAAAATGTTCCTGTTGTAGAAAAAGAGATTTTAAAAAATCTGCTGGGTCTGGAGCTCTCAACTTTTGAACTTTTGTCTTGCTCAAACTTAGGCAAAAAAAACCAAAAAACAAAACAAAACAAAACAAAAAAACCCAAAATAAGAAATATTCTCAGTGCAATAAAATTTACTGGGAATAATTCCCTTTAATCCAGGGCAACCAGACAGGTTTTGTGGAGCACACACAAAACCAGTGGGATTAATCCTGGAGAATGATCATTTTTTATTAATGAGGGCCAAAATTCCTTCCTGTGCAGGGAGGCAATCCTGACCCAGCAGGTCTGCACACCAAAAATAACCCAAAAACCCCAAAATAGGAGAGTTTTCCCCAAAAGCCACAGCTCTGCCCTGCCTCCTCTTTGGGGAACGAGGAGCCAAGGCCCCAGAGAAGAAGGTGAAGGAGGCAGCTGGGTTTGGGGTGTTAGAGCTGGGTTTGGGGTGTTAGAGCTGGGTTTTGGGGTGTTAGAGCTGCGTTTTGGGGTGTTAGAGCTGAGTTTGGGGTGTTAGAGATGGTTTTGAAATGTTGTAGCTGGTTTTTGGGGTGTTACAGCTGGTTTTACATCTGGAATTTAGGGTTTCAAATCTGGGTTTCAGCTCTGGCATTTAGGGTTTCAGATCTGGGGTTCAGATTTGGGTTTTAGGGTTTCAAATCTGGGGTTTAGGGTTTCAGGTCTGGGTTTTAGGGTTTCAGGTCTGGGGTTTAGGGTTTCAAATCTGGGTTTAGGGTTTCAGATGTGGGTTTCAGGTCTGGGTTCCAAACCTGGGTTTCAGATCTGGGGTTCAGATCTGGATTTCAAGGTTTCAGCGGGATGGAAAGCAGGAATTGTCTGTGGGGCAGGGACACAAATCCCCTCAGCCCAGCTCCCGGGGAGCCCAGGAGGACGAGAGGAGGAAAGGGAAGGAGAGGAAGGAGAGGAAGAAGAGGAAAAGGGAGCAGAGGAGAGGAAGGAGACGAGAGCAAGAAGAGAGCGAAGCAGAGATGGAAGCAGAGAGGAAGAAGAGGAAAGGGAAGCAGAGGAAAATGACACAGAGGAGAGGGAGCAGAGGAGAGGAAGGAGAGGAGAGAAAGGGAGGAAGGAGAGGAAGAAGAGGAAAGGGAAGCAGAGAAGAGGAAGGAGATGGAAACGGAGCAGAGGAGAAGAAGAGGAAGAGAGGGAAGCAGAGGAGAGGAAGAAGAGGAAAAGGAAGCAGAGGAGAGGGAAATGTGGCAGAGCCAGGAGCAGCTGCTCACCCTGCCGGGCCGCGGGGACCCTGCTGTGTGTCCGTGTGTCCTGAGCTCTGTCCGTGTGTCCTGAGCTCTGTCCGTGTGTCTGAGCTCTGTCCGTGTGCCCTGAGCTCTGTCCGTGTGCCCTGAGCTCTGTGTCCGTGTGTCTGAGCTTGTCCGTGTGTCCTGAGCTCTGTCCGTGTGTCAGCGTGTGCCCCACATGGAGCCTGCCCCTCCCTGGCACCCATTCCTGTCCCAGAGGGGCTCCCAGCTCCAGGCTGGCACTCCCAGCAGGGTCCCTGCACTCACTCTGGGGTTTTCTCACTCCTGAAACACCAGGACAGAGCCCGGAGTGCTCTTTGCCCTCATTGTTCATCCTTTTTTTATTTAATTTTTTTTTTTTCCCTGCACCCAAACCACTTCTGCATCAGGCAGGGAGAGGCACAGCCCAGACCCCACCAGAGAGAGAGAGATTAAACTCTGCTCTAATCACAGAACCATCTCTACTGTGGTTGAAAAGCAATAATGGCTAATTTTATTTTTTATTTATTTCTTCAATCCACTTGCACAGGCAGATTTCACCCAGGGCTTTGTGCTCTGCAGTGGCTGGAGGGGTGGCAGCCCCTGCTGAGGGGGCAGCTGAAGGTGCAGAGAGCTGGGGCTGGGGGAGGCAATAGAAAAAAGCACACTGTGATTTTATTTGGGTCAACAAGTCGAGCGGATTTCAGCCATTCCTTCCCTTTCAACGAGATGTTTGTACAATAGAGAACCAGTCCAGCTCCTGGAACTAAGCCCATCCTTTGCTGTTTGTCAGTAAAATAGTTTTTTGCATGTTTTGCATCCGAGTGGTTTTTTTTTATCCCCCATCCCTTTAAACCCAGTGAATTTTTAAAAAATTGGGGCACCCCCAGAGCAGCAGCTCCCATTTTTGGGCAGGGGGGTCAGGGGGCTGGGGAGAGCTGTCCTGAGCTCTGAGGAAGGGCTGTGGGATTCCCCCAGTTCTGGGACACATTTCTGGCTCCTGCTGGCTGGGGAAACAGGGAAGCTCCGAGATCCAAGAGTGATTTAAAAGGAAAATATTTCAGTGTTCAGTTCTGGGTGCAAGCTGCCTGCAGAGAGGAGCCTGAGCCTCTGGTGCTCATTGTCTGGAAAAGCAGGGAAAGCAGGAAAAGCAGGAGAAGCAGGAGAAGCAGGAGAAGCAGGGAAAGCAGGGAAAGCAGGAGAAGCAGGAGAAGCAGGAAAAGCAGGAAAAGCAGGAGAAGCAGGAGAAGCAGGAGAAGCAGAGGAAAAGCAGAGGAATCTCAGCCCAGAGGAGGAGAATTGGGATCATTTCCCATCCAGCAGGATGAAATCTGAAAATCTGCACCAGAACTCCAACATCTGCTCCTTGCTGGCCCCACGGAGCAGCTCCCAGCCTGCCTGGGGCAACAAAAAAGTTCCTGCGGGATTTGTCCCACCACTGCGGGCACAGCTGGGCACACCTGGGCACATCTGGGCACACCTGGGCACAGCTGGGCACACCTGGGCACACCTGGGCACAGCTGGGCACACCTGGGCACAGCTGGGCATGTCCCAGGCTCGGCGCAGACAAAGCAGAGCGGAAAAGGAACCCCAGAGCAGAAAAGGAACCCCAGCACCCAAGAGAAGATTGTGAGTGGTTTGCCCAGGAATCCATCTGGGAATTTTGGGGATTTTTTGGGGAATAAAATTGGGGATTTTTTTGGAATGGATTTGGGGACTTTTGGGGAATGGATTTGGGGATGGAATCACCTCCAGGGGATGGAATCACCTCCAGGGATGGAATCACCTCCAGGGATGGAATCACCTCCAGGGATGGAATCACCTCCAGGATAAGGAATCACCTCCAGGATAAGGAATAACCTCCAGGAGATGGAATCACCTCCAGGATAAGGAATCACCTCCAGGATAAGGAATCACCTCCAGGATAAGGAATCACCTCCAGGGGATGGAATCACCTCCAGGACAAGGAATCACCTCCAGGGGATGGAATCCCCTCCAGGGAGAGGGGCAAGGACTGGACTGGCAAGGCAGGATTAGGGGAATTAGGGCTGAGGATGAAATAACAGCACAGTGTGACAGGTGACAGCCTTCTTATTATTAAAAAATATTCTAAAATTTTTATTATAATTCTTATTACTCTTCTTTTAATTATTATCAACAAATTTCATCTTATACCCTTTTAAGATTTTAAACTTTTACTTTTGCCTGGGGAGGGATTTGCAGGTTTAGGGCACAGTCAGGGATTGGAATCCCTGAAATCATTCCTTGGCAGGGGGTTCAGCAGTGGCTCTGCTCAGCTCCCATCTCCTGGGGTTTGACAGAAATAATTTTAGTAAAATCATAACTGGAATTATTTCTGTCCAGCCCCAGGAGATGGGAGCTGAGCAGGAAAGGGAAAGCCTGGAATAACTAATCCTGAGCCAGGATTAACCAGTCCTGACTGAAGGACAACTACACCTGAAAGGGAAGGGGAAAAAGTGGGGTTTGAGCAATTTCAATAATTCTGAACATCAAACGTGTGGTTTGGTTTGGAGATCCCCCCCAGCCCACAGCAATGCACCTGGCACCAGGTGAGTGGCACAGGGTTACAAAAATCAGGAGCAGCTTCTGAAAATCCTCTCCACGTTCTGCCAGGGGAAGATGGCAGGAGTTGTGTGGGGGATGCTGGCAGCCCAGGCAGGGAGGGTTTGCAGCCTCAGGAATTGCTCCTGGTGTCCCACAAGGAAGAACAGGAAATAATTCTCTCACCAGCTCCTGCCAGGGAACAGCTCGGGGTGGGCCAAGCAGGGCTGGTGGCAGCTCCTGGGTGAGAAAAGAGCTCACGAGTGACTCAAGGGCACAGATTTGGGTCAGGCCAACGTGCCTGAGCTGTGCAGCTACAGAAGAGGCCTCAGAGCAGAGCACAGAGTTCAAATCCAGTTCAAACACAGAGAAAAAAAAAATCAGATTTTCTAACGTGTCTCTCATACGCTCAGAAGAACAAATGTCATCTCATCAAGGCTCGTGCTCAGGGCTTGACAATGGCACATTTTCCCAGCTGTTCCAGAAATGCAGCAGAAATTTGTGTGGCAGGAGGAGCCTGATGGCAGCAGTGGGAGCAAACCAACCCCACTCATCTCTCTCTTCAGACCATGCTACCTCTGTGTGCCCCAAACTCATCTCTCCATGGAAAAAAGGGATTTACTTGGGGGAAAAATATGTGGGGCTGCTCTCAGACCACGTGTGTTGACTCCAGCTCAACCAGAGAATCCCCCCAAATCCACATTTCTAAGCAAAATTTACTCTGAAGGGTGACTCAAGTGAGCAAGGAGCTGTCATGGGCAGGACCTGGGGGTAAAAGGGTGAGAAATGGAGCACAAACCCTACAAATTTCACTGTGTGGGAGTGTCAGGCTGGACAATCCCAGGTTCCCACAGGCACTGGGACACTGCAGAAACTGGAGCACAAACCCTACAAATTTCACTGTGGGAGTGTCAGGCTGGACAATCCAGGCTCCCACAGGTGCTGGGACACTGCAGAAACAGCTCAGGAGGACTTGGGGTCAGGCCACAGAGACCAGCACAGCCAGTGGTGTTTCACCAAGGGGTCCTTTAATAAATCCAGCTATTTGTGCCTTATTGAACCCTTTTTTTTATTTTCTGGTGCACTTCAAACCACGACACCCCGCAGGCCGAGGCAGCAGCACCCAGGGCTGCTCCCCACGGGTCACTCCACCAAACCTTTCCCTTTCCCTCTGCTCAGGTGACTCTCTCACACTGGTGTCCCCTCGGGGGAAGGCAGCAGGGGGCTCCTGGCAGTCTCTCTGCTGCCTTCAGCACCTTCTGTTTTGAGCCACTCCATCTTCTGGCGGTGCTGGCGCACGGCGTCGGCCACGCGCGCGTCCATCATGGCCTCGGTCAGCACGCCGTCCTCCGAGGCGTAGGCTGCTGCCTGTGGGGACAAGGACACCTCGGGCAGCTCGGGGCTGGCGTGTCCCACCCTCAGGGGACAGCTCAGGTGCTCCCTGGCCGCTGGTCCCTTCCCCACGGGCGATTTCCCCCCACAAGGTTCTCGTTCCTCGTGGTGCGCGGGGATCACCAACGAGCTCTGCCCGCCTCTGGATTTCCTGGGCACCAAATCCCGTTTCCAGAAGAAAAGATCCCACATTTGCCTTCCTTAAATTTCCTCTCCTGCTGTAAAACAGCTGCACATGTGAAGCCTTGTTTCCAGAAGAAAAGACCTCACTTGTCTCCTTTAAATTTCCTCTCCTGCTCTAGAAGAGCTGCATGGGTAAAACCTTGTTTTCAGAAGAAAAGACCCACATTTGGCTCCTTTAAATTTCCTCTCCTGCTCTGAAGCAGCTGCACATGTGAAGCCTTGTTTCCAGAAGAAAAGACCTCACTTGTCTCCTTTAAATTTCCTCTCCTGCTCTAGAAGAGCTGCATGGGTAAAACCTTGTTTTCAGAAGAAAAGACCCACATTTGGCTCCTTTAAATTTCCTCTCCTGCTCTGAAGCAGCTGCACATGTGAAGCCTTGTTTCCAGAAGAAAATACCCACATTTGGCTCCTTTAAATTTCCTCTCCTGCTCTAAAACAGCTGCATGTGTGAAGCCTTCTTTCTAGAAGACCACACTTGTCTTCTTCAAATTTCCTCTCCTGCTCTAGAAGAGCTGCATGTGTGAAACCTTGTTTTGAGAAAAGGCCCCACTTGTCTCCTTTAAATTTCCTCTCCTGCTCTAAAACAGCTGCATGTGTGAAACCTTGTTTTCAGAAGAAAAGATCCCACATTTTGCTCCTTTAAATTTCCCCTCCTGCTCTAAAGCAGCTGCACGTGTGAAGCCAATAAAGTGAAGAGAGATGGGTGCAGGAGGGTGATGGAACAACTCCCTCCAAAGCAACAAAGAATTGTTTGAACACTTGCACAGCAGAACAAACAGCAGTGCTGGGGGGAACACGGGCAAAGTGGTGCCTCTAAAATGATCTTTAATGTGCCTCTAAAATGATGTTTAATGTGCCTTGTCCTGCTTTCCTCGTGCACTCCCTCAGGAACAGCCCCTGCATCACTTGAGTGCTGTGGCAGCTCCCACCCTGCTCCCAAATGCCCACAGGAGCTTCCCTTTCCTCCCAGCTCCCCAGCCCAGTTCTGCTGGCACAGGCAGCACAGAGGTGAGCACAGAGGTGAGCACAGCTCCTCGTGGAAGGGCTGGCAGCTCCTGCCACCCTGTGCCACGGGGCAGCAGGCCTGTGGGGCAGCAGAGGGACTGTCCCTCGTGCAGGGGACACGCAGGACAGCTGGGCTCAGCCTGAGCTGCCAGCACAGCACACGAGGCAAGGCAAGGGAAGGGAAGGATGCTTGTGCTGGCAGCTGCACCCATCTCCAAGGTAACAGAGCAGCCCCCGAGCTGCAGATTTCTAAATCTGGGTCCTCCCTCTGCAAGTGCTCCCGTGAGCAGCTCGGGGAATGAGGGAGCTTGGCTGCACAGAGATCCCCTGGCTGCACAGAGGGTTGTACAGAGATTTCTTGGCTGCACAGAGATCCCCTGGCTGCACAGAGGGTTGTACAGAGATTTCCTGGCTGCACAGAGATCCCCTGGCTGCACAGAGGGTTGTACAGAGATCTCTTGGCTGTACAGGGATCCCATGGCTGTACAAAAGGTTGTACAGGGATCCATTGACTGCACAGGGATCCCTTGGCTGAACAGAGGGTTGTACAGGGATCCAGTAACTGTAGAGGGATCACAGAGATCTCTTGGCTGTACAGGGATCCCCTGGCTGCACAGAGGGTTGTACAGAGATCTCTTGGCTGTACAGGGATCCCCTGGCTGCACAGAGGGTTGTACAGAGATTTCTTGGCTGCACAGAGATCCCATGGCTGTACAAAAGGTTGTACAGGGATCCATTGACTGCACAGGGATCCCTTGGCTGAACAGAGGGTTGTACAGGGATCCAGTAACTGTAGAGGGATCCCTTAGTTGTACAGAGATCCCTTGGCTGAACAGATCCCCTGGCTGCACAGAGACTCCTTGGTTGTACAAAGATTCCTTGGCTGCACAGAGATCCCCTGGCTGTACAGGGATCCCGTGGCTGCTCAGGGATTGGGATGAGGGCAGGGAGCCCTGCAGCTCCCCACCCACCCCTGCCTGGCCCCAAGAGCCCCAAACCTCACCCACACCCAGGACTGTCAGGTGCCAACCCTCTGCCCCTGTCCCAGTGACTGTAACTTGGATTTCAGGGCACCCTGCAGTGATTCTGAGGCATCACACACAGGCTCCATCAATTACTGATGGTGCAAACACCAACTCCAGCCAGGCACGAGCCTGACAGCAACAGCAGCACAGGAACAAACTCAGGGGTGCCCCTTTCACACCCCCTGCCCAGGGGTGCCCATGGGGCAGAAGACAAAGCCAGGAGGAGCTGCTGCTCTGCCACCCCCAAGGGTTAGAGCTGCCTGTTACATCACTGAGGAGATGCAAGGAGAAATAATTATTTCCAGAGTAAGAAAAAGGTTCTCGTGGTTTTCAGGCTCCTCTAATCTATTTTTCAGCCTTTTTTTTGGTGGTCAGACCACCAAAGGTCTCATGCAGAGCCCAGCAGAGCTGGCAGGTGCTGGTTTTTCCTGCCAGCACCACCAAATCCTTCCCCTGTGCAAAGCCCCTGCAATCCCTCCTCCAGGCAGCACTGACAAGCCAGGCTGCTGCTCCTGCTTAAAACCAGGACTAAAGCCTGGCCTTGGGAAGGAGCAGGTCTGTAAAGAGAGAATTCTCTATTTATTATTGTTTATTCTCTATTTATTTGTTCTCAAAGGCTCTCGTGCTGCTCTCAGTGCCTGAGCAGGATCCTCAGCACTGCCAAACATTCCCACAGCACCTCTCTGCAAAAGGAGAGCACTGCAAAGGTTTTGTTCAGACCTCCCTCACCCCCTTCACGTTTTCATTTTTGCTCACAGGGCTCTCAGTGCAGCCCTGGTGGGGTGGTTAAAAATGAAAGAAGAGCTTTCCTGGGGGGGTTTTTGGGCAGGATGCTGTGCCTGCCCTCCTCCCTGGCTCTGCACAGCCCATCCAGCCCGGAGTGGAACCTCCTGCAAAGCTGTGCAGTTCATGCTCTGCTGATTTTCTCAATGACTTTCTATTTTTAGAAAGCCTTAGGCCCTTGCTGTCAAGAAAGCAAATGGGAGAAGCAGCTGCCCCTTCTGGGAGTAGCTTGCACACACATAAAAATGGTACCAAGCTTCATTTATATTCATACCTCTGCCTCCTGCATGGGCAAATTTTAACCCATTTTCTCCAGTGCAGCAATTGCTGTTTTATCCCTCAAACCTAATTATGAAATAATTGTGTTTGCTGAGGATGGAACAGATGACAAGTCCAGCCTGAATGACCTCATGTTTCATTTCAGCCAAGATTTGTGGTTTATTTGAACCTGGCCAGAGTCATCTGTATCATTTAAATCCCATTTATAATGAAAATAGCCTGATGAAAAAAAATAAAATAAACCACAAAAATACAAGAGCTATTTTTAAAGTATAAACAAGGTTCAGGGAGTTAAAAAAAAAAAAAAAGGCATTTATGTCAGTGGCATAAAAGGCAAGGAAATGACAGGAAGCTCACACTGGGACATAAAACTCCTGGGAATTCTCCTGAAATGCTGCCAAAACAGTTTTCCAAGATTACAGCTTGGAATAGTGAAAGGTTGCTTTTAGGTTTTGACATTTTATCTAAAGCACATCAGCAGCTTGGAGTACAGGGCTGGGAAGTCTGCACACGACTGGAGACAGAGCTGAGGGGAATTTTTAAGGTGAAAATGCCTGAGTCCATCCATGCTGGAGCCATAAAGGGCAATGGAAAAGCACAAGGACAAAAGGGAGTGCTCAGACTTCTGCAGGAGAGATTAAAATGGATTTTTAGCACGCACACTCCTGCCTGTGCCAGACAGCAATATTTCTCCCAGTGCTAGAGGTTACACTCTTGGCTTTTCTGCTTCTTGGTTTTTTCTGCTGTTGGTAAATTCAGGACAGAGTGGAAGAGCAGTGGGGTAGAGCTTCGTGTGAGTGACAGCAAATCCACCTCCAACCCAGCTCGTGGTGGAGTGAAGCCTCTGAGAGCTGCAGCTGCTGCTCAATTTACCTGAGATGGTTTTTAAATTCAACACTGGCAGGAGAATCCTCGTGGGAGCTCACTCACAGGACAGAGGGGCCACTGCTGCTGGCCCAGGGAAGATGCTTGGCATGCTTTCACCCCCTAAAGCTCCAGAATTTCTCCCAAAACCATCTCTGGGATCCAGTTCATGATCCCAGAGGCTGCAAACTCCAGCAGGGCCACACCAACCTTGCTGTGGCTGAGGTGTGCACTCAGGAGGGGCTCAGGGTGGGGAGATGGGCTCTGACCCCTGCAGGGATGGACCTGGATGATCCCTGTGGGCTTTTCCCAGCTCAGGAAATTCTGAAATCAGATTATTCCCCACCTTTGGCAGGCTGCACCTTGAATTAAAAGGGAATTATAAGACCAGAAATGATCTATTGGTGTGAGGTGTAAGAAATACAGAGGGTCTGTGGTCCACAAGCAGCCTGCACTGCTGCACCCAGCCTGATGAGGATTTTTGGGAGGCATTTCTGGCTCCTCCAGCCCCTACCTAGCCTGAGCACTGTAGCTATGCAGTTAACTCATCCTGCCAAGCTATTTTTATCTCTGCTCAGCTCCCTGACCCAGTTCAGAGCACAGCATCCACAGGGGTGCACCAGCACCACGGGAAGGAGAGCAGGAAGGCAGGAAAACACTGCCAGGAAGGCTGGAAAACCAAGCCTTGAACCTTCCCTGATGCTCCAAGGAGCCAGCAGGGCCAAAACAGGACCTAAAACACCAACAGCTCCCAGGAGAGCAGCTGGGGGTGAGCAAATTCACCTGCCTGGAGAGGGGCTTTTCCCCCAAAGCTGCTGAGGCAAACCCAAAGGCAGCGGGACACAGCAGCTCCAAATTCCTCGTCCAAAAAATGGACAACAAGCCACAGGGTTTCATATTTTTGTAAGTTTGGTGCATTTGCATATTGGGGTTTAATCTTCTAATTACAGCTTCAGGTAATGAAGGAATTTATTCTCAGTTTGCTCCCCCCAAACTAATTTTTATTTAATTTTTTTGGGGCCTGGGGCAGTGAGGTGTCCTTGACTGCCAGGCCTGGAGAGGAATTGTTGTGTCTGCCCAAAATGTGAAGACAGCAGCTCACACTGGACATGAAATTTAGAGTTCTACACTAAAGAACTGCAGGATTATAAATAGATGAAAACCAGAAAAGCTCAAATCACAATCAGACACCACAAGTGAGTGAAAAAGAACCCCCAGAGCACCAACAGCTCCCAGAGAATTCCCATCCCAGCCTGGATGCCCTCATGGCCAGTGACCTTGGCACATCCCCCTGCCCTTCCTGACCCACAAGAAATGAGCTCCCTTTGATTTTCACTCTGATTTTCACTCTGATTTTCACACAAATGAAGTTTCTTTCTACATCAACCAACTCAGATATTTCTCCCCATTCCCCTCTCCTGAGTGGTTTTTATTTAAAGCCTTTGAGTGCTCCATGAGAGCAGAGAGGAGCACAACAACTTCCTGCAGCAATTTTACACCAAACCTTGTTAACAGTGCTGGCAGCACGAGGCACATTTTTAAAAGCTGTCAGGGAAAATTAGCCACCCCCACCTTTTTCCTTCCTTCAGCAGCACTTAAAGGATAAATGATAAAAGCTGAGGTCATTCCTGGGGAGAAATGACAAACTTGCTGATAAGGGGTGATAAAAAGCTAAGGATCATTTATCACAACTTCTTATTACAGGAAATAGTTGGCAGCAAAGCCTTTCACATACGTGGGGCAGATGACAGCACACATTTTGAAATATGATTCAATATCACAAAAATGATACAGGAAAATTAACCAGCTGTGTGCCACCAAAGAATAAAACAAGAACTAACAGCACTCAAATTGGACCTCAGCTCATGACTGCTGCAATTAAAATTAATTTATACTAGAAAGGATAAATATTTGTGTTCCTTAAAAGGTGGAAAATCAGTGGTAGAAGGAATGAAATGCACAAACTTCGTCAGATGTTTGTGAGCTGCTAAACTAAATTAAACATTGAAGAGCTAAACAAAAAGCCACTTTGTTTTTACAAGCCCTGAAAGGAAGCTGACATGAGTAGGTTACATGACACACAAATTGGAGCACATTCCTTCAGTTGGTATTTCTGGGTTAGTTTATGGAAATGCACAATCCAGTAAGAAACTGGCAGCTGTGACAGAACAAGGTGAAAACCTGATTTAAATAAAAAAACCCAAAAAACTGACACTAAAGCTTGCTGAGAACATGAATGATTGTACTCCAAGTGAGGGCATTTCTTATTTTTATATATGGAACAAATATCTATTTTTTTTCAGCTCAAATTGAAGTTACTTTTGTTTCTTTGATAGCTCAAATTGCAATGAAAGGAGGGAAGGAGGATGGTTCAGGGCACCAACACCAGGTTTCTGTTCTGCTGAGCTTCCTGAGAGTGGCCAGCAGGGGCTGCCCAAACTGCCCCAAACTCACCTGCTTGACCCAAATTCCACAAGGGATTCCCCACCAGGATTATCAAAACTGCTCCTGTGGATGGGATGGGGAATTGTGCTGATATTGCAACACCCACCCCAGAGGCAGCTGGGATCTGGTACCACCCGATGGATCAATGAACTTCCACAGGGAGGGATGAGCTGGGAATGCAGGATCACAGCCTGAGACCTCCCGGGGGGAAAGAAGAGGGAAAGGGAGAGGGGGAAAAGGGAGAGGGGGAAAAGGGAGAGGGGGAAAAGGGAGAGGGGGAAAAGGGAGAGGGGGAAAAGGGAGAGGGGGAAAAGGGAGAGGGGGAAAAGGGAGAGGGGGAAAAGGGAGAGGGGGAAAAGGGAGAGAGGAAAAGGAAGGGGAAAAGAGAAAAGCCCCACTCACCTGCCACGCCACAGCAAGCTGGGAGATCTCCCGGCCCGACATGCCCTCGGTCAGCCTGGCAATCTCTGAGCACTTCTTGCCATAATCAAACTGGGCCAGCTTCAACCTCCTGAAAGGCAGAACAACTTTTTGGCTGTTGTGTAGCTCCCACAGATTCTTGCTTGCATTAATGCCTCCTGAATTTTAAGGGCACAACAAAAAAATCTGGCATGGCATCGCGTTGAGACAGAGAGAATCATCTCCCAAGTCTTTTGTTTGTTGAGAGTGGGTTTATAGACAGAACACACAGGAAAGGGGATGAGGAAAAACAAAGAAAGGAAGGGAATTCTCCAGGGTGGGAGAGCTGTGAGGGGCACTCACTGTTTGCCCTCTGTGGCTGGCTTCAGGACGTGCTGGTCGAAGTACATCCTGACCAGGCGCTCGCGCTCCTCCAGCTGGGGCAGCTCAAAGTTCACCATCTCATCTATCCTGTCGTTGATGGCCCAGTCAAACTGCTCAGGCTGGTTGCTTGCTAAAACAAGCATAAACCTGGAATTAGGGGAAAAAAAATATAAAGGATAGACTGACAAAGCCATCAAAATCAAAATGGATGAGGGAAGTGTGAACGTCGGGAGCTGCCGTGGTTGGGATCAAAGATGTTTCATCAGCTGGAAAAAAACCTGGATTCCTCAGAAACAGCTTTAACAGCACCTCAAGCAGCACAATAAAATGTCTTTTGGGCTGTTCTAACAGTCTGAAGTGTGCAGCCCAAGCTCTGCTCCACGGTACAGATGTGCTGCTCCAGGTCCTGCTGCATTTTGGAGTTTCCAGCTCCAAACTCCTTTTTTTTTATTGCTTTGTAATGATGCTTCTTCCCTGTGCCAATACTTTAATGCTTTAATTGATGTCACCAGTTTAACAGTGCCTAATAATTTGAAATGGGCTTTTAAGCACAGCTATTGGAATATTGATGTTCCTGCTGTCTGGCTGAATCATTGGCTACAAGGGGCCGTGTTCCCTGCTGTCACTTTTGGAGATTACTTGGCCAGGACAAGACTTTTGTGGCTTTTTTGTGGCTTTTCCACCAACAAAGACTTGCAGAAACACAAGCCTGGATTGAGGATTGCCTGATATTCAGCCAGGCAGCTGATTTTGGGAAGGTGAAAGGCAGCAATTCCCTGCTGGAGGAAGAGCTCTCCTCAGGGTGTCACCAAAGCACCCCATTTACACAGCCCATTGCACCCATTCCACTGAGCTCCCACTCACGAGGCAGGGCTGCTCCTTGCCCAGAGCAGCAATAAGGCTGCTCAGAAGTAAAAAGCAGTGCATGAATCACCAGGACATGTTCAGTGTCCTCAGATGGCTCATGGTTGAAATCAGGGCTGAATTCAATGTCAGAGCTCATTGCAAATGAGAGTTCAGCTGTTCTGAGCAGCCCCAGCTCCCCAAAAAGCACCCCCAGAGCTGCTCCAAGGCAATTTAATATCAGGGGAAAGAAAGAAACATCCCCAGAACTCTTCCATGGCAATTTAAAATCGGGGAAAGAAAGAAACACATCCCCAAAACCCAAAAAACATCCCCAGAACTCTTCTGAGGTAATTTTATATCAGGGGAAAGAAAGAAACATCCTCAGCACCCAAAAAACACCCCCAGAGTTCCTCCAAATCAATTTAAAATCAGGGAAAGAAAGAAACACATCCCCAACATCCAAAAAACACCCCCAGAACTCTCCTGAGGCAATTTAATATCAGGATAAAGAAAAAACCATCCCCAACACCCCAAAAACATCCCCAGAACTCTCCTGAGGTAATTTAATATCAGGATAAAGAAAAAACCATCCCCAACACCCCAAAAACATCCCCAGAACTCTCCTGAGGTAATTTAATATCAGGAGAAAGAAAGAAACTCATCCCCAGCACCCAAAAACATCCCCAGAACTCTTCCATGGCAATTTAAAATCAGGGGAAAGAAAAAACCATCCCCAGCACCCAAAAAACACCCCCAGAGCTGCTCCAAATCAATTTAAAATCAGGGGAAAGAAAGAAACTCATCCCCAACACCCCAAAAACATCCTCAGAACTCTTCTGAGGTAATTTTATATCAGGATAAAGAAAAAACCATCCCCAGCACCCAAAAAACACCCCCAGAGCTGCTCCAAATCAATTTAAAATCAGGGGAAAGAAAGAACCATCCTCTGCCTGTCCCTGATTTGCAGGACAAATATTTATTGTGATTATTCTTGCAAATATAATGAAATAATAATAATTATACTGAGCAATTTATAGAGCAACTCCATGGATCATTTCAGAAGGGATCTGCTCTCCTCCCAAAGGAAAAAGCAAGGTTTTTGCAGGATCAACACCTTGCTTTCTAGCAATTTATTTATTTTAGAAAATCACCTCTTCCCAGGCACCTCTGGGACAGACACACAAGCAATTATCAGTCAGAGCTGCAAGGGTTCCAACAAGTTCAAGAGGACAGAAAATGCTCTGGAACATTTTGACCTTCCAGGATATTTATTTCAATGTCATGAGGTTACTTAAAAAGTCTTTCAGGAGTTCATCATTAAAAACCTCACTTTCCCCACATAAAGCCAGAGACAACTTTTCTTGTTGGCTCAGTCGTGACAGGAGAAATTCTAACAAGTAAGTAAAGTTCACACCAAAAAAATCAACTATGATTTGAGAAAGGTGGAGGAAAGGTCACCTCTCTGTTATGAGAGGCAGGAAATTTGGCTGAACTGGGCAGGGAGCTCCCAGGGAGGTGACAAAGTGGGGACAGTGACATTGCCACCCTGCTCAGGGGAAGAAATGGAGTCAGATGGAAACTCAGAGCTCTGCCCACACAAGCACAGGATGGGAAGAGGTCACTGGAGAGGAGCAAGCAGCACTCAAGTGTTTTTCCAGGGAACATGAAGCACCCAGCCAGGATAACTCTGAATTTTTGTGGTAGTGATTTTCCTGGGCTCTTGAATAAACAGTAACTTGCCAAGGAAGAAAATATAAACATCAAGACACTCAAGATGTCCAAATATCACCAAAGTTCCAGGAAAAAATTTTCCTTCTGTTCTGGTTTCCAAGTGGCAGGAAAAGCTGAAGGAGGAACAAGCTACATTCAGCACATGAAGTAAAACAGGGATATTCTCTGCAGGGTTTGTTCAATCCCTCAGCAGCACAGAGCATTCCCAACTTCCATTTGTGCACCAGAGACCCTTTAAAGACTTTCCTCAACCCAGGGAAATATCAGCTGCTGGAACTGGATACTCACTTGTTGCTGTGCTGCCCTGTTCTGTGCAGAAATGCATTTAAAGTTGCTCTGAGATCTTCACTGATTTTCTCCTGCAAAGATGAAAGCCAAAGGAGGATCAGCACTGCAGAGAGCTCAGAGCTTTGGTCAGCATTCAGGACAAAGGGAATTCTGTTATTTGATAATTTATTTCTGTTCCTTTATTTAAGGAGGAGCAGGAGGAGAAGCAGAGCAGGAGCGAAGGAGAAGGAGAAGGAGAAGAGGAGAAGGAGGAGAAGGAGGAGAAGGAGGAGAAGGAGGAGAAGGAGGAGAAGGAGGAGAAGGAGAAGGAGAAGGAGAAGGAGAAGGAGAAGGAGAAGGAGAAGGAGAAGGAGAAGGAAAAAGGAGCAGGAGAAGGAAAAAGGAGCAGGAGAAGGAAAAAGGAGCAGGAGAAGGAAAAAGGAGCAGGAGAAGGAAAAAGGAACAGGAGCAGAGCAGGAGAAGGAAAAGGAACAGGAGAAGGAGGAGCAGAGCAGGAGAAGGAAAAGGAACAGGAGAAGGAGGAGCAGAGCAGGAGAAGGAAAAGGAACAGGAGAAGGAGGAGCAGAGCAGGAGAAGTGGCAGGAGAAGGAAAAGGAGCAGGAGAAGGAAAAGGAACAGAAGAAGGAGCAGGAGCAGGAAAGGAGTAGAGAAGGAGCAGGAGCAAAGCAGGAGCAGAGCAGACACACACCCAGCACTTACTGTGGCCCTTTTCCTCAGGAATGCATCTGCCTCGTCCACGAAGAGCAGGAGGCTGCAAAAGGAAAGCAGCCACAGTAACAGGACAGGGGAAGGCAGGCCTGGGGAGTCTTTGCTTCTTCTTTGCCAGGGTTGGGATTAAATGGACAAGATGGAATTTCTTGTTTGGACTCAGATGTTTGTTAGTTCTTATCTATGTTAGAGTCTCACAAGCCCTGAGGTCTGCAGCACTTCACTCCAACAAACCAAAAATGGAGCCCTCTCTCTCTCTATGAGACCTTTTAGGGATAAAGTGACCAATTAAGAAATGACACCTAAATTATTTTTACTTTTAACCCAACAACCAACCACCCATGGCCTGCAATGGGGGCTTTTTATTCAGTTACACAAAACCACCCAAAGCCAGGGAGGAGAAGGAGGAGTAGGAGAAGGAGGAGGAGAAGGTGCAGAAGGAGAAGGTGAAGAAGGTGGACAAGGTAAAGAAGAAGGAGAAAAAGGAGAAGAAGGTGAAGTAGAAGTACAAAAAGAAGGAGAAGAAGGAGCAGCCTCCACCCCAAAACCTCCACCTTGCTCTACATATATTACATTATTCTAAACCCCAGCCTCTCAGTTTCCCACCCTGTGACCTCCCACCCTTCTATCCCAACCCCACACCCACAATCCCAGCTCCACCATTCCATTCTGGAAGCTTCTCCACGGCCCCAGCTCAGTGCAGGGCTCTCCTGGGGGCACAGAAAGTCTGGAATTCCCAGCAGAGGCTCAGCTGGCTCCAGGGTCCTCCTGCCCCACTGCCAGGCTGCCAACACCCCAAGAATTGCACAAGCAACCTCATTTCCTCAGGCAGCATTTTGGAGCCAAGCTGCAGCAACCTGTCCATGGTGTGCACCTGGCTCAGCCCAGCAGCTGAAAAATGGATTTATTTCACACACCTCAGGCCAGAAATCTGCCCCCAGGCCTCTGGAGTTCTGCTCCTGCTGTTCAGAAGCAGATTGAAGCAAGGCTAAGGCACATGGCCTTAAACTCCCTGCATTTTGAAATGCAGGTGGGAGTTTCCACAGGCACAGTGTGCAGGTTGTGGCTGGCAGTGCTGGATGTCACTGCCATGGAAATTGGGACCTGCTGCAGTCTGAGTGGTCCTTTAGCATCCCCTCCTCTTTAGAGAGATGTGTGCAAGGGCACAATACAGAAATCTTGGTGACAGTGACACCTCCCTGCCATTTTTCCTCCTCGTGCCACTGTGAAAAGCTCAAAGCAGAGTCCTGTGCTCAGCCTGCTTTGCTGTTTTCTGAGGTTTTTCTTTCCCAAACCACAGCAGCACTAATGTAATGGTTTTACTACCTGTGGAGAAGTGAATTAATAAAGCCCATGAATTATTCACCAAAATAAATTCACTTCTAACCCAAGGGCAGTGCTCTTCCCAAGGGACTGAGCCTGTGAAGATGTTTATCAATAACAGAACCAGGCTGCTCATAAAGCTGTCACAGCTTGTATCACCTCCTTGCCTAACTTCAAACCCAGCTTTCTTCCAGGGGATTTCAGGCCTCTTAACATTTTCCACCCAGCCCCAGCTTCTCCCAAAGATTCTCTGCAGAAAAGTGTCAATTATCACAATTTCAGCTAAATAGCAAACAGCTAACACTGGTGCATATTCAGAATTAAATATGCTTAAATACTTCAGTGCTGCTGGAGGTGAGGATATTGATTTTATGGACACATGTAAGCTTTGATCAGGCAGTGTAGGAAGCTGAAGTGCACAGAAATTTTTATCAGGGCAGAGGAATTCAGAGCCAGGCAGTGCTGGAAGAGAATTCCTTGATGGAAGCATCCAGCTGAGTATCCTCACATCTCTTCCAACTTCTCACTTAAATTCTAAGCTCACTTAAATTCTAACACTTCCCCTTCTACAGCTCCTCAGGATAGAAGCTTAAAATTGAAATCCTGCTTTTAAATCCCTGCTTTTTTCTTTGTAAGGGGAAATAGAAAGATTTAGGTGATGAATGAAGCAAGGATTAAAAGAGACACTGCAAGATAATGTCCATCTCAGGCAATCAGAGAACACATAAATCACTGGGCAGCCACATTTACAGATCTGAGCTCAAAGCAGCACAAAACCCAAAGTGACACCTCCTGAAAGTTCAATATTGAATTTTAACCATCCTGGCTGGACAAGCAACCTCAAAAATCCATTTACATTGGTAGGAGCAAATGAACCACACACTCCTACAAAATCAGGGAGCCAAAATTCAGCCTCAGCCTGAGGAGCCTCTGCAGATAAAAATTTGCTTTTAAAGGTGACTGAAAAAGCAAAATTTGTTTGTGATTTTTACATCTGATTTCAATGCCTTTAGCATCTATCTCCTCCTTATCCTCTTTTATTTCTAATAATTCACTCCTCCTGCTTGAGACTCAAAAGTAAACCAGAAGCTGGATTTAAATACTATCAGTGTTTAAAATCTGAGCAGCTGCAACAGGGAACATCCAGAATGTGAACACCTGATTTGTGCTAATCTTCTAATTAATGCCAGATCATTAATCACCCTGAAGGAAATTTGTCCCAGCTTTCAAGTGGGCAGGAAGTCTCCTCCTGCTTGGGTGAGATCAGACAATCAAATTATGACTGATCTGGAAAAGCTGGTGTAAAAATGCTCTGAGAGGACAGAAAAGAAATGAGAGAACAGAAAAGCAAATGAGTTCAGCTTTTAAAATATTACTAATTAACGAGGATACACCCATTCTAGGAAAACTTCAGGAGAGTCTGTGTTACCTCACTCAATAACAGGAACTGAGGGGCTCAGCTACACTGTTGTAGTTGTGGGTGAGGGATTTTGGAGCTCACCACTGCTGTGGTGAGGATTTTTTGAGTAAAACCAAAATTGAGGATTAAAGAAAAGCTCAACTTACCCTCTTCTACTGGTGTTGGCCCAGTCAAAGAGTTTGTGCATGGCTGTGACCCCTTCCCTGCCCATGGGGGCCACGTCCCCTCCTGTCATGATGGCATAATCCATGCCTGAGTGCACAGCCAATTTCTGCAATGGAACAAAAACCAGCAAATCAAAGCTCTTCTCTCACTGCAAGGCCATGAAAATGAAGAGGGAATTAAGGCAGTTTAGTTCTGTCACTGCTGGTTTGAAGAGGGGAGGTGTTGGCTTCTTGATGTTCTTTAGCACTTAGTGGCAATTTTTTGTTTAGGGCAAAAAATAAACCACATAAACCCAATAGAGGTGGGTATGAAGGGGCTGATGCTATGATTTTGTTTATTTTTTCCATTTCTGCCCATCTCTATGGGTTTTAGAAACCCAAACTTGGTGGCTTTAGAAATCCAGTAGGCACCATACAAAGCCATAATCTCAAAAAACTATTTGGGTATGGGTTTAATGTACTGATAGAGGGAAAAAAAATCCAACTTGCATCAGTTTGGCAAATATGCCACTGTTAAAAAGGTGATGAAACTTAGGTCTTGTGGACAAGCACTGAAAAACAAGGGAAAAAATCAAATTCTGACTCCAATCCATGTAAAAATCATCCTGGCAGTGGCTCTGCACACAGAGCAGGAAGGAGCCATTTAGCCAAGGGCACAAACCCAGCAGAGGTGGCCAGGAAGTGGCTGCTGCTGCTGTGGTTCCCACAAATCCCAGCTCCAAGGGCTTTTCCCAGATGGAAAAGCTCCTGTGGCTCCTCTCAGCACCACAACCCACTGATTCAGAGCTGCCCTTGCCTCCCTCCCCAGCAGAAAACAATGTTCATGCAAAACTCCAGCCCAGGGAGGCTCCTCGGGCCCTGGGATTTTCAGAACCCTTTGCAAGGTGCAGGTTGGCAGAATCTTGGCAGGGTTTTTACCTTGGCAAAAAGAGTTTTCCCAGTGCCAGGGGGCCCGTACATCAGAATGTTCCTGTAGAGGCTTTTGTTCTTTTTTGTGTTTCTTGTTGCTATGGCAATGTCTCTCACACGTGCTTCCAGCTGGGGCTGCAAGGAAAGAGTTAAATTTAAGGATCAGAAGGTACCAAAAGAGCTGCACCTACCAGGTTCCCAAACCAGTACCTGCAGGAAGGAGGCAGCACTCCAGGCTCAAGCTTTTAAGTCTTAACTTCAGCTGCTCATGACTCCACACCAAGGTCATTTCCTGTCCTATGTGAGGATTTACTTGGTTTTCTGTCCACTTGGCTACAATTCTTTCATAAGAAAAAGCAGCAGTGCAGGAAGGAGTACAGTGACTACTCTAGGAACAGATAACACCTAAATATTCACTTCCTAATGGATGCCCTGGGAGGGATATGTCAAAACATCAGCAACTCTTTGCAGTGCTAATTCCTTCTCAAGTCATAAACTCATATTTATGTTACTACTGCATTTGGGGATACTGGGTGAGAGTTATTCCTGCAGGAGCATTTTCTCTCAGCAGCTTCAAGCAGCTCTTAAATTTGCCAGGAATCAAATTCAGAAGTAAATATAGAGAAGTAGCACTAATTAGCAAGCTAAGAACCAATCTCAGGGTGGGCAAATGCACACAATATTTAGATTTTTTTTTTTTGCCTAGAAGCTGGTTTGGGTTCAGTAATCCTTAACTTCAGATGGCACAAGTGGAATTCTGAATCTTCACATGCTGACTACAGAGAGAAACTGCAGCAGAGCAAGGACTGAACCAAGGCTTCCAACTGCTTTTCACAGAGGAAAAAAAGGTGAACAGGCTGCTTAATGCATGTCACACTGAACACAGGAGCTTATTTATGGTCTCAGTGTCCCACGGGTGCTGTGACTCCAAAACTGCTGGAATTACAGCTTTAGAAGTGAGTTTAAGGAACCAGCAGCTCTTATTTGGAAGCCAAAGTCATCCTTCACAGCCCAAGACAGGAAAACAAAGTACTCACACTGAGAACAACTCCTTCAAGGGCATCCTGAGCCTTGCTGGTGAGACGTTTACCAACCTTGAGAGGACAAATTCAGTTACTCACAGGCAGAAAAAAACCACATTTTGACAACTCACTTGGACTAAAACACCTCACAGAACACCAGTGGGCTCAGCCCACCCATTCCACCTCCAACATTGCATTTATTCAGACCCACTGACAACCCCAGCCTGAGCTTTGCTGAGTGGAGCACAGAACCAAAGGTGAATTTTACCTTGATGGGATGTTTCAGAGCCTCCAGCACCGTGATCCTGGAGGTTTCCCTCACCAGGGAGGGTTTGCCCAGCCTTGCCTCTATGTAACGCCCTGCTACAGCCGTGGCATTTTTGGCAGAATAAACCCCCACTGCCAGCAGGGTGAGACCTGCCACCTGCAAAAAAAAGGAGGAAAGATGAGCAAAAACCACTCGGCAAGGCAGTGCTGTTGTGTGCAGGCTGCCCTGTGGTGGGGAATTAAGATTCAGGACAAATGCTGAGCAGGAGGGGTTTATTTTTGGTAAGGTGTTTTATCCCTGTTCAGACAGTCAAGGTCTCACACTCCCTGTTCACTGACTGCTCTTGCACAGCAGAAAGCAGAGGAAGCACAAGTGAAGCATTTAATCCTGAATCCAAAAGTACATCCTGCCCAAAAAAAAGTGGGGATGTCCAGATTTTCAAGTAAATTTGAGTGATGAAGATAAAATGGCCACACCAGGCAAAAAGTGTGGGGCAGAATTTTCTATTAAATTGAGTGAAAATAAAACAGCCACACCAGCCAAAAAGTGTGGGGCTGAATTCTCAACTAAAATGAATGAAAATAAAACAGCCACACCAGCCAAAAAGTGTGGGGCAGAATTTTCTATTAAATTGAGTGAAAATAAAACAGCCACACCAGGCAAAAAGTGTGGGGCAGAATTTTCAACTAAATTGAGTGAAAATAAAACAGCCACACCAGCCAAAAAGTGTGGGGCTGAATTTTCAGCTAAATTGAGTGATGAAGATAAACCAGCCACACCAGCCAGGTGCTGCCTGCCAGAATGCCCCACTTCACACCAGAAAATGCCAGCTGAATTTCAGCTGCCAAGGTAAAACAGCTGAATTGTGGCTGCCACCAAGGCAGGGCACAGTGAGGAATAAAAAGGGAATATCTGCTGAAGGTGAGAGCTGTGCCAGCCCCAAAAGCAGAGGGAATTAGGGGTTCCAGAGGAAAAACAGAGCCAAAATCATCATGGGAATGGGAATTACCATCATGGGAATGGGAATTACCATCACTCACTGGGTTGCTCCTTCAGAAACCCCACAAAATGAGCCATTGCCATCGATTTGCCAGTGAAGCAGAAACACTCCAGACTCTGGAGTCAGCTTAAAGCTGATGCCAACAATTTATATCAGAGAAAAGAGCAAACTGCAGCAATTGCTTTTCAAATAAGCTGACTTCTCCTGCAAGTACAGATGAGGGTCAGAAGCCTCAAGGACAACAAGGATGGCACTGTTCAGTAAAGCATGAGGCACCATCTGGTAGCTCTCCCTCTGCTGAAATGTGTGACATCACTTCTGCTCTGGGTGGGAACACGAAGGGATCAGAACTGTGAGTTCCAGGATGCAAAGAGTGAGGGATCTCCACACCCAGCTCAGCTCAGATACAGAACACAGAACAGATTTCACCTTTTTAGCAGCCTCCCTCTAAAAACAGAGCCATGATCTCATGCTCTCTTGGACCATCCAGCACAAAGTTCCTGTGCCTGGGTGGATCTGATGTCATTTCCGCAGACTTTTGGACCTCACTGATGTTCATGGCACAAGATACAGAGAAGCAGAGCTTTAAAAATGAGTTCTGTATCAAACAAGAACCCAATTGCACACTCTAAAAATCAGTCTGATTACAGTCTACCCTTTTGTCTTAAGGTATCAAGCAAAGGAATGGGTCTGTGATCAGTAAATAAAGTGAATTACACTAAAACCAGAATGAACCAAAAAACCTGAGGTAGAACTTTTGGGGTTCTGCTTGGCTGGGAAGAGGCAGAGAAAGAGCAGCACTTAGAGCTGAAAATTCAGCCCAAAAATTTTTATTTACAAGAACCTTAAAATAACTGACTGGTTCTTGCCTTATAGTAATTTCAAACCTTTCAAAGCAACAGAAAATATGAGTTCCAGCTGTGTTATCTCCTTTCCAAAAATATACTTACCCTTTTTCTTTTTTTTTTTTTAAGCTAAATGTCCCAAATTCACAAGAGAAGAGCAAAAATGACAATTGGTATGTGGGTCAAGTGAATGCACAGCTCAAAGCACCCAGCACTGATCCACAAAAGGCTCTGAGTGCTGCAGACACCCCAGGTACAGATGACAAAAGGAGCCACTAAAAGCTTGCCTTGCTCTCCCCAGTGCTCCCAGGCAAAGGATGTTTTGTAGCAGCCTGTGTGTATAAAATCAGAGGGTGGAGCAGATGGTGGTGGCTGACTTAAAGCAGAATTTCTATTTTAACCAGCCACGCTACCAAAAATACATTTTCACTGTTGTTTTAAGGATTACACTGAGAAACAACTTGCTGTCCCCAAGACTCCATTGCCAAGCTCTTCTGTCCTGTGAAAAGATGCTGGTCTGGCCTTTAATCAATTTATTTAGCACACATAACAGCTCTCTAAGTGCTCTCTAGGCTACATCAAAATTAGATCTAAAGCTGTGACACAATCAGGAGTTTCACACACATTTACAGACAGGTTTTTCTGGAAGTTACTGACAGGTTTCCCAGCCTTACCGTGGCTGTGACTTTGTCCCAGTCTGTCACAAAAGCACGGAATCCTTCCCCAAAGAGCATCCCAGCTGTCCTGTGGCAAGCAAACAGCAAGCAGGAGAGAAAGGGAATTCAAGGACTCAATATTTTAAAGACAGGATTTCAGATTGTGTTAAAAGTTGTTCATGTTCAGAACAAGTCAAAGCTAAGGGCTCACCTCAGAACTGGAACATGAACAAGCATGGAAAATACATTTATAATCCTCTGATGCCTAAACCTGAGCTGGGATTAAATCCAGAAAAGCACCTGGCCTTAAGATGGTAACAATTTACTCCTTTAATGCATGATTTGTGCTGAACTGCAGGTATTTAACTCTAAAGCTTTTTTGTTCAAAATCTCAAAGGACCTAAAATCAACCAATTCCCAAGGTGAACACCCAGCCCTGAGGAGCCAAACTGCATGATACCTTTGTGATGGATGTTCTGGAAGAACTGAGGGGAACTGAAAGAACCGAGGGGTTCTCAGAGTTACTGAGCTCCAGGACTGGAGGCAAAGGCTTGAAATAATCTGTCAGAAAAATTGTATCACTCCAAATGTCTCTGGCTGTCATTCAGGTGACAATGTAGCGAGACAAACCAGAGAGGTCACACAACACTGGAATTCCCTGGAGGAACAAACCCCAGGGTCTCCCATATGTGGGGACACACTTGGAGAAGCACCAGAGGAACAAACCCCAGCTTTTCCAACGTGCTGGACACACTTGGACAAGCACCAGGCTGAAATTCCTCAAGGGAACAAACCCCAGCTTTTCTCACATGTGGGAGAAGCACCAGGCTGAAATTCCTTGGAGGAACAAAGCCCAGGTTCTCCCATGTGCTGGGACACACTTGGAGAAGCACCAGGCTGAAATTCCCTGGAAGAATAAACCCCAGCTTCTCCTACAGGCTAGGACACACTTGGAGCAGCACCAGAGGAAGAAACCCCAGGTTCTCCCACATGTGGGAGAAGCACCAGGCTGCAATTCCTCAGAGGAACAAACCCCAGGATCTCCCACATGTGGGAGAAGCACCAGGCTGCAATTCCTCAGAGGAACAAACCCCAGGATCTCCCACATGTGGGAGAAGCACCAGGCTGCAATTCCTCAGAGGAACAAACCCCATGTGCTGTGACACACTTGGAGCAGCACCAGAGGAGCAAAGCCCAGGATCTCCCAGGTGCTGGGAGACAGAAAGTGCCCCGCAGGAGCACACCCTGCCGAGCTCAGGCGCTGCCCTCACGCACCGCAGCGACTCGAGCACGGTCTGGCGGTGCTCGGCGGCCTTGAGGCGGATCTGCTCGCGGATGATGTCGGCGTTCTCGCGCTCGGCCTTGGCGCGCGCCCGCGCCTCCGCCTCCACCCGCAGCATCTCGTTCTTGTGCCGCAGCTCCATCTCCCTCTCCACGGTAGCTTGGGGGGAAAAGAACAGCACAGAGGGCAAGTTTTTGGGTGGATTAATGTGAGGGAGGAGGAAAACACCAGGGAAGTTGCAGTGCGCTGGAAGGAAGAGAAGCAAAAGGGAGCTGCCGGTCCCAGAGGGGATTTTTGGAAGCTCTGTTACTTCAAACGTGGAATTGTGTGAAAGGAGAATGAACAGGAAATTCAGGAATAAAATAACCCAACCCTACAGGGATGTTTTATTTAGGCTACATTTCCCTCACTGGATGGCAGCACAGCTGGCCACATCTGTGCTCAGAGCAAACCACCCTTCCCATCCCATCCTATTAATTAACATGAATATTTCTTAACATTCCTGAGACCTGCACCCCAGGGGAGCTCTGCAAACCCAGGAATTCTGGCAATTCCCAACAACAAAAAGAAACTAAGCAAGTTTCACACCACAACTTTTTTATTTTCTGCAGGAAACTGAATGGAGATGAGGTGACACAGATTCAGCCACTCCTCCCAGAAGATGTTTTGTTTCTTTCCCCTCCTCAAAACTGGTTCTATTTTAGATATCAGTATGAAATCAGAATTTACGAATTGCTGACAGTTCACTGGGAAATCCAGGAGTGACAGGGCACATGTTTAGGAGTACAGCCCTTTCTAAACCTAACCTTGGAAGCAATTGGTAATTTTAGCTCTCCTGGGGTTTACCTGTTCTGCCAATCTGCCACCAAACACAGCAAGGGCACAGAGACCAGCACAAGGATGCACATGGCCTCACACCCCAGCAGCTGAACAGAACACTCACCTCGCCTCATGGCCTCCTGCTTCTGCACAGATTCCTCCTGCTTCCTCAGATTTTCCTCATTGGCAAGTTGCTATAGGGAGAGATGAGAGCAGAAGAGATGCTGATGTTGTAATGACTCCATCAAGTGTAAACTTAAGTGCTACTGATGCCTCAGGTTTTGGCTTTTCTATTTTCCAGATTCTGTGCTGACACCTCAGGTTTGGCTTTTCTGTTTTTCACACATAAATCCCTGCTTTATTCTTTAGCTCTGTCCAGTCTGTTCTAGGTCAGCCTTCCCAAGGCATCACTCCAAATATTTCCAAGGAGCTGCTGCTCAGGTTGCAGTGTGTTTTCCTCTCCTCATCTCCCAGATTTCTCCTCCTAATCCCAAGCTGCTGCTTTGCCCTAATGCCCAGCCCTTGATGTGCAGTGCTGATAATAAACTGTGCCCAGCAGGCCAGGGCACAGCTCCAGAGCATCTCCTGGATTTCAGGAGGCTCCCAGCCCTTCCCAGCTGGATCAGAGCAGGAACCCACCCTACCTGCTGCCGCATCTGCTCGTCGTAGCGCTGCCGTGCCAGCTTGTCCTGGTACTGGGCTCTCTTCAAAAAACAACACACAACACACAGACCAGGCAGTTAAAAACAGCTGCTCCTCAGGGAAATGAGGTTCAGGAAGAAAAAAGACTAAATAAAACAGGACAATTCACACCAAAAAAATTATCCCGGGTTTGAATGTGAACAGGGCAAAATACCCTCAGTCAGCACCAAAATCTTCTCTGTGCTAAGAAATCTCTACAGTCTGAGTTCATTTTATGGTATCACAGCTGTCAAAACAATGAGCAAGGGTTTCTTAGCCCACAAAAGGAGACTTCAGGGGGAAAAATAAGGTTTTCATGTTCTAAACCACTTCAGCTGGACTGGTGACTGCAAGCAGTAGAAGTGTCAGGATGTGCTGATGGGCTCTGGTTTGGATGAAGATTTACTTGTTCCTCGTTAATTGCTCTTATCAACCACTGTAACCCCAAACAAACCCAAGTCATCTCCACTGAACTGGAAGTGGGCTGAGGATCCACATCCAGGGAGGACTCTGTGTCAGGGGTGACACCATTCTCTATTCCAAACACAGGGATAGCAGAACAGCTTGGGAATTATCTCCTCAGCAACACTAAAACATCCTGGAATAAACCAGCACTGAGTTTGCTGTGGTTTCAGGTAACCCACAGGGCTGCTGTGACCTCACGTGATGGCCTGTGAGCAGCAGGAGGTGAAGAACCAGCCCCTGAGAGCAGCTGAGTGTGCAGCTGCTGCCTGGGCCAGCCCTGCTCAAAGTCCAAACTCTGCCGGGGTAAAAGCCCCACGTGCCAAAGAAACATTCTAGCAAACTTCCCAAGCTGGAGAATCCATTAAAATTAACCAATTCCCTCATCTCCTGTGCTCTCAGAGTAAGAAATCCCCATAATTTAGTTTTTAACCTTAAGGCCAGACTTTGTTTTCCCTGTTTCAGGATTATTGCCACATCAGCCACTCAAGCTAAAACAAACCAGGAAGGACCAACACTGCTGACAACGACTCAGATTTGCATCACTTCTCCTCTTAAGATATTTTTTCCTGTTTAATTCAGAATAAATAAAATACTTAAGACTGAAATCCAAATAACTTCAGAGCCATTTCACTGTCCAGGCTAACATAAACAGTTGATAAAGCAGTATTTCCCAAAAAGTCCTTTAGGAAAACCCCAAAAAACACAGAATGGGAGAAACTGCTACCACCAACTCCTTTGGATGCTCAAGAACTTGGGAACAAAAGTCCAAGAGCAAAAAAAAAGTCCAAGCTTAAAAATCCAGCTCAACACCACAAATCCAGGACAGAACAGGGGCTCAGCCTCTGAACACCCCCAGAGCCCTTCTTTCCAAAAAGGAATAATTAATAAAAGGGATAATGAATTCATCACTCCAGGACAGAACAGGGGCTCAGCCTGTGAACACCCCAGAACCCTTCTTTCCAAAAAGGAATAATTAATTAATGAAAGGGATAATGAAAGGGATAATGAATGCATCATTCCAGGACAGAATGGAGGTTCAGCCTGTGAACACCCCAGAACCCTTCTTTCCAAAAAGAGATAATTAATAAAAGGGATAATGAATGCATCATTCCAGGACAGAACAGGGGCTCAGCCTCTGAACACCCCCAGAGCCCTTCTTTCCAAAAAGAGATAATTAATTAATGAAAGGGATAATGAAAGCATCATTGCTTTTCCTACAAGGGAAGGCACAAACAAGCTCTCCCCTCATGCCCTTACTGCTTGGTGCTGCTTGGTTTCTTCACTGAGGGTTTTCCTCCTCTCTTCTGCCTGCACCCGGATCTGTTCATTCTTCAGCTGTTCTATGGCAGCCTCGTACTCCTGGGGCATAATGAGAGAGTTTAATTGGCAGACACTCACAGATCACCCTCTGCAGAAATGCTGCTGACAATGCCATGCCAAGAAACCCCTCTGTATTCAGAGTGGTGCCTTTGAAAGATGGCCGCTGACACCAGGAAGTTAAAATGTGATAAAAATTAGAAATAATTAAAATAAATAGAAATAAAAATATCATAATAAAATATGATAATAAAAGCTGATGCTAGAATGTGATGATAAAATATTATCATGAAATGTAGCACTAGAATATTATAATAAAATATTATCATAAAAATTAAATTCTCACTGACCATAAGAAATACCATAATCAACCATTTCAGGATTAAACATAATTTAAAAAATTAAAATAAGAGATCAACCAACACCCAAACAATCCCTAAATTCCTTTCTAAGAGAAACAGAAGTCTGTCCTTCACCCAGCTAGTTCACAGCTCCCACAGAGACCCCCTGTCATTCCCCAAAACCAGCAGTGATCCTCCAGGAGTTACAAAACCACCCAGGACATGCAAGTTTTAACCAAAATGACACAAAATTGTGTCAGAATAGGCCGAATTAGCTGAGATTCACCTGCCAGAATTACCTTTTTTTTCTCCTAAAGGCAAATAACTACAATTTGAACCTCAGTCCCTCCCAAACCTGGCCTACCTGAGGAGTCCCAGGTGAGGAACTGCAACCCACCTTGAGTTTGGTTTGCTGCTCCAGCTGCAAGGTCTGCTCCTGCATCTGGGCCAGGCTCAGAGCATCTTTGGCATGGCCTGCAGGAGGGGAACAGATCAGGGCATGGCTCAGGCTTTCATTTTTAGATTTTTCAGACTCTGTACTGATGCCTCAGGTTTAACTTTTCTATTTTTCACATTCTGTACTGATATCTCAGGTTTTGGCTTTTCTGTTTTTCACATTCTGTACTGATGCCTCAGGTTTTACCTTTTCTGTTTTTCACATTCTGTGCTGCTTTAGTGTGTGGGTCTGGGTTCACATCAGGGCATGGTGAGCTCTGTGCACAGAGCAGGGAGACAAAACAATTCCTGCTCCAGCTGGGCACCAAGGACAAATGATCCAAATCTCAGCCCAGGAGCACAAACCCCGTGGGCTGGAGAGGGAAAAACAAGGATGGGACTGCAGGGGCTGCAGTGGGATTGGACACTGAACTGCAACCTGCACATGGAGCAGAGCTGAGCCCAGGGAGAGACCCCGTGAACCATTTGGGTTCCCCTTGGGTTCATTTTGGGACCATTTTGGTTCATCTTGGGTTCATTTTGGGTTCATTTTTTCTTATGTGGGCTGGAGAGAGGAAAACAAGGATGGGACTGCAGGGGCTGCAGTGGGATTGGACACTGAACTGCAACCTGCACATGGAGCAGAGCTGAGCCCAGGGAGAGACCCCGGGAGCATTTTGGGACCATTTGGGTTCCCCTTGGGTTCATTTTGGGACCATTTTGGTTCATCTTGGGTTCATTTTGGGTTCATTTTTTCTTATAACTACAGAAACATAAGTTTATGATTTTTTTTTTGGCCTAACATATGTGTATTGTATTTTCACACCAATCCAAGCTTCTTCCAAGGCTGTAGATTAAATCCCTCAGTGGGCTTTAGAGGTACATTAAATCCCTCAGTGTCTGTGGCAGTTTGTCTGATTCTCACACACCCCTTCTCTGCTCCCTGCTCCAGAGTGGAACAACACCCCAGGTGGAGCAATTCCTCAGGGGTGGAAGAGCCCCTCAGGGGTGGAATAATTCCTCAGGTGTGCAACAATGCTGCAGGTGTGCAACAACCCCTCAGGTGGAGAGAAATCCCTCAGGTGGAGAGAAATCCCTCAGGTGGAGAGAAATCCCTCAGGTGGAGAGAAATCCCTCAGGGGTGGAACATTCCTTCAGGTGGAGCAAGCCCTCAGGTGTGGAAAAATGCCTCAGGGGTGGCACAGCCCCTCAGGTGGAGCAATCCTTGAGGGGTGGAACAGCCCCCTCAGGGGTGGCACAGCCCTTCAAATGGAGAGCAATCCCTCAAGTGAAACAATCCCCCAGGTGTGGCACAACCCTCAGGGGTGGCACAGCCCCCTCAGGTGGAGAGCAATCCCTCAGGGGGTGGAATAATCCCTCAGGTGTGGAACAGCCCCCTCAGGAGGAGATCAGTCCCTCAGGGGTGGCAAAGCCCCCTCAGGGGTGGCACAATCCCCCAGGTGTGGCATAACCCCTCGGGTGTTGCACAGCCCCTCAGGTGTGAAGCAAACCCTCAGGTGTTGCACAGCCCCTCAGGTGGAGAGCAATCCCTCAGGGGTGGCACAGCCCCCTAAGATGGAGAGCAATGCCTCATGGGTGGCACAGCCCCTCAGGAGTGAAGCAATCCCTCAGGGGTGGCACAGCCCCTCAGGTGTGAAGCAATCCCCCAGGTGTGGCACAGCCCCCTCAGGTGTGAAGCAATGCCTCAGGGGTGGCACAGCCCCCTCAGGGGTGGCACAGCCCCCTAAGATGGAGGGCAATCCCTCAGAGGGCACAGCCCCTCCACCCGTCCCATCCAGGCGGGATCCCCGGGCTGCCCTTCCTGCCCTCCGCTCCCACATCCCTCTCCCCGCTCCCACCCCCCGAGCCCTCCCGGCCCGTCCCCTCACGCACGGGACGCGTCCAGCTCCCGCGCCGCCTTGGCCGCGCGCTCCAGGCCCGTGGGGTCGAAGTTGCTCCATTTGTCCTTGGGCGTCTGCCGGTCCCCGGCTCCGCCGCCAGCGGCAGCGGGGCCGGGCGGCAGGGAGAGGCCGGCGGCGCTGCCGGTGCCCGGGGGAGCCGCGTCCCCGCCG
>NW_024371260.1:1669477-1785536 GCF_014805655.1 Passer montanus | reverse complement strand
GGTTCAGCCCGAACAGCCACGACATGAGGGCGGCGGCGGCGGCTGCACGCGGGGGACGCGCCGCGGCCAGCGCGCCTGCGCCGCGCGCGGGACGGCTTCCCATTGGGTGGCCGCAGAGCCGCGCCGCGCTCTGATTGGCGGAAAGGCGCCGCGTGTGGGGTCTGATTGGTTGGAAGAGGCGGGGAGGGCGGGAGAGGAGTGTGGGGGACGGAGAGCCGGGAGGGACAAATAGGGCGGCGCTTCCGCATAGCAACGGGAGTGAGGGGCGTTGCTAAGGGCCGCGGGGCGGCGCGGCCTTGCAGTTAGCCCGGGTTTAAATTGGGTTATCTCGGGTTTAACTTGGGTTAGCCCGGGTTTCCCTGGAAATCGGCTCCAGACTGGTGTTATCCCGCATTTCCCTTGCCGTTATCCCGCGTTTAACTTGGGTTATCCCGGGTTTAACTTCGGTTATCCCAGGTTTCCCTGGAAATCGGCTCCAGACTGGTGTTATCCTGAGTTTAACTTGGCGTTATCCCAGGTTTAACTTGGGGTTATCCCGGGTTTCACTTGGGTTTTCCTGGATTTCCCTGGAAATTGGCTGCAGACTGGTGTTATCCCGGGTTTCCCTGGAAATCAGCTCCCAACTGGTGTTATCCCGGGTTTCCCTTGCGGTTATCCTGGATTTCCCTCAAAATCCTCTCCTTGGAATGGCAGAGAGGGTGGGAAAGCAGAAAAGGGGAGCACAGAGAAACCCACCACTGTGGTTATTTGGGATAAAGAGTGGGATTTCCTTGGAAATCAGCTCCTAATCCATCATTTTGGAATGGGAAAGATGATGGAGAAGTGGAAAAAAGAAGGAAAGCACGGGGAAACCCTTATCTGTGATTATGTGGGATAAAGAATGGGATTTCCCTGAAAATTAGGTCCCAATCCATCATTTTGGAATGGGAAAGATGAGACAGGAGCCTCCTGAAAAGGGAGCACAGGGACCCCCTTATCTGTGGTTATCTGGGATAAAGAGCAGGATTTCCCATGGAAATCAGCTCCCAATCCATGATTTCGGAGTGGGAAAGACGAGAGGAAAGGGGAATGCAGTGAAGGTCAGGAACACGTGGAGTTCTGCAGCCTGAAATGTGTAAAATGTAGAACACGCCTGGAGCACGCCCAGCCCTCAGCAGCAGGCCGGGGGCACCTTTCAGAACTTTTATTTTTTCTCTAAATGTGCATTTTTCTTCTCAAATTCACACTTAGATCCATGGAAACCAAAATATCCCGAGCTGGAAGGGATCCACAAGGATCAGAGTCCAGGACACCCCAACAATCCCAGTCTGAGCACAAATATTTACCAGATCTGCCAAAATTTCAGGGGCTCTCCCTGTAAAACAATCCTTTCTGGAACTGAGGCTTTATCAGGACCAGTATATTTCTATTTTTTACATTTCCCACACATTTTTTTGAGGGATGGGGGTAAAGTTTGGAGGAAACCAGGCTATTCAGGCACGGGTAGAACGTGCACTTCATTTAAAATTATGATTTAACGGGGTGATCTCAGCAGTTTTTTCCCAACTTTTATGATTCTGTGAATGTCAGCTTTTCAACTCCTGGAACAAAACCCACAATTTTCCCCAAAAAACCCCACAGATTTGCCAGCAAGCACAAAGGAACCATTCCGTAGCTCTTGTATTTATATTTAATTGTCTTCAAAAGGGTGTGTTACAACTTGGGGGATGAAAATTAATGCATTAATAAACTACGCAGGGAGTTGTGCAAACTTAATTTCTGTCCTACAGTGAGAAGAAACAAAATTGTTTTATTGCATGAGCAGTTCCAGGGGCTTTGCCATCCTTTCAGCGCTGAGATTAATCAGTGACAAATGCACATTCCAGGGGAGGACACAAATCACGTGAAAAATCTCTTTACAGAGTTAATGAATGACTCACCTCCCTCCTCTCCTGAGCAGGGCAGCCCAAGGAAAAATTATCCAGGAAGGTGGAGGTGAAGGATTCAGCTCTCAGGAGACAAAGTCAGGGATAAAATTCCTCCCAGCTCCAAAAGGAGCTGGTTTAAGCTGTTTTCAGAAGGGTTTGGGGGGCTGTGTGGGGCTCCCCACAAACAGCACTGCTTCCAAACCCAGTTCTGCACGGAGGGCAAATAAGCAATAAATTTAAAATAGAGCAGGAGTTACTGAGGGAGGGTGTTCCCACTGATGCTGGTGTTTGGCACAGAAATATCTACATTTCTTTACAGCCCTGAACTTTGAAACCATTTGCTTGGTCACTAGGTATTTATAATTATTTTATTTTTTTTTCCCAGCTTGCTTTTCCAGAGCAGCTTAGAGACAGCGAGTTCAAGCTTAGGGGCAAAGGGAAATAATCAGATTTACTCTTCTGCCTTAAAAACATTGATTTTTAAGTGCAGCTCAAGCTTAGCACTGGGTGGAAGCCCCAGACAAGACAGCAGAGATGTGCTGCGTGTGTTCAGAGCGCAGAGGAGTGACAGTGCTGGAGACTTATTGCCTGTAATTAGTGACAGGACGGGCTAATTAATCCCCACGAGGACAGCAGCACTGCCGTTTGGTGCAGGAATGCCAGAGCAATGATCCAGGCAGGGGCACAGGAGCAGAAAGAAGTGCTTTGGGTGGTTTTGTCCGGGCTGCTCCTGCAGGGAAGCACTGCCAGGATTTTGGGTTTCCTGCTCTCTCCTTCCTCCCAGGCTCCCTGCAGGGAAGGGGTTGCACTCAGCAATGGATTTGGCCAGAAAGATTTCATCTTTCTCTGAGATGAACTCCAAGTCCTGACTGTGCTCCTGAGCAGCAAAGATAAATCTGGAACAAACAGAACGGGCAGCAAGCAAGCACCAGCGGGGCTGCACCACTCCGCCTCGTTTGGCACAAAATGGGGACACTTTTGGCATCTTTTGTCACTCTGGCTGCTCCATCAGCCAGGCCAAGCCTTCAAACCCTGCTGGACAGCTCCAGGGACAGCCCAGCCTGGGAGCTGAGCTTCTTCCCGCCCTGGGTTCTCCTTTTTTTGTCCACATTTTTGTCCGTTCAAGGCCTCTGCTGTGCTGGGGGTCAGCTCACTGCAGCCTGTCACGCTCTCTGTGCCTGTATCCTTGGGCCTCTGTGGCTGCAGGGACACGAGGAACAAAAAGGGCAGAATATGAGGAATAAAAATGGCAGAATATGAGGAAAAAAATGGCAGGATATGAGGAATAAAAATGTCAGAATATGAGGAAAAAAATGGCAGAATATAAGGAAAAAAATGGCAGGATATAAGGAATAAAAATGGCAGGATATAAGGAATAAAAATGGCAGGATATAAGGAATAAAAATGGCAGGATATAAGGAATAAAAATGGCAGGATCAAAGGAATAAAATGTAAGAATATAAGTAATAAAAATGGCAGGATATAAGGAATAAAAATGGCAGAATATGAGGAAAAAAATGTCAGAATATAAGGAATAAAAATGGCAGGATCAAAGGAATAAAAATGGCAGAATATAAGGAAAAAATGGCAGGATATAAGGAAAAAATGGCAGGATATAAGGAAAAAATGGCAGGATATAAGGAATATAAATGGCAGGATATGAGGAATAAAAATGGCAGAATAAAGGGAATAAACGTGTCAGAGCACAAGGTATAAAAATGTCAGCTTTAGCCAGCCATTGACCACATCTGAGCCACAGATCTCACCCCTTATACATTTAATGCATTTATACATGCATTAAATGTATAAATAAATGTTAATAAAGAAATTTATTTACTTATTTAATATTTACGTAATAGTAATTAAGAAAGGAAATTAATAATTAAATAAATAATAAATAATAGATTATTAAATAATATTTATATAATAAATGTATTTATTGATTAAATGCATAAATAAATGCATTTATTTAAATAATATTAATTAATTAAGAGAATCAATAATTACATTGATAATAATAAATATAGTGTAAAATAATATTCAGATAATAAATTTAATAAATAAATGTATTTCTATGCTGTATTTAATGCCTTAAAAATACAGCATTTTCATGTTGCTGTAAGGTAGAAAAATGATAAAGAAAAGCCTCATAAAATCAGGCCTGCTCTGTCTGGACTCTTATTTCATCTAAGCCAAGTTAGTTCCCATGTGAAAGCAATGCTGGTGTGAGCAGCTCATTAACAAAACAATCTAGTCCTGCCTAAACAAACAACTCGCACCTGTATAAACTGCTTTTACACCCTTAGATAGAAAAATGAAAACTGTTTTTCATCAACGACCTTCCCAGCACGCGGACACGGAGAGTTTGAGTGACCATCCATGCAGCTTAACAACTTTTAATAATTAATCATGGGATTGGCAAGGAAACCACTAACAAACTGGAGTCCCACACGAGGTCTGAATAATAAGAATAATAAAAAATAAGAAGAATAAGAAGAATAAGAAGAATAAGAAGAAGAATAAGAAGAAGAATAAGAAGAATAAGAAGAATAAGAAGAATAAGAAGAATAAGAATAAGAAGAATAAGAAGAATAAGAAGAATAAGAAGAAGAAGAAGAAGAAGAATAAGAATAAGAATAAGAATAAGAATAAGAATAAGAATAAGAATAAGAAGAATAAGAAGAATAAGAATAAGAAGAATAATAAGAAGAATAAGAATAAGAATAATAAGAAGAATAAGAAGAAGAATAATAATAAGAAGAAGAATAAGAATAACAAGAATAATAAGAAGAATAAGAAGAAGAAGAAGAAGAAGAAGAAGAAGAAGAAGAAGAAGAAAGAGCTTTTCCACCACGAAGAAAACTGAGTCCCCTGTGCTTTATTCCCACATTTTTGCCCTCACTGCAGCCCCTAGCTGGAAAAAAAAGAGATTTATTTAGTAACTCTGTTTTGTTTTACTCCATCCTGTCAGGGATCCTTCAATGCCCACGACAGAAAGTGGTTTCTGGACAGCAGAGGGAAGAAAGAAATGTTGTTTTTTTATAAATTACTTTCATTGTTACCTGTCCCCTGCCAAGTGAAGGACGACCAAGGCCCCAGATGATTTTTCACGGCACTTTTAGCAGTGTTCCCACCCCAGTTACCCCAAAGTGGCTCCAGAGCTGTCTCACTGTTCTCCCTTTTCTCCTGCCTGCAATAAACTCCACTAGGAGGAGTCTTACTCCTAAAATCGGGGGGAAAAGCCCAATTTTGGTCGGTCAGTGGTGAAGGAAGAGCGGTGATGAGCACAGAATATCCCAGCCCTGGGGGTCCTCTGTGCTTTTGGAATGCATGAAACACAAACCCCGCAGAGAGAGAAAGGATGCAGGGCTGGAATGGGAACCTTTAGGGAAACTGAAATCTGTTAAGCCACACAGCAGGAGTGTAAGTTTGCATTTTAACTAAGTAGAAATATATTTTAAGTCCCTTAAGAGAGTAAAAAGCCCTAAAACCTAAAGTTTAAACTTCAGTAGTGCTCCCTTTCACAAAATTAACTTGGCTCCAGACATAATTACATTTCTAGATAGAACAAACAGAACTATTTGTGTAAATTTTCTGTAAGAACTGACACTACTTTCCCACATTGGAATTAGACAGGTGTAGGAAAAATGCTTTAGAATTGGGTTTTTAGCTGATTGGATGATTTATGAATAAAATCCCCTTGTACTGGGGTGCAAGAGAAGTGACAGTGGCTTCTGCCAGCTGCTGCTGCTGCTTGGAACACTGGGACTCTGTGCTGATGCCTCAGGTTTAACTTTTCTATTTTCCAGATTCTGTGCTGATTTGTCAGGTTTTAACTTTTTTATTTTTCACATTCTGAGCTGCTTTAGTGTGTGGGTCTGGGTTCACATCAGGGCATGGTGAGCTCTGTGCACAGAGCAGGGAGACAAAACAATTCCTGCTCCAGCTGGGCACCAAGGACAAATGATCCAAAGCTCAGCCCAGGAGCACAAACCCCGTGGGCTGGAGAGAGGAAAACAAGGATGGGACTGCAGGGGCTGCAGTGGGATTGGACACTGAACTGCAACCTGCACATGGAGCAGAGCTGAGCCCAGGGAGAGACCCCGTGAGCATTTTGGGACCATTTGGGTTCACCCTGGGTTCATTTTGGGACCATTTTGGTTCCCCTTGGGCTCATTTTGGGACCATTTTGGTTCCCCTTGGGCTCATTTTGGGACCATTTTGGTTCCCCTTGGGTTCATTTTGGGACCATTTTGGTTCATCTTGGGCTCATTTTGGGACCATTTTGGTTCACCTTGGGTGCAGCCCTGGCTGGGCTCTGGTGCTGCCCAAGGTGGCTCCATGGAGGAGATCCTTTTCATAAATCCCTGCTTTATTCTTTAGCTCTGTCCAGTCTGTTCTAGGTCACCCTTCCCAAGGCATCACTCCAAATATTTCCAAGGAGCTGCTGCTCAGGTTGCAGTGTGTTTTCCTCTCCCCATCTCCCAGATTTCTCCTCCTGATCCCAAGCTGCTGCTTTGCCCTGATGCCCAGCCCTCGATGTGCAGTGCTGATGCTGAGCAGACAATATTCCGTAACTCTCCAGCCTCTGCTCCAGCTCAGCCCACACAAAGCATCAATGCCAGAACGCTTTTAGCCTGCACTTCAATTCTCTGCATTCTTCGCCTTTGGGGCTGATGTCACCGTGCAATAAACAACTGCTGTATTCATGCGGTAAACAACCGAAGTATTCATGCGATAAACAACTTTATAGCCATCAATCCTGTTTCTTTGAAGACTAAGATCCCTCTCGCAGCTGCAGGGATGGGCTGAGCTCACCTGGCTGCCTGAGCGCGGCGCGGCAGAGCCTCCTGCCAGGCTGGCTGCTGTACACGGGCTGCACGCACACCCTGGCCCTGCTGCCCGGGGCCAGGCCGCTGAGCAGCACGCTGTGCACCTGCCAGACACGGGAGAGAAACGATTCTGGTCAATCTTCATGAGGGATGAAGTAAGGGAGAGAAAAAAATAATCCATAGTGGGGTGCTCCTGGCCGAGGGGCGAAGAACGGGCTGGTGTGTGCAGAGGGGGTTGTCAGCCTCCTGTGGAAATGGGAAAAGGTTATAAAGGACAAAGGAGAGAAATAGCACAGGGCAAAAATGGGAAAAGTTTATAAAGGGCAATAGGAGACAAGGAGCACAGCGAAAAATGGGAAAAGTTTATAAAGGGCAATAGGAGACAAGGAGCACAGAGCAAAAATGGGAAAAGTTTATAAAGGGCAATAGGAGACAAGGAGCACAGAGCAAAAATGGGAAAAGTTTAGTAAAGGACAAATGAGAGAAAGAGCACAGGGCAAAAAATGGGAAAAGTTTTATAAAGACAATAGGAGACAAGGAGCACAGAGAAAAATGGGAAAAGCTTAATAAAGGACAAAGGAGACAAGGAGCACAGAGCAAAAATGGGAAAAGTTTATAAAGGGCAATAGGAGACAAGGAGCACAGAGAAAAATGGGAAAAGCTTAATAAAGGACAAAGGAGACAAGGAGCACAGAGGAAAAATGGAAAAAGTTTAATAAAGAACAACTCTATATTTATATACAGACATATATATATAAAACTGTCTATAAATAGAAATAGAAATAGAAATTAAATATAAAAATAAAAAATAAATATATCTTTATGACACTACGCACATAAAATCCAATTTAACACTTGCAAAAACCCAGCATTACTATATATATATATAAAAAACTCTCTATATAACTATATATATAAGTCTATATCTTTATAACTTAATATCTATAACTATATATTTATATATAGACATATATATATAACTCTCTATAAATATGGAATTCCCAGGAACCGGGGAGGTGCTGCAGTCACCATCCCTGGGTGTGACACTGGGTGCCAGGGTTGAGTTGGGGCTGGGTTGGACTCCATGGTCTTGAAGGTCTCTTCCAGCCTGGGGAATCTGAATTCTGTGAATTTGGGGGAATTTCAGGAATCCCCAGGAACCCAAGGAGGTGGTGGAGCCACCATCCCTGGGTGGGTTTAACAAAGCCTGGATGTGCCAGGGTTTAGCTGGGGTGTCAGGGCTGGGCTGGACTCCATGGTCTTGAAGGTCTTTTCCAGCCTGGGGATTCTGTGAATTTGGGGGAATTTCAGGAATCCCCAGGAACCAGGGAAGTGTTGAAGTCCCCATCCCTGCATGTGGCACTGGGTGCCAGAGTTGAGCTGAGGGGTTGGGGCTGGGTTGGGCTCCATGGTCTTGAAGGTCTCTTCCAGCCTGGGGATTCTGTGAATTCTGAGCTCAGACTAATTAGTCCTTAACTTTGCCCTGGCACCAGCATAAAATCCTTCATTTCTCTGGCAGTCACCTCCCACACCCGCAGCTCTGCCATCCCCTGAGCTCCTCACTCCCGAGTCCTGATAAGAGCCAGACTTTGCCTCCTGCAATGTCCTCATGGGTTCCTCTCCACAGAGCACAAGCTTCTGCTCGTTAACTTCATCAACTCCGACCCTTGTAATCCAGATCACCCCAAGGAACAGGCACAGAGTCAGGAAAGGCACTTTTCTTCCTCCTTTAGGGAGATTCTGGGATCTGCAGGGGTGCCAGCCCCATGAACAGCTGGTGCTGTGTGTGTGACTCCCTTCCAGCCCTGACACATCTGCTACACATCCAGAGCTGCTCATGCAGCTTCCCCACCCCAGGGGAATAAATATTCAGAATATTTATTATTCTGAATAATAAAATAGTGGATCCTGAACAACAAAAATCCACCCAGGGCTGGATTCTGAATAATAAAATAGTGGATCCTGAACAACAAAAATGCACCCAGGGGCTGCATTCTGAATAATAAAATAGTGGATCCTGAATAATAAAAATCCACCCAGGGCTGGATTCTGGGTATAAAATAGTGGATCCTGAACAACAAAAATCCACCCAGGGCTGGATTCTGAATAATAAAATAGTGGATTCTGAATAACAAAAATCCATCCAGGGGCTGCATTCTGAATAATAAAATACTGGATCCTGAACAACAAAACTCCACCCAGGGGCTGGATTCTGAATAATAAAATAGTGGATCCTGAATAATAAAAATCCACCAGGGCTGGGTTCTGGGCTCACCCCGAGGCAGGTGCCCCTCTGGGACCCTCCTGGTGCTGCCACTTGCCCTCCTCACCTTCCTGGGTGCAGGCCTTGGCCGACAGGGATTTCTCCTTCCCCGATCTGTAGATGGCAGTGACTGTCACCAGGTAGGTGGTGTTGGGTGCCAGGTGCTCCACCAGGGTGCCGTTGTGCCCCCCATCCACCTGCAGCAGCTTGGCCGAGTTCCCTGGCAGCGGCCCGTACAGCACCTGGTAGGTGGCCACGCTGTCCAGCACGGGAGCCCAGCTGACGTGGAAGCTGTGGGGTCCAGAGTCTGAGATGAGAACCTGAACTGGGCTGGTTTCCTCTGGAAGCAACGGGGAGAGGTGAGAATGAGGGTTTAGTGAGCATTATTGAGCTGCAACATCTTGGGCTTCACGGGTGTGGAGTTCAAATCAAGCCAGCAAGGAATTGAAATCAACCCAGTGGAGTTAAAATCAACCCAGCGGAATTGAAATCAACCCAGGAAGGAATTCAGATCAACCCAGTGAAACTGAAATCAACCCAGTGAAATTGAAACCAACCCAGTGGAACTGAAATCAACCCAGTGGAACTGAAATCAACTCAGTGGAATTGAAACCAACCCAGTGGAATTCAAATCAACCCAGCAAGGAATTAAAATCAACCCACTGGATTAAAATCAACGCAGTGGAATTAAAATCAAACCAGCAAGGAATTGAAATCAACCCAGTGGAGTTAAAATCAACCCAGCGGAATTGAAATCAACCCAGGAAGGAATTCAGATCAACCCAGTGAAACTGAAGTCAACCCAGTGAAATTGAAATCAACCCAGTGAAATTGAAATCAACCCGGCAAGGAATTAAAATCAACCCACTGGATTAAAATCAACGCAGTGGAATTAAAATCATCCCAGCAAGGAATTAAAATCAACCCACTGGATTAAAATCAACGCAGTGGAATTAAAATCATCCCAGCAAGGAATTCAAATCAACCCAGTGGAATTGAAAACAACCTGGCAAGGAATTAAAATCAACCCACTGGATTAAAATCAACGCAGTGGAATTAAAATCATCCCAGCAAGGAATTCAAATCAACCCAGTGGAATTGAAAACAACCTGGCAAGGAATTAAAATCAACCCAGTGGAATTAAAATCAAACCAGCAAGGAATTGAAATCAACCCAGTGGAGTTAAAATCAACCCAGCGGAATTGAAATCAACCCAGGAAGGAATTCAGATCAACCCAGTGAAACTGAAGTCAACCCAGTGAAATTGAAATCAACCCAGTGAAATTGAAATCAACCCGGCAAGGAATTAAAATCAACCCACTGGATTAAAATCAACGCAGTGGAATTAAAATCATCCCAGCAAGGAATTAAAATCAACCCATCAAGGAATTCAGATCAACCCATCAAGAAATTGAAATCAACCCAATGGAATTGAAATCAGCCCAGTGGAACTGAAATCAGCCCAGTGGAACTGAAATCAACTCAGTGATCAAACCAGCAAGGAATTGAAACCAACCCAGTGAAATTGAAATCAACCCAGTGGAACTGAAATCAACCCAGTGGAACTGAAATCAACTCAGTGGAATTGAAACCAACCCAGTGGAATTCAAATCAACCCAGCAAGGAATTAAAATCAACCCACTGGATTAAAATCAACGCAGTGGAATTAAAATCATCCCAGCAAGGAATTAAAATCAACCCATCAAGGAATTCAGATCAACCCATCAAGAAATTGAAATCAACCCAATGGAATTGAAATCAGCCCAGTGGAACTGAAATCAGCCCAGTGGAACTGAAATCAACCCAGCAAGCAGATGTTGATGCTCATCACACAGCTCAGCCCAAAGGGTTTCTCAGCCTTTCAGCCAGAACTGTTCTTGCATGCAGAAAATTAATATTGTGTGCAAGTCCACCTTGACTTTGCCACCCCAGCCCAGTTTTTCAGTTTGTCCCATTTCTGCAGGCTGCCCCCCCAATAAAATCTGAGTTATTTTCTCACAGAGAGGCTGATCCTGCTCCGAGTTCTTCCCCTCTCAACCCCAGACTTGCCTTGGGTCATTCCAGCATCCTCTATCTTAACTTTGCCCTGGCACCAGCATAAAATCCTTCATTTCTCTGGCAGTCACCTCCCACACCCGCAGCTCTGCCATCCCCTGAGCTCCTCACTCCCGAGTCCTGATAAGAGCCAGACTTTTCCTTCTCCTGCAATATCTTGATGGGTCCTTCCCCTGCCATATCCTCACGGGTCCTTCTCCTGCCATATCCCCACAGGTCCTTCTCCTGCAATACCCTCAGGGATCCTTCTCCTGCAATATCCTCACAGTCCTTCTCCTGCAATATCCTCAGGGATCCTTCTCCTGCAATATCCTCACAGTCCTTCTCCTGCAATATCCTCAGGGATCCTTCTCCTGCAATATCCTCCCAGTCCTTCTCCTGCAATACAATCACAGGTCTTTCTCCTGCAATATCCTCACAGTCCTTCTCCTGCAATATCCTCAGGGATCCTTCTCCAATATCCTCACGGGTCCTTCTCCAATATCCTCACGGGTCCTTCTCCAATATCCTCAGGGATCCTTCTCCTGCAATATCCTCCCAGTCCTTCTCCTGCAATACAATCACAGGTCTTTCTCCTGCAATATCCTCACAGTCCTTCTCCTGCAATATCCTCAGGGATCCTTCTCCAATATCCTCACGGGTCCTTCTCCAATATCCTCAGGGATCCTTCTCCTGCAATATCCTCCCAGTCCTTCTCCTGCAATACAATCACAGGTCTTTCTCCTGCAATATCCTCACAGTCCTTCTCCTGCAATATCCTCAGGGATCCTTCTCCTGCAATATCCTCACGGTTCTTTCTCCACAGAGCACAAGGTGGGAGCCCCAGGTGGGGCACGGGGTCCTGTCCTTGTCCCCAGTGCCCACCCATGCCCGCAGTACCTGGCAGAGTGGTGACCCTGGTTCTCTGGGCGGGGAAGTAGTGCACGTTGGACTCGGGGGTCAGAGCCACCTCGTAGGTGGTTTCTGGCGCCAGGTTGGTGAGCAGGAGGCTGCTGAGGGCCCCCGACACCTGCAGGGTCCTGGTCCCTGCGGGGTCCCCTCGGGGGCTGTACTGCAGGCTGTAGAAGCCGCTGTCCTGGGACAGCAGCTGGGGCCACACCAGGCGGAAGCTGCTGGAGGTGACGTCGGTGGCGTGGAGCCGGTTGGCTCGGATGACATCTGGAAGAGGGACAGGAATCACTGCTGGCATCAGCGCGCGGAGCACCTGCAGGCCCAGCCCTGCGGGATCAGGGGTGCAGCTGCAGCACCGCTGAAGTCACCGAGGTGTGGTGTTGGATTTCCCCATTTCTCCATTTTCCCATCTCTCCATTTCCCCATCTCCCCATTATTTCCCCATCTCTCCATCTCTCCATTTCCCCATTATTTCCCCATCTCTCCATTTCCCCATCTCCCCATTATTTCCCCATCATTTCTCCATTATTTCTCCATTTCTCCATTTGTTCCCCATCTCTCCATCTCTCCATTTCCCCATTATTTCTCCATTATTTCTCCATTTCTCCATTTGTTCCCCATCTCTCCATCTCTCCATTTCCCCATTATTTCTCCATTATTTCTCCATTTCTCCATTACTTCCCCATCTCTCCATCTCTCCATTTCCCCATTATTTCTCCATTATTTCTCCATTATTTCTCCATTATTTCTCCATTTCTCCATTATTTCCCCATCTCTCATCTCTCCATTTCTCCATTATTTCCCCATCTCTCCATCTCTCCATTTCCCCATTATTTCTCCATTATTTCTCCATTTCTCCATTACTTCCCCATCTCTCCATCTCTCCATTTCCCCATTATTTCTCCATTATTTCTCCATTATTTCTCCATTATTTCTCCATTTCTCCATTATTTCCCCATCTCTCATCTCTCCATTTCTCCATTATTTCCCCATCTCTCCATCTCTCCATTTCCCCATTTCCCCATTATTTCCCCATCTCTCCATTTCCCCATTATTTCTCCATTATTTCCCCATTATTTCCCCATCTCTCCCTGCTCTGGGCAGTGCCCGGTGCCCAGGAGGAAAGGGCAGCCCGTGGGCAGTGCCAGCCCTGCTGAGCCAGCTGGACCCAGCCCCTGCAGGGCTCACAGAGCTCCCTTGTTCGGTGACATTCAACACTCAGAGCCCTCTTGTGCCACCTCACCGCTCCCTGGCCCCGAGTCACGCAATTACAGAATCACAGAATTCACAGAATTCACAGAATCACTGGGTTGGAAGAGACCTTAAAGATCATCGAGTCCAACCCAGCCCCAGCACCTCAGCTCAACCCTGGCACCCAGTGCCACACTCAGGGATGTTGACTGCAGCACATCCCTGGTTCCTGGGAATTCCCAAAATTCCCCCAAATTCACAGAATTTTCCCAAATGCACAGATTCCCCAGGTTGGAAGAGACCTTCAAGAGCATCAAGTCCAGCCCAGCCCCAACTCCCCAGCTGAACCCTGGCACCCAGTGCCACATCCAGGCTTTGTTAAACACACCCAGGGATGGTCACTGCAGCACCTCCCTGGTTCCTGGGAATTCCCAAAATTCCCCCAAATTCTCAGAATCCCCAGGATGGAAGAGACCTTCAAGACCATGGAGTCCAGCCCAGCCCCAACTCCCCAGCTGAACCCTGGCACCCAGTGCCACTCCAGGCTTTGCTGAACACACCCAGGGATGGTCACTGCTTCTCTTCGAGGCTCCACACCACAAACACCAGGCACAAATCCCTCTGGTGGTGCTGGGCAGCTCCCCCAGCTCCTTGACCCTTCTGACCTGCCCATTTTGGGCACAATTCCAGTGTTCTCTGGTCTTGCAGAGAGGCACAAACACACAGGACTTTGTTTCTAACTCCAGGGGAGTGACGTGGAGATCTCTTCTATTTTTAAAGGATTTCTACGAGCACCCTGAGCATGAAGTGCCCCTAAATCCTCATAAAAAACCTTCCAGTTCCTGCTCAGGCACTCACAGAGCACTCCAGGCAGCTCTCACTGTCTCCCATTGCACGGAGGTGAAGGGAGGCACAGAATTCCTCCCAAAAGCTGCAAGCTGGGGCTGCTTTTCCCTCCCAGACTCGTCCTTTGGCTGGGGGAGGATCAGCTCTCCTCCTCCGAGCCCTGCCAACTCCTCTGTACCAAATAAAACAGCCTCAGTTTTTCCTCTGAGCTGTTCCCTGGCTCTCCCAGGCAGGCAGGCAGGAACATTTCCGTGCTCTGTGCCCATCCCATCCCATCCCATCCCATCCCATCCCATCCCATCCCCCCCCATCCCTCCCATCCCAGCCACGGCTCCTGGGGCACTGCCCCTTTTTGGGAGCCCCACAAACCCCAGGGGCCGAGCCACGAAGGAGCAGGGAGCACAGGAAAGGTGTCAGCGCTGCCAAAAATCCTGCCAAAAGCTCAGGGAATGGAAATTAAGTGAGCAGGGACGCCGTGGATCAAAGGGCAGGAAGCCCGCAGCAAACAGCTCTGCCCCTCGTTGCCAGAGCCCTGCAAGCCTTCAGCGTATAAAAAGGGCAATAAAACACAGAGAATAAAGAAATAAATGCCCGCAGTTGTGAGGATTTATAGAGAGTTCTCCAGGCCAGACAGAAGGCTCACGCAGTGCAAACCTGGAGATAAGAAATGCTGGTTTAGAAATGCCGTGGCACAGGACAGGCATTGTGGAGAGAGAAGTGAAACCAGAAACCAAGTTTCAAAAGATGACCTTACAAAAAAGATTAGACACTTTGGAGGAACAGAACCATGAAAGATGCATTGTAGTAGGGCCCACGAGGAGGAATTTTAGATGATTGGCTTTAAAACATTTACAACATAGTGCAGCTAAATCTAATAAACCAAAAAACACCTATAATGTACTACAATTAAGAAATAGTTAACTCCCAATTGTAATGGCATGGATTAGAACATCTGTATTGTCTCACCCTTCACATGAGACTGAAAATAGAATAAAAACTTTTCAAACACCTCGCAGTTGCCCCATCTCTGGATCAAAAAATCCAAAAATGTGTTTCCCAGCCCCTCTGCTCCTAGAGAGTAGCAGCAATAATTAATAATAATTAATAATAATTAATAATAATTAATATCCTGGACAGGACCCAGGCAGTGCCTGCCTGGTGACACTCAGCTGGTGACACTTTCCCTCCTCCTCCAGACTTTGCCCTACGAGCTCTGCAAAGATCAGGATCAGACCTGCAGGAATGCTGCTGGCTTCATGATGAGGGTGAGAAAAAAACAGCAGCAAGAGCAGCAAGAAAGCACAGATTTGTCCCCAAAAAAATCCCAGCTGCAGCTTCTCAGACCCAGATTGGGACAGGATCTCCTGGAGTTCCTCAGATTAGGACAGGATCTCCTGGAGTTCCTCAGATTAGGACAGGATCTCCTGGACTTCCTCAGATTAGGACAGGATCTCCTGGACTTTTTCAGATGAGGACAGGTTCTCCTGCAGTTTTTCAAACCCAGATTAGGATAAAATCTCCTGCAGTTTCTCAGATTAGGACAGGATCTCCTGCAGTTTCTCAGATTAGCACAGGATCTCCTGCAGTCTCAGACCCAGATTAGGACAGGTTCTCCTGCAGTTTCTCAGACTGGGACAGGATCTCCTGCCTGGCTGCAGAAGAACCTGTCCTAAACTGGGTCTGGGAAGCTGCAGCTGGGATTTGGGACAAACCCCTTGTGTGTTCTGGTTGTGTTTGAGGTGAGAGGGGACATGTTCTGATTCTGGGAGGGGGGATTTCCCTCGTCCACCTGCAGGGCCTGAGGTGTGCTCACCTGCCCGGACTCAGCTCCAGGTGAGACCAGCAGAGCTCACAGCCTTCCCTGCAGCAGGGCTCGCCCAGGAGAGGTTTTGGGTGAGAAATGCCCTGCCCTGAGCACGTGTGGGATGTGGGGGTGCTCAGGGCACGCCGGCTCCTGCAAAGCCTGGCTGCCAGAGGCTGGAAGGAGGCAGCAGCCTCAGCTTAGCTGAGCACGGAGCAAGTGGCTGCAGGCACTGGGCTGATGTCACCTCGGAGGAATGCCCTGGTTTCACAACCAAGAGGGTCCTTCCCCAGCAGGAGAGCACCAAATGCCGCGTTTTGGGCAGATCTGAGATCCAGCAGCAGGAACCTGAGCTCCTGCACAGCCTGAGAGCCTTCCCTCCCCTCTGGGAAGGGCGTGGGTGCCTGCCAGGAGCCAGCTGTGCCACAGCTGCATTCTGCAGAATTCCTGCACCGGCCGAGGAACCACAGGCAGTGAACACCCCCAGCCCTGTCCTGCCCCCTCCCAGAGCAGCAGCAGCAGCTCTGGAGCCATTTCAGCTCCACCACGTCCCCCTGGGGAGGCTGAGGCTCCTCAGCCCACCTGAGGCTGCAGCAGCTTGGCAGCAAGGCTGGGTTTGGAATTTCTGTGGAGCAGGCAGGACACATTCCTGGAGAGGAGGTGGAGGGAGGAGAGCAGCTCTTGACAAAGCTTGTTTGTGCCTCTCCAAAAGCCTCCATCCCCCTTATTAGAACATCTGTATTGTCTCACCCGGTTTTTTTTTTTGGTTTTTTTTTTTTTTTTTGTTGTTTTTTTTTTTTTTTAACAGTAGCAGGAGATGAAGATAAGTGATAATTAAACCAGTCTGGGCCATTCCAGAGCTGGAATGAATGAATTCCTGCCTGCCCAGATGCTGCCTGTCCCTGCCATGCCAGGAGGGGTGCTGGCTGAGGGCTGTCTCCTCCAGGCAGGCAGCATTGGCTTAAGGGGCTTTATTAAGGTGAAATCAGGTGGTGTGACCAAAATCTGGCACTGTGCAAGCCCTGGATCCATGTGGGAATCTCACCTGGCAGTAAAATCCCAGCCCAGGAGGTTTTGGACCTGCTGGGTTCACAGAATGCTGCCCTCAGGCAGGTTTTATCATCTCCTTTGTTCTTTTGGGGTTTAACCCCAAAGGACACGGCTGTGACTCCCCAAACCTTTGTTCATTTGGGATTTCACCCAAAAGGACATGGCTCTGACTTCCTAAGCCTTTGTATTTTGGGGTTTCACCCAAAAGGACACAGCTGTGAGTCCCCAAACCTTTGCTCTTTTGTGGTTTCACACAAAAGGACACAGCTGTGAGTCCCCTTTGCCCTTCTGGGGTTTCCCACTGGTGCTCCCTGCAGGTAGCTCTGGCAGCAGTGGCACTCCCAGCGGCATTCCCAGCGGCACTCCCAGCGGCATTCCCAGCGGCATTCCCCCTCCCAGCCCCCCGAGGAGCACAGAGGTAACACTTGGCTGCTGGGGCAGGGCTGGGCTGCTCTTCCCGAGGCTGTGCTGGCCAAGTCAGGCCCAGGATCTGGCAGATGTGGAGCACGTCAGAACAGGGGATTTATGGAACAAAAACATTCCTTTCCTATAGCCTCAATGCTGACAGCAGGCACCGTCCTGAACTGTGTTTTCTAAGAGAACAACTGCAGGAGTTGGAGGTCTCAGCCCCTGGTGGAGTATTTCAGGGAGTCAGATTTATCCTAAACAAGAGTTGGAGGGAGCTGACAGGACCAAATCCTTGCCAGGGACACACATCCCATTTCAGATGTGCTCCACACGTTTGTGTTCCTCCATCAGCTGGCACAGAGACAGGAACTTTTGAGAGAAGAAAAAAATAAAAATCAACCTGAATGTGAAAATCAGCTCGGGGGCTCAGGCACTTTGTGTCCACGATCTTGCTGAGGTGAATTCACTCCTGTTTGGGAAACCTTTGGTTAACAGCCCGTGCAGGTGGGGGCATTTTCGTGCTCTGCCTGGGCTGTGCAGGTGCCTGACCTGCGTGACTCATCTCAAAGACTTGTGGGGTTTTAAGGAATTCAGATATTTTGCTGCCTGAGTTCCTCATTCCCAGCTGAGCTCCTCACAAGCACAACTCCAATTCACTGAAGGGAATCTGTCCCACTCTCTCAAATATTCCAAGGGCAAATATTTGTCCCAGACCTCCCAGAAGCCTTGGTTTGGACCTGTGGCACGGTGGGCAAGCCCCACAATTTGCCAGGGCAGGGCTTTGGGGTCAGGATGAGCGTGGGATTTGGGGGATTCTCCCACTGCCCACCCCCCAGAGCCAACATCACACAGAAAATGGAGGCTGGGAAGAAGAAGGAAGAAGAAGGAAGAAGAAGGAAGAAGAAGGAAGAAGAAGGAAGAAGAAGGAAGAAGAAGGAAGAAGAAGGAAGAAGAAGAAGGAAGAAGAAGAAGGAAGAAGAAGAAGGAAGAAGAAGATCAAGACAATGCCCAAATCCCTCCATCTTGCCTCCTAGAGCCCTATAGTAAAATCCCCAAAATTCCACTTTTCACCCCGTGATAAATTCATTATCATTCCACGTAAACTTTTGTGACTTGTAACTCTTCACACAAGGTTGGTAATTTGCTCCATGGGTTAAAATCGAAGTCCCAAGTGTGTGTGGGGGGGATAGAATATAAGGAAATAAAGATAGTGCAGAGAGCAGTCTTACCCCCAAGGAGTTGCAGCTGGGTTAATTAGCAAAGATTAGGAGCAGGCCTGACTTCAACAGGCCCCCAGTAAGAAGAAGAGTGCTGTAAAAAATGGGTTGTCAGGAACTGGGGTCAGCTGGCTGCTGGGTGAGGAAGAGAGAGTCAGTGCTCTGAGGAGCTGCCCACGAAACCACACCAACTTTTGTGATAAGGAGATGACAATATGGAACTTTTGCAATAAAATGACAACTCAAGTGTCTTGAGTTTCCTGCCAGGATTCCCCAGCCCGGGGCTGGAGCCACCCAGGGCACCCAGAGCGACGTCCTGGCTTCTGACAGGCATCCCCCATCTGAACCCCACCCTGCCAGCCTACCTAGGATGGCATCCCTGAGCTCCTCGGTGATGATGGGCAGGTCGTCCACGTCCACGAAGTGCAGGTGTTTGTCCGAGGGCTGGCTGGCAGCCGCCGACAGCTCCAGGAAGTTCCCGCGGCCGGTGCTGACGATGAACACGGTGACGCCCCTGTCCTTCAGCAGCTGCATGGGCTCCGAGATGTCATCCGTGGAGAAGCCGTCCGTCACCCACACCAGCACCTTGGGCACGTCTGGGCGGGCGCCGGCCTGGCCGCTGAAGAGCTTTTCCCTGGCGTAGGACAGGGCTCTGCCCGTGTTGGTGTCGCCCATCAGCTGCCGCGTGTCGCCGATGGCCCTGCGCAGGGCGCCGCCGCTCGCGTGCCGGTCGAAGGGGAACTCCATGGTGGGAGTGGTGCTGATGTGGATGATGCTGGTCTGCACGTCCCTGGGGCCGAAGGTGAGGGGGCGCAGGAGGTCCCACATGAATTCCTTGACCTTGGAGAACTCGTAGTGGGAGACGCTGGCGGAGCTGTCCAGCAGGAAGAGGAGGTCGCCCTCGCTGTTGGAGGTGGACGGCTGGGGACCTGGCAGGGGACAAGGAGCAGCATTAGGGGGTGCTGGGAACCCAAAACCTGCACAGGCACCTGGGGGAAAGACATTTCGTGCTGTTCTTGTGAGCCAGAGAAGGCTTCCTGGAGATAGATACGGGGCTTTCGCTTTCTCAAGGAACACATCAAGGCCATCACTGTGGCAACGTGACAGAAGAGGGAAATTAAAAATACAGACCTCAGCTGGCTCACAAAATGACCTGGCTCCCTGGTTGCCTATTAGGAACTTTGTTTCTTTCTTATTATGGATGTTTCTGTTAGGTAAATGTAAATATCTTGAAAGACTATAAAAGCGACGTGTTGCTGTAATGAATCCCTCTCACACACCCTTCTGGTGGGGTTGGGTGCTTTGTGCTGTGTCACACTTTATAGCAACAGGGACCTTGCTGCCAAACCCCAGGGTTCAGGGAGAGGCGCTGGAGAGATGGGAGAGGCACGAGGGATCTGCTGGAGCAGCAGGAGAGACCAGGAATGGAGAGAGTTAAATTTACCTGGGAGTGATTATTGATGAGGGCATGGAGTGACAGGGTGAGGGGGATGGCTTCAGACTGACAGGGGGAGGCTTAGGTGGGGTATTGGGAGAGATTCCTAACAAGGAATTCCCCAAATGAGGGTGGTGGCTTAGGTGGGGTATTGGGAGAAATTCCCATGGAGAAATTCCCAAATGAGGTGGGATATTCGGAGAAATTCCCAATGAGGAATTCCCCAAATGAGGGTGGTGGCTTAGGTGGGATATTAGGAGAAATTCCCTAAATGAGGGTGGTGGCTTAGGTGGGATATAGGAGAAATTCCCAACGAGGAATTCCCCAAATGAGGCCCAGAGCAGCCGTGGCTGCCCCTGGATCCCTGGCAGTGCCCAAGGCCAGGCTGGATGGGGCTTGGAGCAGCCTGGCACAGTGGAAGGCGTCCCTGCCATGGCAGGGGTGGGATGGGGTGGGATTTAAGGTCCCTCCAACCCCAATCATTCCCTGACTCCATGCCCTGCAGCCCAGCTGGATCCTGGCCAGCCCTGTGTGACCCAGCACAGCTCACCCAAGCCACACACACCCCCCTGCAGCTCAGAGCTGGGCAGGAAACCAAAGTGGAGCCCAGGAATGACCACAGCACCCAGCAGAGCTGGGCTGTGACCCCACAGGCCCCTGCCACCCCCTCCAGAGCTCCCAGTGGCATCCAGCAGGGCCCTGCTGGCTCCAGCCCCGGGCTCTCCCCTCTGCTGGAGGGAGCACAAGCCACTGGTTTGGCTGGCAGGACAATCCCCAAATGTTGCAAGGAGCAGCTGGGAAAGCGTCTGGCCCTGGCACCCTGCCACCCCCTCCAGAGCTCCCAGTGGCATCCAGCAGGGCCCTGCTGGCTCCAGCCCCGGGCTCTCCCCTCTGCTGGAGGGAGCACAAGCCACTGGTTTGGCTGGCAGGACACGGGGAGAGCTCCTGGCAGCACGGGGCTGTTCCTGCCCTCGGCTCCTCGCTGCTCTGGAAGCGTCCCTCAATCCCCAAATGTTGCAAGGAGCAGCTGGGAAAGCTGGGCAGGGATCGGGGGCCAAAGGACGTTCCTGCAGCAGTAAACAGCGGGGTCATGTGCACAGGCAGGGAGGGGAGCTGGGAATTCACCGAGGGAGCAGAAATCCCACTGCTGCCAGAGCTACCTGCGTGGGGAACGGCTGGGTGAGCACCGGTGTGACACCCCAAAAGAGCAAAGGGGGGGTCATAGCCCTGTCCTTTTGGGTTAGACCCCAAAAAAACAATCGTTTGGGGAGTCACAGCAGTGTCCTTTTGGGTTAAAACCCAAAAGAGCAAAGGGGAGTCACAGCTGTGTCCTTTTGTGTGAAACCCCAAAAGAACAAGGGTTTGGGGAGTCACAGTTGTGTCCTTTGGGGTGAAACCCCAAAAAACAAAGGGCAGTCACAGCTGTGTCCTTTTGTGTGAGACCCCAAAAGAGCAAAGCTTTGAGGACTCACAGTTGTGTCCTTTGGGGTGAAACCCCAAAAAACAAAGGTTTGGGGAGTGACAGCCATGTCCTTTTGTGTGAAACCCCAAAAGAACAAAGGTTTGGGCAGTCACAGCCATATCCTTTTGTGTGAAACCCCAAAAAACAAAGGGCAGTCACAGCCGTGTCCTTTTGGGTTAAACCCCAAAAAACAAAGGTTTGGGCAGTCACAGCCGTGTCCTTCTGTCTGTCCCCTGCAGCTCTGGGGCACCAAGGGAGTGGGACTTCACATTCACATCCCTTAAATGAGTAATTCTCCATTACTCATTGCTGTTAATTAGGGAGAGCCCCAGGCTGACCCCACAGGGCTCTGCCTCGGTTAACCACAAGTGGTTAACAAAACCAGCAGCTGAAGGGCAGGGGGGTGTTTGGGGGCTAAAGAAACCCTCTGTGGGCCAAGCAGAAAGCTTCTCCTTCATTCAAACCCCTTCCCTCTGTGACACTCATGAGATGGAAACAAATTCCTCCTGTTCAGCAGAAAGAATCCATTTAAAAAAGAAAAAAAAAATGGAGAGAAGGGCTCGGCCCCCATCGGGAGCGTGGCAAGGCTCACAAAGCAAGCAGACACTGAAATCACCCTGCCCTGCAGCTCCAGTTCCCTCATCCTTCCTCCTGCCCCGTGCTGCATCCAGCACAAACATGCCATCGGTGCCAGAGGTGGGGCTGCACAGCTTTGGCACCGGCACATCCCTGCTTTGCAGGCAGCCGCTGCTCTCAGGCCCTTCCCTCGCTCCAGACGGCCTGGCCGGGTGCCAGATGAGGATTTCTCATTTTTTGGGGGGGGTTTGGAGGGGAAGGGGCACCCACAAGAAATTCCCTGCCTCCTGCAGTGCCGGGGGAAGTGCAGATGTGCTCTGCTGGAGCCCGGGTGTGACAGGGACACCAGCAGGTCCTGCCCGGCCCTGGGTGGATGCCCCGGGCTCTGGAGTGTTTTGAAGGTTGGATATGGGAAGCAGAACATCACCATGGAAACACAACGCTGCCTGCTGGCTTTTCCAGCAGGAAAGCAGCTGGCCGGGCTTCCCGGGATGCTGACAGGAGACATCCGCTGGCCGGGCTCCCCACGCTCCGATTTACACAGCCCTGGGGCTCCTGGGGCTCTCTCAGCCAGCCAGGATCATCTCCTGTCTGGGTTAACTGGCTTTGACATCCCACCCTTGTCTTCTTCCACGGCTTGTGCTGGAAGCCTGGTTTTAAACCTTCTGTGCTTAAAGGTGCAGACCCACAGGAGAGCACTGCACTGGCCTGGGGCTGTGGAGAAGGGCTCCAAAATGGAATGACAGAATTGGGGTTGTGGGCGTGGGGTTGGTCAGAAGTGTGTAATGTCACGGGTGGAAAATGTAGAGTTTGGGGTTTTAGAATATAGAAATAAATATGAAGGAAGATGGAGGTTTTAGGGTGGAGGCTGGCTGATCTTATTTACCTTCTTCTTCTTCTCCATGGGTGAAGTGTTCCTGTCCCTGTGCCCGTGGCACGGCAGCACAGCCCCTCGGGACAGGAGCTGTGCCAGGCTGGGATGGCATCTGCTGTCCAGAGGGGACAGGCCAAAGGCAGCTGACCCTAACCCAGCTCATCCTAACACAGCTCAGCCCAAACTGATCAATCCTAAACCCAGCTCAGTCCCACACCCAGCTCGTCCAAACCCAGCTCAGTCCCACACCCAGCTCATCCTAACCCAGCTCAGCCCAAACCCAGCTCAGCCCAAACCCAGCTCATCCCAAACCCAGCTCATCCCAAACCCAGCTCATCCCAAACCCAGCTCAGCCCCTAACCCAGCTCAGCCCAAACCCAGCTCAGCCCAAACCCAGCTCAGCCCCAAACCCAGCTCAGCCCTAACACTGATCAATCCTAAACCCAGCTGATCCCAAACCCACCTCATCCCCAAACACAGCTCAGCCCTAACACTGATCAATCCTAAACCCAGCTCATCCCCACACCCAGCTCATCCAAACCCAGCTCAGCCCCTAACCCAGCTCAGCCCAAACCCAGCTCATCCCAAACCCAGCTCAGCCCCAAACCCAGCTCAGCCCCAAACCCAAGCCCTGCCTCTGGAGCAGGGCACAGCCCTTCTGGAATGCCAGGGCTGCCTTTGTCACGGCCCCTGAAGGCCTGAGCATTGTTCTGAGCCCGGGCTGGGAAATGCCACGGGTTGGGAAAATGCCACGGGCTCCCAGGGTGGCAGGGGGGCAGGACAATGGGAATTGCTGCTGCCTGGGTGGACTGGGAGTGCTGGGACAATGCCAGGAGCTGCAGCAGCGCTCCTGCCCCAGTGGGACACTGAGGGACAGAAGCCACCCCGGGACACTGAGGGACAAAATCCAGCCTGGGACACTGAGGGACAGAGCCCAGCTCCCTGTGAGGGACAGAATCCACTGGGACAGACCCCAATAGGACACTGAGGGACAGAACCCAGCTGGGAAACTGAGGGAGAGAAGCCACCCAGGGACACTGAGGGACAAAATCCGCCCTGGGACACAGGGACAGACCTCAGTGGGACACTGAGGGACAGAGGCAGCTCCCCGTGAGGGCTCAGAGCCCCAGCCCAGCCTCGCTGTCCCCAGCAGCCCTGTCACACCCGGCTGCCCTGGCTGAGGGCTCCTGGCCAGGCAGACTGGAGACTGCAGCTCCCAGGTGCACTGGAAACCCAACAGAGCCATCCCTGGGGCTACAGAACCCAACGGAACCATCCCTGGAGCTACAGAACCGAACAGAACCAAACCAACAGAGCCATCCCTGGAGCTACAGAACCAACAGAGCCGAACCAACAGAACCAACAGAACCACCCCTGCAGGCACAGAACCAACAGAACCAGCCCTGGGGATACAGAACCAACAGAACCGAACCAACAGAACAAATCCGCCCTGGGACACAGGGACAGACCTCAGTGGGACACTGAGGGACAGAGGCAGCTCCCCGTGAGGGCTCAGAGCCCCAGCCCAGCCTCGCTGTCCCCAGCAGCCCTGTCACACCCGGCTGCCCTGGCTGAGGGCTCCTGGCCAGGCAGACTGGAGACTGCAGCTCCCAGGTGCACTGGAAACCCAACAGAGCCATCCCTGGGGCTACAGAACCCAACGGAACCATCCCTGGAGCTACAGAACCGAACAGAACCAAACCAACAGAGCCATCCCTGGAGCTACAGAACCAACAGAGCCAACAGAACCAAACCAACAGAACCACCCCTGCAGGCACAGAACTGAACAGAACCATCTCTACAAGCACAGAACTGAACAAACAGAACCATCCCTGCAGGCACAGAACTGAACAGAAAAATCCCTGCAGGCACAGAACCGAACCAACAGAACCATCCCTGGAGCCTCAGAACCCAACAGAACCACCACTGGGGGCACAGAACCTCCTCCACAGCAGGACAGGCTGACTGCAGCAGCTCAGGCACCGCTGAGGGCTGAGTCCTGCCCGGAATCCATCCACGGATCGTCCATGGATCATCCACGGACCCGTCCCTGCCTGCCCCGCTGCCGTTCCCCGCACAAAGCCGATCCAAGCCGCAGCGATCGAGTTCCAGCCATTCCGCGCTGATTTCCCCTCAGCGCCCCCAGCGAGGATTTCCCGCAGGATCGCCCCGAACTCCGCACATTTCCGCGCAATTCCCTCTCCCCCACCGCGAACAAACAAACTCACACCACAAAAATCGACTTTCTCAGCAGCAATTGCAGGCAGGGCGGGTTTGTTTCTTGTACCTAAAGCAGCCCCGCAGGCTCAGCTTTTACCCTGGAAAAGGTTTTTTGAGGAGAAAGGGAGGAAGAAAGGAGGAAAAGCAGCGCGGGAGCGCCTGGCACTCACCTGGCTCAGGTGGGTCCTGCCCCGCAGCGACCCGCAGCCACAGAAAAAGGGAAAAAATCACCTTGGCCAACATCGCCGAGCCTGCTGCTGGCCGGAACGCCCAAAATCCACGCGTGGGCTCAGGAAAGTGCCGAGCTCAGGCACGGCGAGCCATGCCGGGCTGCGCTGCGAGCTGCGGCTCCTGCGGGGGATTTTCCTTCCTGCCCCTCCGCTCCTTTTAAAGCCATAAATCCATCCCGACAGCTCCTTCTGCTCGGGCTCCCGGAGCCAGCAGCGGGGCTCGGTCCGTGGGCTGGGTTTGAAAAGTGTGTTCCTGCAGATAATAAAAATTGAGGTGTTAAAAATGTAAATAATAAAAATTTAAATAATAAAAATTTAGGTAATAAAAATGGAGATAATAAAAATTCAGGTATTAAAAATTTAGGTATTAAAAAATTTAGGTAATAAAAAATCAGATAATAAAATTTAGGTATTAAAAATTTAAATAATAAAAAAATTAGGTATTAAAAATTTAGATATTAAAAATTCAGGTATTAAAAATTTAAGTATTAAAATTTAGATAATAAAATTCAGGTATTAAAATTTAGGTATTAAAAATTCAGGTATTAAAAATTCAGGTATTAAAAATTTAAATAATAAAAATTTAGATAATTAAAATTTAGGTAATAAAACTTTGGCCCTGCGAGGTGCTGGCAGCAAGCCAGTAACTACAGGGGGAAAAAAAAAAGAAAAAAAAAGAAAAAAAATTAAAAAAGGAAAGAAAAGCGGCGAGAAATCCAAAGCTGTGCCGGAGCGGAATGAGCTAGAAGAAGGAAAAAGGCGTTTCTAAAGAAAGGAAGAGTGGGACAGGCGGCGGAGCTGCCCTGCCCTGGGATATTGGCCAGTCCTCTGGGAGGAGCGTCCCGGGCTCGGGATACCGGGCTCGGGGAGTGGGGAAGGGCTCACAGGGAGTGGGGAAGGGCTCGGGGAGTGGGGAAGGCAGGGAGTGGGGAAGGGCTCGGGGGAGGTGGGGAAGGGCAGGGAGAGGGGGGGTGGGGATTTGGGGGTTTTTGGTGGTAATAAATGTGGGGGTTTAAGGAAGGGTTAGAGGGGAGATGGGGTTGTAGGGGAAAAATTCAAAATTTATTGGTGATTGGTGAAAATTCAGAATTAATTGGTGAAAATTCAGAATTAATTGGTGATTGGTAAAAGTTCAGAATTAATTGGTAAAAGTTCAAAATGAATTGGTAAAAATTCAGAATTAATTGGTAAAAGTTCAGAATGAATTGGTAATTGGTAAAAAGTCAAAATTGATTAGTAATTGGTAAAAAAATTCAAAATTAATTGGTGATTGGTAGAAGTTCAAAATTTATTGGTAATTGGTGAATTAATGGGTAAAAATTCAAAATGAATTGGTAAAAATTCAGAATTAATTGGTAGCCCAAAGGGGGGTGGGGAAGGGCTCAGGGGAGGTGGGGAAGGGCTCAAAGGAGGTGGGGAAGGGCTCAGGGGAGGTGGGGAAGGGCTCAGGGAGTGGGGAAGGGCTCAGGGAGTGGGGAAGGGCTCGGGGGAGGTGGGGAAGGGCAGGGAGAGGGGGGGTGGGGATTTGGGGGTTTTTGGTGGTAATAAATGTGGGGGTTTAAGGAAGGGTTAGAGGCGAGCTGGGGTTGTAGGGGAAAAATGCAAAATTTATTGGTGATTGGTGAATTAATGGGTAAAAATTCAAAATGAATTGGTAAAAATTCAGAATTAATTGGTAATTGGTAACAGTTCAAAAGTAATTGGTAAATTAATTGGTAAAAATTCAGAATTAATTGGTAATTGGTAAAAAGTAAAAATTTCTTAGTAATTGGTAAAAAATTCAAAATGAATTAGTAATTGGTAAATGAATTGGTAAAAATTCAAAATGAATTGGTAACTAGAATTGTGTGTGCTTGATTAGAAGTGTATAACATTACAGAGTAGAAAGTTTAAAGTTTAACCTTAAAAGGTTTTATAGGAAAAAACAGTTAACCATTTAATACCTTATTAATGAAATAATATGAAACTCACTACTATAATATAAATAAGAAAAAAATAAAGATAAATAAGAAAAAATAAATAAGAAATAATATAAATAAGAAAAAATAAAGATAAATAAGAAAAAATAAATGAGAAATAATTATAAAAATAATATAAATAAAAAATAAAGATAAATAAGGGAAAAAAGGAAATAATTAAAAAATTCAAAATGAATTGGGAATTGGTAAAAATTCAAAATGAATTGGTAATTGGTAAATGAATTGGTAAAAATTCAAACTGAATTGGTAATTGGTAAATTAATTGGTAAAAATTCAAAATCAATTAGTAACTAGAATTGTGTGTGCTTGATTAGAAGTGTATAACATTACAGAGTAGAAAGTTTAAAGTTTAACCTTAAAAGGTTTTATAGGAAAAAACAGTTAACCATTTAATACCTTATTAATGAAATAATATGAAACTCACTACTATAATATAAATAAGAAAAAAATAAAGATAAATAAGAAAAAATAAATGAGAAATAATTATAAAAATAATATAAATAAAAAATAAAGATAAATAAGGGAAAAAAGGAAATAATTATAAGAAATAATATAAATAAGAAAAAATAAAAGTATTTAAAACTAAACACAAAATGCCATCTTGAACACCTTCAATCCCAACCTCAACAAAAATAAAAATTAAAAAAAACTCCATCCAGCGATGAAGAAATCCATCAGTCCTCCCCTCCCTGGCGTGGGGAGGGAGCAGGCTGAAAAGCAGCAAAAAAGGGATTTTTTGGAAGATTTGGGGATTACAGGCACTGGTGAGCAACATTTCCTCCCACTTTATTTCCTCTCCCCTGGGAACTGTAAAAATAAAATAAAACCTCAGCAGGAGTTTGGGCTGCTCAGAGAGGAAAGAGCTGAGCCCAAAGGTTTGCACCCCATGGAAAATGGAGCTGAATTAAAAACCACGGATCCAGAGGGACTTTTGGGTTCCCCTCCCAGTCTGGGGCCCATCTGCGTCCCAGGATGTTATAATTTTATAATTAAAATGATAATTTCTATTAAATTTTTGTACACAGGTGCTGCCCCTCTTTCCAAAGGCTGTGCTGGAAGCTGCAGAGGGAGGAGAGGCTGGTTCAGATCCCCAAATTCCTAAAATTTAACCCAGACCTCCACCATATCCCACCAAACCCCATCATAATTAATACAAATAATAATAAATAATATAAATAATAAACCCAATCCCATCCCATCCTCCTCCTGCCCCATCTCCAGGCCCACCCAGAGCCCCTGCTGGATAAATACAGATTATTTCCTTCCATCCCTCCCTTCCCAAGGAACACCTGAGGGCACTTTTGGGTTCTCCTCCCAGTCTGGGGCCCATCTGCATCCCAGGCTGTTATAATTTTATTATTAAAGTGATAATTTCTATTAAATTTTATAAGCTGAGGTGCAGCCCCTCTTTCCAAAGGCTGTGCTGGAAGCTTCAGGGGGAGGAGAGGCTGATGCAGATCCCAAAATTCCTAAAACCTGACCCAGATTTCACCTGCCCCCATCATATCCCATAATAATTAATAAAAAATAGATTTAAAAATAAAATAAATATAATAAAAATAATAAAAATTAAAACAATAACGATAAGAATTATGATGGTGATTATAATAACGATAATAATGATAATAATGATAATAATGATGATAATGATAATGATAATAATAATAATAATAATAATAATAATAATAATAATAATAATAATAATAATAATAATAATAATAATAATAATAATAATAATAATAATAATAATAATAATAATAATAATAATAATAATAATAATAATAATAATAATAATAATAATAATAATAATAATAATAATAATAATAATAATAATAATAATAATAATAATAATAATAATAATAATAATAATAATAATAATAATAATAATAATAATAATAATAATAATAATAATAATAATAATTCCAGCCCCATCTCCCGAGCCCCTTGCTGGATAAATTCAGATTTTTTCCTCCCATTCCTCACTTCCCAAGGAAGTGTTGCTCAGCCCTCATTAATTCCCTGGTTTTTGGCAGTTTATCCCTGAGGATGCTGCTCACACCCTGCAGGAGTTCTGATCCCCCTCAAGCCCTGCTGGAATTGGTGCAAGCAGGAAAAAGCAGCCTGGAAAATCATTGGACTTTCAAGGGGTTTGGGGTTATTTTTAAACTTTACAGGAATTGGCAAATCCTGTTTCCATCCAGGCTGGGCTTGCGCTGGTCCTTGCCTGGATTCACCCTGAATCTGGAGCCAGGGGAGGCACGGCAGCTTTGCTGCTGCAGAAATCCCTGCAGAACACCAAAACATCCCAGCAGAAATCCCAGAAAAAATCCCAGGAAAAATCCCAGCAGAAATCCCAGCAGAACACCAAAACATCCCAGCAGAACACCAAAACATCCCAGCAGAAATCCCAGAAAAAATCCCATAAAAAATCCCAGCAGAAATCCCATAAAAAATCCCAGCAGAAATCCCAGAAAAAATCCCAGAAAAAATCCCAGAAAAAATCCCAGAAAAAATCCCAGCAGAAATCCCAGCAGAACACCAAAACATCCCTGCAGAACACCAAAAAATCCCAGCAGAAATCCCAGAAAAAAATCCCAGCAAAATCCTACCAAATATCCAACCAGAACACCAAAAATCCCAGCAGAAATCCAACCAGAACACCAGAAATCCCAACAAAAGTCCCCAAAAAAATCCCAGCAGAAATCCCACCAAAAATCCAACCAGAACACCAGAAACCCCAGCAGAAATCCCAAAAGAAATCCCAGCAGAAATCCCAGCAGAAATCCCAGCAGAAATCCCAACATCCCCCAGATTTTCCCCCAAACCACCAGGAACAGCTTGGGACAGATGAGTAATGCCATCATTAACTCCCACAATTAAAAGGAAAATATAATTATAGATGTTAATAGAAGTTTTATAGATTTCTAATTATGTTTTATAGACTTATAGTTTATACATTTCTAGTTATATTTTATACATTTCTAGTTCTATTTTATACATTTCTAGTTCTATTTTATACATTTATTGCTATGTTTTATACATTTCTAATTCTGTTTGATAGATTTGTAGTTATGTTTTATGGATTTTAACCCCCTTGGGTTGTTATTTGGGAGGGTGGGATTGTCACTATGACCTTTAATTAAGATTTAAGGGTTTAAACTCCACCACTGGACAGCAAAGGAGCTGAGGGACAGAATTTTGGGACAGAATTAAAGGGTTAAAAGGCAAAAAATCCTGGTGGGAAAAATCCTCTGCTCCTGGAGCTGTGACATTTCCCCTGCTCAGATTTCTGCTGTGTTTTTGACAGGGTTTTAATGAACCTTTCTAAACTTTTTTGGAAGTGAGCAGCGTTTCTCACAAGCTCGCCCACCCTGAAGGGGATTTCTGCTGATTAATTCCTGCTGAATAATTTCTGCTGAATAATTTCTGCTGATGAATTTCTGCTGATGAATTTCTGCTGATGAATTTCTGCTGATGAATTTCTGCTGAATAATTCCTGCTGATTAATTCCTGCTGATTATTTTTTGCTAATTAATTTCTGCTCAGCTGCAGGCCAGAGGGCAGCAGCCTCAGCTCCCTGACCCCAGAAATGCCAGCCTGGCTCGAGCCCTGGGTCTGTCACTTCTCAGTTACCAGCGGAGCCAGGGCTCAGCCTGGAGTCATCTCTTATTTTTGTTGGGCTTGGAAGACAAACGACAGAAATAGAAGTGTTTACTCACAGCATCCAGCAGGTTTATGTTTCTCAGAGGATGAGCAGGGCTGGGAGTGACTCCTCAGTGAGGTAACCTCGGTTTCTTTTATCCCAAAGCTGCCTAAAAGACACACAGAGCGAGAATAAGGTTATTTTTATATATATTTGTGGGGTGAGGAGCAGCAGCCTGGGCTCTGAGCCCTGAATTTGGGGTACCTCCAGCACAGAGATTTTGTTTTTTCATTGGTCCTGTCTGGAATTGAAGAAATTCCACAGGTAGAGCAGGCCCAGGAGCACTGACCCCAAAAAAACCAGGCAGAACACAGCTCAGAAATACTGACCCCCAAAAAACAGGCAAGACATGCCTGAAAAACATTGACCCCATAAAAAAACCCCAAAAAACAGGCAGGAAACACTTGAGAAACACTGACCCCAAAAAGAGAGGCAGGAAACAAATCCAGAAACACTGACCCCAAAAAGAGAGGCAGGAAACAAATTCAGAAACACTGACCCCACAAAAAAAAATCAGGCAGGAAACAGGTCCAGAAACACTGACCCCAAAAAAACCAGGTGGGAAACAGCCTCAGAGACACTGACCCCAAAAAAACCAGGCAGAACACAGCTCAGAAACACTGACACCAAAAAAACAGGCAAGACATACCTGAAAAACATTGACCCCATAAAAAAAAACAGGCAGGAAACACCTGAGAAACACTGACCCCAAAAAGAGAGGCAGGAAACACTTGAGAAACACTGACCCCAAAAAGAGAGGCAGGAAACACCTGAGAAACACTGACCCCAAAAAGAGAGGCAGGAAACACCTGAGAAACACTGACCCCAAAAAGAGAGGCAGGAAACAAATTCAGAAACACTGACCCCACAAAAAAATCAGGCAGGAAACAGGTCCAGGAACACTGACCCCAAAAAAACCAGGCAGGACACAGCTCAGAAACATTGACCCCATAAAAAAATCAGGTGGGAAACAGCCTCAGGGACACTGACCCCAAAAAACCAGGCAGGAAACACCTGAGGAACACTGACCCCAAAAACCAGGCAGAACACAGGCCCAAAAACACTGACCCCATAAAAAGACCAGGCAGGAAACAGATCCAGGAACACTGACCCCAAAAACCAGACAGGAAACAGGCTCAGAACACTGAACCCCAAAAAACCAGGCAAGAAACAATCCCAAGAACATTGTCCCCATAAATAAACCAGGCAGGGCAGAGAGTTATATTGATTTTTTACATAATTTTGTTAACTATTTGTTGAATGTACCAGAGAAAATAAAATACTGTGATTAGTGTCATTATTATGGTGATTAAAATGCATAAACTTATTTTTTAGATTTTTTTTTTTCTGATGATGTTAAATTTTATTAGATGGGTTATTTGATTAAGTTTGATTATTAACTTTGATTTTTGACACTTTTTTTTTGAGCTGTTGTGGTTTTTGTGAGTAGATTTTGAATGATTAGATAGATTAATATATTTATTTTTAATTTGTATATTGAAAAGTATATTATTATAAAATTAATAAAATATTAAAATTTTTCTGATGATGTTAAATTTTATTAGATGGGTTATTTGATTAAGTTTGATTATTAACTTTGATTTTTGACACTTTTTTTTTGAGCTGTTGTGGTTTTTGTGAGTAGATTTTGAATGATTAGATAGATTAATATATTTATTTTTAATTTGTATATTGAAAAGTATATTATTATAAAATCATTAATAAAATAATAATTAAAATAACAATTAATTCATGTTAATGTTATTTATAATTTAATTGTGTATTATTTCACTTGGCTTGCCAGGAACCCAAATAGCTCCAAAAATTGGATTCAGTTCTGAGCAGCAGCACAAAGTCTGCAGGGAGAGGTGAATTTTTAGCCTATTCTTTGGAGTGGATAATTTCCTTTATTTCTTGACTCCTTTGTCCTGTCTCCATCCTGTCAGGAGAGCCCAGAGCTCCTGGAAAAGCCAAATCCCAGAGGATCCCTCAGGACGGAGCTTCCTCAGGAATTTCCACCCACGTCAGGAGGCTCCGGGCCCTCAGGAGCTGGGATCTCCTACAATTGTCCTCTGGGAGACAGAAAAAAACCCCAAATAATAATTTACAGTGGGTTTTTTAATGTTTATTTTGGTCCTGATTGGGGTTTGGTTTGGGATTTTTGGGGTTTTTTTTTGTTGTTGTTCGGTTGGTTGGTTTGGGTTTTGGGGTTTTTTTGGGGGCTTTTTGGTGATTTGGGGTTTTTTGGGGGTTTTTTTGGGGAATTTTTTTGGGTTTTTTTTGTTTTGTTTTGGTCAGGAGAGCCCAGAGCTCCTGGAAAAGCCAAATCATGTTGTGGCTAAAATCCTGGTGTGGCTAAAATAATGTGTGGCTAAAATTATGTGTGGCCAAAATCCTGGTGTGGCTAAAATCATGTTGTGGCTAAAATCATGTGTGGATAAAATCATGTGTGGATAAAATCCTGGTGTGGCTAAAATCATGTTGTGGCTAAAATCATGTGTGTATAAAATCATGTGTGTATAAAATCATGTGTGGATAAAATCATGGTGTGCTAAAATAATGGTATGATAAAATCCTGGTGTGGATAAAATAATGTGTGGCCAAAATCCTGGTGTGGCTAAAATCAGTGTGTGACTAAAATCATGGTGTGCTAAAATCATGTGTGGCTAAAATCATGTGTGGCTAAAATCATGTGTGGCTAAAATCATGTTGTGGCTAAAATCCTTCTTGCAGGAGCAGCAAGAAGTGCAATGAGCAGAAACCCCCGTGAACAAAGGGCCCTCCGTGCAGGAAGCCACGCTGAGTGAGCTCCTGCAAGCCCCAGGAACGCTGATTTTCCAGGAGCTGCCAGGAATGGTCTGGCCCAGGTAGGCAGAGCCACACCCGGGTGTGAGAACAAAGCAGAAAAATGAGTTATTCACACCCTGAATGAGCTCCAGTTGAATTCTTTAAGACAGAATCATCTTTCATTGCAAAAGGGTTTTTTTCCCTTCTCCCTTCTCCCTCTGTTTCTGTGGGATATGGAGATATTTCTGTATTTGGGGATATTTCTGCCTGTGGGGTATGGAGAACGGGCTCATGAACAAGCAGGAAATCAGGAGGCTGAAGGAACCTTTCCCTCCAACCTGAATTAAAATTCCCTGTGGGTGATCAACTGAAGCACTGCCTGATTTCCTCTCTGTGCTTTATTTTCCATGAATTTCTGAGTGTCTGGATTTCTAGCTGAGCTAGAAGGAATATCCCAAGCAAAGGGGATTTTTCTCTGCTTGGAAGCACTGCCTGATTTCCTCTCTGTGCTTTATTTTCCCTGGATTTCTGTGTCTGGATTTCTAGCTGAGCTAGAAGGAATATCCCAAGCAAAGGGGATTTTTCTCTGCTCTGAAACACTGACTGATTTCCTTTCTGTGTTTTATTTTTCTCTGAATTTCTGAGTGTCTGGTCTCAGCTGAGCTAGAAGGAATATCCCAAGCAAAGGGGATTTTTGTGCTCAGGCTGGGCCAGGCTCCAGAGCAGATGAAATGTGTCCAGCAGCAGGTGAAGGGCAGCTGGTGCCTGGCAGAAAAGTGCTCTTTGTCACAACATCTGTGCCCAAAAGTGACACAATCCCAGCCAGGACTGAGAGCTCAGAGTGGGAGAGAGGGGAGCTGGCTCCAGGAAGAAATAGGAGCTCTCCCACACCATGCTGTAAATGCCTTAAAGCCAATCATCTAAAATTAAATCCATCTAAAATTAAAATAACAACCCCTCGTGGGTCCTGCTACAATGCATCTTTCCTAGTTCTGTTTGTCCAAAGAATCCAGTCTTATTGACAAAATGTTCCTAATTCCATTTCTCCCTCAGCAGTGTCTCTCCCATCCCAGGCATTTCTAAATCAGCATTTTTGATCTCAAGGTTTGCACACAGGGTGAGCCTTCAGAGGGGGCTCAGGGTCTGAGACAGCTCCTCCTTCCAGGCACCAATTCTTCACTGATTCTTCACCAATTCTTCATCAATTCTTCACCAATTCTTCACTGATTCTTCACCAATTCTTCATAAATTCTTCACCAATTCTTCACCGAGTCTTCATAAATTCTTCACCAATTCTTCACCAATTCTTCACTGATCCTTCACCAATTCTTCACCAATTCTTCACTGATTCTTCACTGATTCTTCACCGATTCTTCATCAATTCTTCACCAATTCTTCACCGATCCTTCACCAATTCTTCATCAATTTTTCATCAATTTTTCACTGATTCTTCACCGATTCTTCACCGATCCTTCACCGATCCTTCACCGATCCTTCACCAAATCTTCACCAAATCTTCACCAAATCTTCACCAAATCTTCACCAAATCTTCACCAAATCTTCATTGATTCTTCACCAATTCTTCTTTTTTCCCACCAGTTCAACAAGTTCTGGAGCTGCCTCGTGGAGCCAGGATTTGGGATGGGACAATAACAGGGAATGAATCTGCAGGAAAATCCTGCCTGGGTATCAGCAGAGTGGAGCATAAATCACAGATAAATCACACATAAATCACAGATAAATCACTAAAAAGTCATAGATAAATCGCACACAAATCACACATAAATCAAAAATAAATCACACACAAATCACACATGAACCACCTGTAAATCACACATAAATCACATACAAATCACTCATAAATCACATATAAATCAAAAATAAATTAAAACCCACACATAAATCACAGATAAATCACACACTAGTCACACATAAATCGCACACAAACCATACACAAACCTCGCATAAATCACACAAAAATCACACATAAATCACATACAAATCACACATAAACCACGTGTAAATCACACATAAATCACATATAAATCACTCATAAATCACATATAAATCACTCATAAATCACATATAAATAAAAAATAAATAAATAACTACAGATATATCGGATAAATCACATACAAGTCACACATAAATCGCACATAAATCACACACAAATCACACAAAAATCACACATAAACCACACATAAATCATATACAAATCACTCATAAATCACATATAAATCAAAAATAAATAAACACACATAAATCACAGATAAATCACACATAAATCACAGATAAATCACTAAAAAGTCATAGATAAATCACACACAAATCACACATAAATCACACAAAAATCACACATAAAGCCCATCCCTACCCCACCACAAACCCCACAGGGTTTCCACAAGGAAATCCCCTCCTGGAGGTGACAGGGCAGCATTCCCAGGGCAGTGTGTGCCCCACTCTGCAGGATCAGCTGAGGGAAAGGGCCCTTGCAGGCACTCCCAGATTATTTTTCCTTAATCATTTAAAAAGTCTCCTTTTTTTTTTTGCTTAAAAAGTCTCTTCTTTAATCATTTCCATCCATCCTAAGCAGCAGAGCTGGAAACAATCACCAGTGCCCAGTCAGAGAGGGGAGGGAGAACAGGGAAAACTTCCCTGAAAACACTCAAATTTCAGTGAAACAAGAGAGAGCCCAAAGAACTGTCCAGAACATGTCAGCGAGGGTTTATTACCATGTTATATTGCCATGCACATCCTGCCAAATCAGCTGGAGAGTTTTGCACAGAAAATGAAGCACTTGGAGCACCCCGGGACGAGCTGGGGAGCAGCAGATCCTCTCCTGGTATGTGCAGCAGGGTCCAGCTTCCTTCCCTGGCCTCCCTCAGAGCATCCTTCCAATAAATTCTCTGTTGTCCTTGGCTCTGGAAGATGATCTTCCTGATCCCAGCTCAGCCTGACAGATGGTTTGTGTTTGCAGCACCCCCAGCTGAGGGCTCCAAGAGCTGATAAGCGCTGAGACGTCTTGCTGTGCTTCACCTGGGCCAGCCAGGGACAGGCAAGCACAAAAAATAAACACGGAGCTGACCAAAGGAAATGTGGGTTTGTGCCTCCTGAGGGGCCTCTGAGCACGGAGATCTTGCAGGGGAATTAAATCCACGCGTAGTTGAACTTAAAAAAAAAAAAGAAAACAGAAAATAAAATAAAAAATAAAATTTTTTCTGCCTCCCTGCAGTGCTCGGGGCTGGTTTGGGAGCTGCCAGGACAAAGCTGTGCCTGGGGGAGTGGAGAGGAGGCAGAGCAGGGATCCCTGCCTGGCACACTGACCCTGCAGGCTGGCACAGCAGCTGATCCAAGGCTCGGGAGATGGCTCTGTTCTACTTCTATTTATCCCAAATATCTCTCCAGGAAATTGAGGATCAAAGCAGCTCCACCTCAGAGCCCCAGCAGTGCTGGGAGTGCTTCGCCAGGACACCCTGAGCTCCAGCCTGGCCTCTCTGCCCTGCTGCAGGCAAATTCATTTCCCCTTTGGTATTAAAACGCTCTGAGAGGTAAAACACCAACTGAAATAATACAATTTTTCTTTACTGGGGAGGCTGTAGCAAATAACTCTGGGTTTCTTTGCAGGGTTCATTGCAATAGCTGCCAGGCTGAAGGATGTTTTCCTTTCAAAAGCAGTTGGATTGAACAACAGGTGAGCAAAAGGAGCAGCAGCTCCTATCAAATATCTGTACCCAGTGAGCAGACACTGCCCTCAGGCAAAACCTTGTTATCCTCTAGCAGGATCTCCTTGCCTGGAACAGAACTTTCTTGTTTTTCTTCAGTCTTGTCAGAAAATGTCATCTCGTTTTCCTCCTTTTTTTTTTTTCCCCCTCCAGTTCACTTCCCCCCTGTACCCACCCCTGGTTATTCCTCTGGGTGGTATCAGAGCAAAGAGCAGGAAAAAATCAAACAGAAAATTGATTTAAAATTAAAAAAAAAAATTAAAAATCCTCAGAAAGAGAACAAAGATTCCATTTTATCTCACAGTGCTACCAAGTGGAGAACAAGAGCTGGTTCTGCTGCAGGCAGGCTTTGAGACACAACAAACTCCTCCAGGGGGGCTGGGCACAAACTTTATTTCTACAGAAAACTGGGCATGGCTCTGAAGGGGACAAAGGGGACAGCAGACAGTGATGAGCAGGAACAGCAACAAACAACACCAAAAACAACACCAGGGAGTTTGGAAGGATGAAGCTGCCCTGCAATTTTTGGGATAAACAAGAGGGTGGTTTCCTTGATTTGGAAGGATGAAGCTGCCCTGGAACTTTTGGGGATAAAGCACAGGGTGACCTGGCTGAGCAGAGGCAGCTCCCAGGCTGGGCTGAGGATGAGGATGAGGCACGGGCAGGGCTGAGGATGAGGATGAAGCACGAGGCACGGGCAGGGGACACTGCTGGCCCTGCAGGGTCACACCCAGGCCCTGAGCTGGCCGCCGCGGCCCCTGGCACAGCACGGAGCCCCCCGCGCAGGGCAGCAGCAGCGGCCCCCCTTGTAGAGGGCCAGGCTGTAGGGCTGGAAGCACACCAGGAGCTGCAGGCGCCGCGCCAGGCTGCAGTACAGCGCCATGGCCACCACCAGCAGCGGGGACATGATGACAAAGCCCAGGATGATGAGGGCAGAGGAGCTGTTGTCGTCCAGGATGCTCTTGCAGTAGCGGGCAGAGGAGTGCAGCACCTGCGGGGAGAGAGAGGCACAGCCAGGCTCGTCAAACTGGAAAAGAGCTCCAAAAATAAGTGACCTTGGCACTCCCTGAAAGGTGCCTGTGCTCAGGTAGGGTTGGGCTCTTCCTCCAGGAACTGACAGAACCAGAGCACACAGCCCTAAGTTCCACCACGAGAAATACAGGTTGGATATTAGGAAGTTTTTTACAGACAGGTGATAAATTTTTTTTTACAGAAAAGGTGATAAAGTGACCTTATCACCCTCTACAACTCCTGAAAGGTGCCTGTGCTCAGGTGGAGTTGGGCTCTTCCTCCAGGAACTGACAGAATCAGAAGACACAGCCCTAAGTTCCACCAAGGAAAATACAGGTTGGATATTAGGGGAAAGTTTTTTATACAAAGGGTGAAAAAGTTTTGTAGAGAAAAGGTGATAAAGTGACCTTATCACTCTCGGCACTCCCTGAAAGGTGCCTGTGCTCAGGTAGGGTTGGGCTCTTCCTCCAGGAACTGACAGAACCAGAGCACACAGCCCTAAGTTCCACCACGAGAAATACAGGTTGGATATTAGGAAGTTTTTTACAGACAGGTGATAAATTTTTTTTTACAGAAAAGGTGATAAAGTGACCTTATCACCCTCTACAACTCCTGAAAGGTGCCTGTGCTCAGGTGGAGTTGGGCTCTTCCTCCAGGAACTGACAGAATCAGAAGACACAGCCCTAAGTTCCACCAAGGAAAATACAGGTTGGATATTAGGGGAAAGTTTTTTATACAAAGGGTGAAAAAGTTTTGTAGAGAAAAGGTGATAAAGTGACCTTATCACTCTCTACACTCCCTGAAAGGTGCCTGTGCTCAGGTGGAGTTGGGCTCTTCCTCCAGGAACTGACAGAACCAGAGCACACAGCCCTAAATTCCACCAAGGAAAATACAGGTTGGATATTAGGAAGAAGTTTTTTACAGAATGCTGATAAAGTTTTTTTTACAGAAAAGGTGATAAAGCGACCTTATCACCCTCTACAACTCCTGAAAGGTGCCTGTGCTCAGGTGGAGTTGGGCTCTTCCTCCAGGAACTGACAGAATCAGAAGACACAGCCCTAAATTCCACCAAGGAAAATACAGGTTGGATATTAGGAAGAAGTTTTTCACAGAAAGGTGATAAAGTTCTGGCATGGCTGCCCAGGGAGGTGCTGCAGTCCCCATCCCTGGGGGTGTTTAACAAAGCCTGCATGTGGCACTGGCTGCCAGGGTTGAGCTTGAAAGCAAACCTCCCTGGGCCTGCCCCAGTGGTGTTCACAGCCCTCCTTCCGTGCTGGCAGCAGAGCTGAGCTTGCTCTGCACTCCAAATGCTGCAGGCAGCCTCTGTGTCCCCAGACTTGATTCTTTTCTCCTTTCAGCACAAGCCATCATGCTAAAACCCAACAATAAATCCATCTAATGGAGCTGCAGGGCAGAAATCAGCCCCTGGCTGCTGGGGAGGCTCTGAAATTCGTGGCCCAAAAACAGGGAGTGCTCTGGTGAAGCCACAATCCTTTGCTGTGATTGCATTAAAGGAAAGATTGAGTTTAAAAAACCCCTCACAGCTTCCAGCAGCTCAGGGGTTTTCACTTCAGGTCCATTTGGCTGCACTCAAAAACATTCTGCATCTCCTCAAAGCCTTTGTGTGTGTGTGCAAAGGAGAACTTGAGGTTTTCCAAGGTGAGGGGAGCTGGAAGGGGCAGTTCTGGGAGGTTTTTTCCCATTTTCAGTCCAATTTGCAGGCCCTGTTTATGAAAAAGGCACACTGAGCTGTGAGGAAAACAAGGAACTGCTTTTGCACATCCACCCTTGGTGAAGTGATCCCCAAAATGTTTAAAGGAATATACCAAGAAGGGATTTGTAAATAAGGAAATGATGCAATGCAGAGGGCAGCACACAGAGCCTGGATGGACAAAGGAGGCTCATTTTTGGTGTGAGGAATGCACAGGATGTTTGGGAGCAGGAGTGGTAGATTGGCATGGATATTCGGTCAGATTTTACTAATCATTAGGCAGGTCCTAATGAATCTTAAACAGAAAGGAGCAAACCCTACCAGAGCCCAGGCAGGGCTGTGAGCTCTGGAGCCCAGGCTGGCAGCTCTCAGTGAGAGAAATCCCAGGGAAGAGAGAAATAATTGTGAAATTAAAGTGCAAACAGCAATTCCATGGGGGCAGGGAGTGTGTTCACCTCAGCTGGCACCTCTGCTTGGCACTTCCATGGGGATACAACTCCATTGCCCAATTTCCCACAAGACCTGTCCTTGTCAGCCCAGGCTATTCACACAGGGAAAAAAAATCTGTGCCCAAAGCCAAAACTTGGGGAGTTTTGCCTGGCCTGGACAGGCACTGCTCACCTGGGGTTCTCAAAGGAGCCCTCAGGTGTGGCCCTGCCCTTGAGGAGTGGCACTTACCTGGGAGTGGCACTGGAAGCCAAAGTAAACCACCACGATGGTAGGGAGCAGCACGACGGTGAAAATGACAAACATCAGCAGCAAATTCAGGAGGAACACCAGGGAGTTCATGGTTCCTATCACCAGGGTCCAGGCCAGGCAGCACCAGGGGCTGCGGGGCTCCCTGGGCAGGAGCTGCTCATCCATGTCATACGGGGGCAGCCCGGGCATCATCCGGGATTTTTCCGACAGGATTTCTGCTCCAAAGTCCTCAGGGTCCTGGCCAGACATCCTTCAAGAAGGTCCACCAACCCACGCTCTTATCCAAAAATATTTCTTCGCTTTTGGTCTAACAGAGCTTGCAAAGGCTTCTTCTGCCTCCTCCACACGTGGCCAGGAGCCCTCAAGCAGAGATCATGGTGGAGCAAGCAGGGAAAGGTCTCCTTGGGTCCCTCCTCAGCACAGTTTGCTTCTTCAGATGCTTTGCCCAGCCTCAGTCCCAGTGCAGATCTGCTGGAAGGTAGGCAGTAGCTTTTATTTTGGTTTAGAATCCAGAATCCTACTGAATTTGCTGTAGTTTTTCCCAGGATTACAATCCCAAGAAGTCCCAAAGGGTTCCTGTGGTAGCTGCTCAGTGGGCTCTGGTATCCCCCTCCACCTTCCAGCTCAGCTGGGTGTTCAGGATGGCAGGCTCAGGTTCAGGATTTCAGGCTCAGGTGTTCAGAATATCAGGCTTAGATGTTCAGGATGGCAGCTTTAGGTTCAGGATTTCAGCCTCAGGTGCTCAGAATATCAGGCTTAGATGTTCAGGATGGCAGGCTCAGATGTTCAGAATATCAGGCTTAGATATTCAGGATGGCAGGCTCAGGTTCAGGATTTCAGCCTCAGGTGCTCAGAATATCAGGCTTAGATATTCAGGATGGCAGGCTCAGGTTCAGGATTTCAGCCTCAGGTGCTCAGCAGATCAGGCTTAGATGTTCAGGATGTCAGGCTTAGGTTCAGGATTTCAGCCTCAGGTGTTCAGAATATCAGGCTTAGATGTTCAGATCAGGCTTAGGTGCTCAGCAGATCCAGCTTAGGCGCTCCGAATATCAGGTTTAGGTGTTCAGAATGTCGGGTTTAGGCACCCACAGGCAGTTCCTTCTCTTCAAATCACCTCTCCATGCTCTTCACCCTGCACCCAAGCAGATATTCCTGCCCAAGCCTCGTGCCAAGGAGGGGAGCAGTGATGATGAAGACGAAGGGCAGGAGCTGTTCCGCAGTGTGTGGTGGTGTCACTGCTCCCAGCTGCCTGCAGCCACAGCCACTCACCCCCAGCAGCGTGCTCCCTTCTGAGCTCAGCTTTGCAAGGCTGCTGTGTTTACAGAGCAGCCTCAGTGCTCTCTGTGCTGGCCAATCCTTCACGTCTGTCTCCCCACTGATGGGATTTAACACGCTCCAACCATCCATCCCCGGGTCAGGATGGTGCCTCTCCAACTTTAATTATTCTGCCTCGGATTCATTTTCTAAAATTCCTCTCTAGATTAAAAAAAAAAAAAATCTTAGAGAAATTGATAATAATCACTTTATTCCTCAGAAATCAGCTGTCCCCTGCAGTCATCTGTTATTGCTTGCAGAACATATTGATACTCTCGTAGAGGAGGCACAGCAATTATCAATTATTTCATCTCCCTCACAAGATCAATATTATTTAAGGATTTCAGCGCCATCTCCACACCTGTGTAGCCTCCAAGATACAGTGGCAGTAATAAGAGAGAGATATTAAAAAATACAGAGAAACAACCTCCAAAGCAGACAGCAGAGTGTGACAAGTCCATTTCCACCCCGTTCCTTCCCTGCACTCCAGGGCTGGATGGCTCCCGGGGGCTTTGCAGGGCAGCAGCCTCCACTCGAGCTGCAAAATGTGAAATCTCTTCTCAGATCTGTCCAGACATCCCAGAGGAAATAACTACTGGATCCATCCTGTTTTTCAGGGCTGCACAGGCCAGAGACAGCGTTAGTAATAAAATCTGGAGCTGTGCAGGAAACCATAAATGTGACAAGTGGCAGGGAGCTCTGGGAGTCTCCGTGGTTGCTCTGCCTGTCTAAATTCTGCTTAGATTTAAAGACATAATATTTTTCAAACTTGATTTATGCCTTTGAAGTGGAAAAAAGGACGAGTCACACAAAGAGAAAGAACCCAGACCCAAATCTATAGGAGGAGAAATCAATTTTAGGCTTAAATCATGGAGAGATGAACTCAGTGCTGGGCAGCTAAAAATCCTACAGCTGCTTTTACCATCTGCTGGTGATGGCACAGGGTGTGGTGAAACACAATCTGAGCATTCATAGAAGTGCCATAAATTCTAAGAAGCTTTGCGAAATCCAGGGAAACTTTCCAAAGTTCTTTTGCTGTCGTGAAAATGCATTTTAACCTTTTCAGGGAGGTCTGAAAATTGAGTTCTGTACATTTCTTTTCTACTGGTTCTCGTACTAACCAAGCGAACTTTGTGTCAGACAAGCCTCAGTGATATGAAGAAAGATTTCTCCACAATTCTCTGAAATTTCCACATTCTGGACAAGAACTTTCCCAGAAGTGGGGAAGATCTTGATGATGGAGCAGTTTATAACAGCAGCATGATTGCTTTGAGATGCTGGAAGTGGTGATGAGTAAAGAGCCTCAGAAAAATCCATCATTTCTCTGACGCCGAGGACTGCTGCTCCCATGGAATCATTTTCTGGCAGCACCATCTTGTGGTTTGCACAGCTCATAAATTTTCAATTTATGTCTCCCATTCTCTAACCCTAACCCTTGCAGGATGCTCTAAGGCTTGTTATCCACTATGGAATCCTTCCAACACCAAACCTGCTCACACTGGAGCACTGCTGGGGATACAAAATCCCAAATCCCTCACTGAGCCATGGGAATGCGCATTCCAAGCAGCCCAGCTCCTTTTTCCAGGGAATTTTGGTACAACCACACGGTGTGTGCCTGCTCCCAGCTGAGCTGGGGGTTTGGGCTGCTTTGGGTCACACCTCGGGCAGGTGACGAGGGCGTTGTGGTCACATCAGAGGGCTGGGATCAGGGTAAGGCTCTTCAGCCAGAGGGTGAAGGTTTCTGGTGACCTGAGGGAATGGCTGGAGCTGTGTCAGGGGAGATTTAGGTCAGATTTTGGGAAAGGTTTTTCCCCCAGAAGGTGCTGGGGCACTGACCAGGCTCCCCAGGGAATGGGCACAGCCCCAAGAGTGTTTGGACAACACTCCCAGGGATGCAGAGGGTGGGATTTTGGGGTGTCTCTGCAGAGCCAGGGGCTGGGCTGGATGATCCCTGTGGATTCCAACTCAGAATATTCCGTGATTCCACGGCTGTCCTCGGGCTGGGGCAGAGGATGCCCAGCACGGTGAAAAGCCACTGTGCTGTGAGAGAGGAGCCGGGGGAGGTGAAAAGGCTGGGGAAGGACCAGGAAAGGGGCTGGGAAAAGGCTTGGGGACAGGGGAAGGACTGGAGGAAGGGCAAGGGGAGGGAAGATCGGGAGAAGGGGGAAGAACTGAAGGAAGGGCTGGAAGAACGACTGGGAAGGATCTGGGCAAGGACCGGAGCAAGGAGCGGGAAGGCTCGGGGCATGGACCGGGGGAAGAACCGGGGGAAGGGCTGGGGGAAGAACCGGGGAAAAGGCTAGAAGAAAGACCGGGGGAAGGACTAGAGGAAGGACCGGGAAGGCTCGGGGAAGGATCAGGGGAAAAACCAGATGAAGGAGCCGAGGAAGAACCGGGAGAACGACCGGGGGAAGGACCGGGAAGGATCAGAGGAAGCACCGGGAAGGCTCGGGGGCAGGATCAGAGGAAAAACAGCGGGAGCAGGCTCAGAGGAAGCCGGGGCAGGCTCGGGAACAGGCTCAGAGGACGAAGCGGGGGCAGGCTGAGGGAAGCTGGGGCAGGCTCGGGGCAGGCTGAGGGAAGGCCGGGCAGCCTCGGGGTTTGCTCGGGGCAGGCTCAGAGGAAACCCCGGCAGGCTCGGGGCAAGTTCAGGGAAGCCGGGGCAGGCTGAAGGAAGCCGGGGCGGGCTAGGGGCAAGCTGAGGGAAGCCGGGGCAGGCAAGGGGCAGGCTGAGGGAAGCCGGGGCAGGCTAAGAGAAGCCGGGGCGGGCTAGGGGCAGGCTGAGGGAAGGCCGGGCGGGCTCGGGGCAGGCTCAGAGGAAGCAGCGGGGGCAGGCTGAGGGAAGCCGGGGCGGGCTAAGAGGCAGGCTGAGGGAAGCCGGGGCGGGCTGAGGGAAGGCCGGGCGGGCTAAGAGGCAGGCTCAGAGGAAGCAGCGAGGCAAGGCTCGGGGAAGGCCGGGCAGGCTCGGGTGCCGCCCCGGAAGGAAGGCAGGCAGGGAGGCGGGCAGGCAGGCAGGGAGGAAGGCAGGAGCCGTGCCGCAGCCATGGTGGTGCTGAGCGCGGCGCGCTGGCTGCGCAGCCGCCTCACGGATCGCTTCTGGAGGGTGCAGGAGGTGCTCAAGTACGCGCGGGTGAGTGCGGGGTCCCCGCCGTGTCCCTGTGCCCCTGTGCCCCGGGCAGGCTCCCCAAGCCGGGAATGCCCCGTCCCTGCAGAGCCCCAGGCTCTTGGAGCAGCGAGGGGTCCCGGCACTGCGTGGGCTCGGAGCTCCCTTTTCTACCCGAACCATTCTGTGCTTTCCTCGTGCTGTAAAGTGGTCTGTGTTTCATTAAATACAGCGTCCCTGCACTGTGTTTCCTTCTTGAGTGTTTTTTACTGGGCAAAAAAAAAAAATGGGGGAAAAAAATCTAACCTTGTTCTCAAGTGCATTTTGAATTGTTTTGCGTTTCGGATTTCTGCTGGATTTTAAACTGCTGTGCTGAGGCCAGGGATGAACCTTTCTCAAGGGCATCCTAGGCAGTACATTAAAATTCTTCAAATTACATCTTGCTGTAATGCTGAGGTAGAAAAAGTTGAAGGAAGTGAAAATATTTTGGTTTTGCACCAGTTATTCCTGGTGCAGCACTGGCTACATTTTCCTGTGTTGCATTAGATGGATGTCAGAGAACAAATTTAATTTTTTTGGTTTTTGTTTGATAAATCAGAGGCTCGTGCCCCATCCCTGTGTTCATACAGACACAACAGAGGGGAGCTCAGGAATGAGAATAAATGTGAATTCAGTGTTGGGTGAAAGCACTGCCCGTGATTTTGTGAACCACGGCACAAAGTGAGGCCTGGTTTTGCCTCCGCTCAACTGAGATTTTTCCACCCTGCTCCAACTCCTCAGCTTCATGTTTTTCATGATAAAAATTACATTTCCTTGATATTATATCCCCCGTGATATTCCATGTATTTCCACAAGGGAAGAATATTTTCATGATGTGCCAGCTGAAGGCTTAGGGCGTGCTTGTGAAGGGTTCAGTGATCCTTATTATGGAGAGCTGTGAGTGCAAATGAGCTTTATTAGTGTTATATCTTTAAATCTGATTGAATAAGACCATTCTGGGGTTTTTTTGCAGCATTTTCGTGGCAGGAAGAACCGCTGCTACAAGCTGGCAGTGAGGAGTGTCCGCAGGGCTTTTGTGAAGTCCACCAAGGCCAGGAGGGAGAAGAAGAGATTCCTCAGAGCGGTAAAGAGCAAAATGTTGGCTGGAAACATCAAAATGGGAGCAAGGCAGGAGTGAAACAGCTGCTTTTCTTACTCTGGGGGGTTTTAAAAGCAGTGGATGAAAAGTTGGAGTTTAAAGCAGCATTTTTTTGTGGGTCCCTTCCAGCTCAGGATATTCCATGAAAATGTTGTTTTTAATAAGCAGACCAATGTGGCAAAGGGTTTATTTTAAAGTGTTTGATCATGCAATATATTGATTTTTACACCCTCAGCTCTGGATCACAAGGATTGAAGCAGCTTCCCTTGAACATGGTTTGAAGTACCCAGCCTTCATAAGCAACCTGGCCAAGGTAAGGATGTGGTTTGGAGGATAATTACTTACTAATTAGAGTGATGAAAGGCATGAAAGCCTTTCATCCACTTCAGGAACTAAGTTCTGCCCTAAACTATTTCTCTTCCCTATATCGATTATTCCATTTTATCCTGGTGAACATTGTGGCTCTACCTCATGTTCTGTCCCCAAAACTTAGAAATGAGACTTTTAAAATGCTTTTATGTGGGCATTCAATTGCAGCTGTTTTTCCTTTTACTTCAAGAAATTTAAAAATACAAAGCTTGGGTTAGCAAAAAACCCAAAACCTTAAGAAATCCTTATTCTTTTCACTAAATTTGTGATTTGGTGAGCGTGAAGAATGCAGAAACTTGGTGCCATTGTCCCTTGTTTTTAAAACATGCTGGGAATTTGTTTCAGTTTGGTGATTCTGTTTTAATTTGAGCTGAAACAGATGTCATGTCTTAACCTGGAACACGTGCCTTGAGGCAAAATTAGAGATTTTTCTTCAGTTCTTGGTTTCTACCACAAAAACTTTAGAGAAAGTCAGGAAATAATTTTTACGTGGTGGGTTAATGAGACATCCCTAGTCAGGGAGTGTCTGAGAGTCTTTAACAGCTCCAAATTGCACAGGGCAGAAAAAAGTTAATCTGCTTAAAGACCTCAAGTCTTAAGCCTTAAGAGTGTTTAATCATACTTAATGAAGGGTGTTTATATAAACAGTAAAGAGTGTTCATTATATTTAATACATTTAATTGTATTTAATAATAAAAATTTACTATATTTAATAAAACCTATTTAAATAAAATATATTTAAAACTAAGCACTGCAGTGTTGTTCCTAAAAATCACAGTCCTTAACCAAGATTTTTTCTTGCCTTTAGTCCCAGGTGGAGCTGAACAGGAAAGTTCTGGCTGACTTGGCTATTTATGAACCAAAGACATTCAAGTCCCTGGCAGCTTTAGCCCAGAGGAGGAGACAGGAAGGGTTCCTGGCTGCCCTGGGAGATGGAAAAGAACCAGAGGGGATATTTTCACGTATTGTGCACCACCACTACTGATACCAGAGCCTGGGTGTATGTTTTAGAAGCAGGGATTTGATTGTGAAGCAAACCTGCTGCTGAAATGGAAAATGTGGAAGAAATCCTCTGAGGATCGTGTGGGTGTGAAGCTGCTCCTTCATGGCACTTTCCCTGTGTTGTTGTTGTTGTTGAAACCTGTTAAATTAAAAGCACACTTCAAAGTTAGTAGTCAGGCCATACAGTGACTTGTAAAGGGTTGTTTTGGTTTTTTTTTTTGGTAACTGCTACTAGGAAAAAAGCTAATTTGTGTGGTGAATTCTGAACAGGGAGAACGCAGCTGGGATGGGGGGAAATGTTGACCCTCACAAGTGGAGCCTGGGAGTTAAGGATACACATAGTTTGTATTGTTAAAGATTTAATAAAGACATTTTTATTGAAAACTGCTATGGGGAAACAATTTGTGTTAATTCTGGCACGTCATTGGGAAAACACAGCCGGGGGATGGAGGGAGGGCAGGATGTCCACCCTCACACACATCTCTGTGTTAAGGATGTACATAAGAACTTAAAAAAGGTGATTTTTTTGGTAATTGCTGGGGAGAAACAATTTTTGTGGTGAGTTCTGGCACTACACAGCAAAAAACCAGCCCAGAGTGTGAGGGAGATGCCAGCCCTCAGACACGAGCCTGTAGGTGAAGGACAAACATGGCCTGTTCTGTTAAGGACTTAATAATAAACATCTTTTTGTTGATATCCGCTGCAGGGAAACAATTTGTGTGGCGAAATTCCAGCGCTGCACGGGGAAAACCCAACCGGGGTGGGGAGCAGCACCTCGGCCCTCACACGCGAACCTCGGCGGGCCTCACGCTAAGGACACGCGTAGCGCGGTCTTTTAGAAAGTTCACAAAGATATTTAACTCGGTGAGCGCATGGTGTGCTTTTTTTAACGGAGATAACAAAGATATTTAACTCGGTGAGCGCATGGTGTGCTTTTTTTTACGGAGATAACAAAGATATTTAACTCGGTGAGCGCATGGTGTGCTTTTTTTTACGGAGATAACAAAGATATTTAACTCGGTGAGCGCATGGTCTGGATTTTTTGGGAGTTAACGAAGATATTTAACTCGGTGAGCGCGTGGTCTGGATTTTTTGGGAGTTAACGAAGATATTTAACTCGGTGAGCGCATAGTCTGTTTTTTTTTTTACGGAGATAACAAAGATATTTAACTCAGTGAGCGTATAGTCTGTTTATTTACGGAGTTAACGAAGATATTTAACTCAGTGAGCGTACAGTCTGTTTATTTACGGAGTTAAAGATGTTTAACTCGGTGACCGCCGTGCCCCAGCCGCCTCACGCCCGTCCCGGGGCGCCCCCGGCTCTGAGGGCGCCGCGGCCCCGCCCTATCCGAATTCCCGGCCGCTGCGTCACCGCGCCGCGCGCGGCCCGGGCGGCGTCCTACGTCACGGCCCCTCAGCCAATCAGCGGCCGCGGCCCCGCCGCGCTCCGCCAATCGGCGCCGGGCGGATGCTGGTGGGGAAGGAGAAGGAGCGCGGAGCCAGCGAGGCGGCGGCGGCACAAAATGGCGGCGGCAGCGGCAGGCGGCGGCCCCGCGGGCCCTCAGGCGGCCGGCGCGGCCCCCGCCCCGGCACCGGCTCCCGGCGCGGTGCTCATCGGCGACCGGCTGTACTCGGGCGTGCTGATCACGCTGGAGAACTGCCTGCTGCCCGAGCACACGCTGCGCTTCACGCCGTCCATGAGCAGCGGCCTGGACCCTGACACCGAGACCGAGCTGCGCGTTACCGGCTGCGAGCTCATCCAGGCGGCCGGGATCCTGCTGCGGCTGCCGCAGGTGGGGCTGGGCGGGGCGGGGAGCGAGCGGGGGCTCGGCTGGGCCCTGCTTTGTGCGGGACTCGGTGTCCCGGTTGGCGCGGTTACCGGCCGGGCAGGCCGCGGGGCCGCTCCGGGGCCGCTCCGGGGCCGCTCCGGGGCCGCTCCGGGGCCGCTCCGGCCGTGCCCGGCCGCAGGGAGCCGGTGATGTCAGCGCCTTCCTGCGCCGCCCCCGTGCGAGGGCTGTGCAAAGGCGGATTTTCTTCAGGTTCTTTTAGAGCCCTGGGACGGTTTCGGTTTCCACGGGGAATTTAAGGCCCAAGAGCCTCGTTGCTCTCTGAGCGTAAAACTTTTCACCAGCCTCCAGCTAGCGAGGCTTAGCATATGCAAATGTATGCAAATCACGACGCGGTTAGATTGCTCCTCACTTTCCACGCCCAAAAAGCAAATATTTTTCTGACGTACTTTCATAAGTTTGATTTTTTTTTGGCTTTTTAGATTTCTCTTGATTTTTTTATTATTAATTTGATGACTTAGAGCACATTTTCACATTTTTTATGAAAGAAAATTGGGATTTGCTGTCTGTATTTGACTTATAGGCAATATTTAAAGTGTTGATAACATTTTAGGCTATTGAATTACTTCAGAATTCTAGCTTTCTTTAAATACCATTGAAATTTCTCCTATGTTAAGTTACTCTAGGTCTTAAATCTGTTAAAAATTCTCTTTGCAGTTGGTAGTTTTGTTCATGGCTGTTGTGATTATCTCTCTTTCAGGTGGCTATGGCTACAGGACAGGTGTTATTCCAGCGTTTCTTTTATACCAAGTCTTTTGTGAAGCATTCCATGGAGGTAAGAAGGCATTAAATGACATTTGTTGTCATATTTACCTTCTGATCTCTCTTGGCAAGCTGTTATCTGAGGTGTGATCAGTGTTGGGAACTAGTCTGGAGTTGATAGTTGTAGAGAAATGTGATTTTACAAAGCCATTTAACAGTGATTTTTGTCAAATATTTGGAATTTTCTTGTTTCACCACATTTTTTCCCCCTCATTATCCATCCTTAAGCTGTTGTAGTGGCTCAGTTCCTGAACTGGAAACAAAACATAGAAAATATTCTATTTTCTGCTTATTTTTCAGCACGTTTCCATGGCCTGTGTCCACCTGGCATCCAAAATTGAGGAAGCCCCCAGACGCATTCGGGACGTGATCAATGTGTTCCATCGCCTCAGACACCTGAGGGAGAAAAAGTAAGCTGAGAACTCGGAGTAACCTGGATTATCAGTGAAATGAGAACTCAGAATAACCTGCATTATCAGTGAAATGAGAACTCAGAGTAACCTGGATTATCAGTGAAATGAGAACTCAGAATAATCTGGATTATCAGTGAAATGAGAACTCAGAATAATTTGGATTAGCTGTAAAGTTAGAATTCAGAATAATCTGGATTAGCTGTAAACTGAGAATTCAGAATAATTGGATTAGCTGTAAAATGAGAACTCAGAGTAACCTGGATTATCTGTAAACTGAGAACTCAGAATAATCTGGATTCGTTGAGAATTCAGAATAATCTGGATTATCTCTAAAATGAGAATTCAGAATAATCTGGATTATCTGTATTGTGTTGGAATTATTAAACTCCACAGCAGCATCATTCCCTTTTTCATAACTCAGAAAATATTTTGAAGGGATCTCATGAAGTGAGCTGACCTCTTCTAATAAATAAATATTTTTGATGTTCTAGTTAATTATTTTTTTTTATTTTTACACAACTCAACCTGAGTTTTTTTAAGGGTTAAGATGACCTTGTGAGTTTGGCCTTGTCTTGCAGAAAACCTGTGCCTCTAATACTGGATCAAGAATATGTGAACTTGAAGAATCAAATAATTAAGGCAGAAAGAAGAGTGTTGAAGGAGTTGGGATTTTGTGTTCACGTGAAGCACCCTCATAAGGTTTGTACTTCCTAAATTCAGTACATAACCAACGTTTCATGCTCTGTGAAGCTCTGAGGAGGCTGCCTGGACTGCACACAGTGAACTCAGATTAGTTTCTTACCATCCTGATGTTTTCTTTCTCATTTAAGAGACTCTTACTAATTGGTCTCGTATCACTGCTGAGTGGCGGCGAGGTGGATGCAGGTGCTCAGTAATCCTGGAAGGAAATTGGATCAGGAGGTAGCTTTGGTGGTAGAAAACATCACCTCAACCTAGATTCCCCCAGGCAGGGAGGAATTTGGAGGCCTGGGGTTGTCCTGCTCACTCCTGCTGAGGTGTTAAAGGTCTGTGAGCCAGTTTGGGGTGTGTTAAAACCACTCCCAGGCCTGGCTAGAACTGAGGCAAGGCTGGATATAAAAGTAACAAATGTCAGAGTGGATGATGCTTGAAGGATACAATTACCTCAAATATTTAAATTGTGCTTTGACTGGTAAAAGAAATTGTATTTCTGTGCCAGCACAAGTTGGGATCTTGTGTTTTCTGCTCTAAAAACCTCCTGTTCAGAGCTGCCTTTTTGAGTTTCTTCAGAATTTCCTTTTGTCACCCACCCCAGAGAGCAGCTGTAGTTTGTTAACGGGGTGAATTCTGCCATTATTCTTCCCCTCTGCAGCCTTGTTTTCTTTCCAAACCTGAGGAAAACCCTCAGAGCTGAACAAACCATGGCACAGTGTTAGCTCTGTTCTCTGCAAGCACTGCCAACTTCCCTCACTGCTGACTGCACTCAGCAGCTTTTTCTCCCCAGGCTGCAGCTAAAAAAGGATTTGTGAGGTTTGTAGGAGAATCAAAATCCATCCACAAAAATCCCTCAATCAAAATCCATCCACAAAAATTCCTAAATGAAGCCCAGGTGGAGACAAGGCCTGGCCGAGTAGCAGGACAGAAGCTCAGAGCTGGTGTGGATAAACACTGGGGATGGTGCAAACACTTCATGTGGAGTGTTTTAGGCCTTGAAAGAGGATCCCAGGTGCCTGATGGATGGATGGATGTCCCTCTGAAATAAGCAGGTGGCTCTCCAGATGCTGGTTAATAACTCAATGACCCATATCTTCCAGATAATCGTTATGTACCTTCAGGTATTAGAATGTGAACGTAACCAACACCTGGTCCAGACCTCATGGTAAGTTGATTTTCTTTGTTCTAAGAGACCAGAAGGGGCAGTAGCAGAAATATGTCACTTGAGGCACTGGGCAGCATTGCTCAGCAGTGCTTGGGGCCACCCCAGACAGCTCCACTGTCCTTGGTGTGCCCCAAACTCCTTCCCCAATGTTGAGCGGCCTCTTAAGGTCGAGGCAGTGTTTTAATGGTAAGGTAGCTTTCCACCCTGACTTCTCACTTCCCTCCTCTCTGCTCTCACTTTCCAGCTGAAGGAAAAAGGTTTGGGGGGGGTTAGAGTTGTTCCCTTGGGGTCTTCTTCAAGGAAAACTTGGGTGGAATTCAAGTCTGTTGCCAGGGCCTGAGTTTGGTTTCAGGATTATCTAAACCTCAGCACAGATAAATTTCTTTTATCTATGTGGATAAAGCAAGATGTCAGCTTCTAGGACTGGATAGATGGATAGCCTGGATTCATATTTGCCAAGAAATGTTCTCTGCCTTATTGCTCTCATTTAATAAATATTTGCTCGGGGGTGGGAAGCTTCTGTAAAATTCCACATCTTAAACTTTACCAAACAATGCTTTTTATAAACCACAATGCTTTTTTTAACAATACCAATGGTCTAAAAAAAATTTAAAAAATCAAAACCCACCTTTAGTGAATCCAAAGACCATATTTCTGCTGACTGAACTGTCTGGTACTGTGAGCTGTGTGTAGAGAACCAGTTTTGACTTTTCTTTTCTGTACTCTTTTGATCAAAGGGTAGCCTCTGAGGGTAAGTGACTAAGACTTCTCCTCTGCTGCCCATGGTGCAGGGATAGCTGCCGTCTTCAGTCAACCCAAAGCTCTCCAAAGAGAAGGCTGGCTCTAGACAGGTGGTATATACATGATAGTAGAGTAACTGGCCAACTGCTTCTTGTGCTTATATTTTTATTTTTTTTTTACTCTGTGTTTTTTCATTGTATATTTGATAACCTGAGCGTTGAAAGTTCTGAGATTTTATTTTTTTTAATGTTCTATTTCTCTTAACTGTTATAATGTGGTGTGTTTCTTATATGATAAAGTGAATTAAGGTGGGGTTTAAATCTTTAAAAGGGATGAATTAACAACAAAAAAAAAATGAATAGTTTGAAAGCTACCATTACCTCAAATGTTTAAGTGAAAAAACTAGTACTTGTGTGAAGCTTGGAGACAAAATGTGATATTTAGAGACACTTCCAGGAGCATTGCATGGAGCAGTGGAATGGGAGTGCTGGACTGCCAGGAACCTGCTGGTTGTGGAAGGAGGGGAGGGCAGGGAGGGAATTACCCCAGCTGGGAAAGGGCTCAGAGGTTACAAAAACACATCTGTGTGCTGTGTCTGTTGCTTCCAGTACCCAAAAACTGGTGGGTATCCAGTGTGACTGGTTTTTGAAATGTGCATTTTTACAGCAGTACCTTTTTCTTAAGCTATTGTGACAAGGATTCATTTCCTCCTGTGCCTCACTGAGCCCACAGGGAAGATGTGCAGAGGCCAAACTTGGAAGCTGGCATGGCTCTCAATTTGACAAATCAGGAAAAAAAACCTTTGTAGCTTCCAGATGTTCAAAGTCAGCCTTTCCTTTATCACTCCTTTGGCCAAAGATTTGTGCTCTCTCTGTAGGGGGACAGGAACAGCAGGTTTAGAAGTTCCTGGAGCAGCAGGTTTAGAAGTTCCTTTCTCCCAGAAAGATGAGCTGATGGTCCATGTTGCTTTTTTTGGGGCAGCAGTTGCTGTTTGTGTAAACAGGAGCTGAGGGCAGGTGGGAGTTGGAAACTGCTGGAATTCCAGTCCCTCCTCTCTGTCCTTCTGGGATTCCAATCCCTCCTCTCTGACCTTGTGAGCCCTGCAGGTGCCTGGCCTGTGGTCTCTGCTTTGGATATTTGGGGGTCAGTGAATCCTTGTGTACTGGGTACCCACGTGGTTAATTATTACCTTCAAGTATTATTTTAAGGACTTTTATGATGTCTGGTTTTAGTTTTTCTCATCTGATATTTTATTGACATATGTGCTCTCAAGTCTAGATCTTCTAAAGCACATCAGCTGACAGATTCACAGGAATTTACTTTGTGTATTTAAGATTTAACAACATAATGCTTCATTGTACTGACTGGAATATGTGCAATATTTTACAGTTTTCTCATTCTGTGAATATTCATTTTAAGCAACCTTACTGAAATGGGACAATTTGGAAACCTTATTTCATGTGCCAAAGAGGAGATCTGCCTGAATACTGACTGTTCTCCTGAACTGATGTTCCCAAACACCCTGATTTCTCCTATGGCTGACTTTTTGCATCAAAAAGAATTCTCTTCTGGATGGAAATGGACCCTTAAACCCCACTGGAAGCTGACCTGAGCTGAAGAGGACTGCATTTCATGGGAGAGCTGCTCCAGGAGCTGCAGCTTTTGCCAGACACCTGGTTCTGCCCTATTGCAGGGGGACATGTGAACCTAAAATTCTATAACTGAGTATTTCTGAGCACACTGTATGTTGTCGTGATGAAAAGAACTTGTTTCTTGCATGAGAGCAGGCCAGTAGAGATCCAGCAGCAAAAGTGAAGTTAAAATTGGTTCTCTTCTCACCACTGAATTTGCAGCAGTCAGACTTTGTTTCTGTCACACGTCCCTCCCCTTGAGGGATTTAATTTAGTTATCTCTTTTATTTTTCTTTGAGTAAAATCATTCAGCTTCTCTTTAGATTTACAGGAATATAATGTTGAAGTCTAGTAACTGAATGCAGAAAGAACTAGCCCTTGTAGAAGTAAGACCAAGTGAAAAACCCAAGAAAAGAACCCCAGAGAGCTTTGCAGTGCCTTGCAGCCTCCTGCTCTCGTGTTTTTCAGGAACTACATGAACGACAGCCTGAGAACAGATGTCTTTGTGAGGTTCCAGCCAGAAAGCATTGCCTGTGCCTGCATTTACCTGGCAGCCAGGACACTGGAGGTGAGCCACATGCCGTGGATTTGGGGTTTTTTCAAGCCCTGTTAACAGGAGCAGAAATCTGAGCTTTGTCTCTGTCTCCCTTTCAGATCCCACTTCCAAATCGCCCACATTGGTTTTTGCTGTTCGGAGCAACTGAGGAAGAAATTCAAGAAATCTGCTTAAAAATCTTGCAGCTCTACACAAGGAAAAAGGTTTGGTTCTTTTTTATGTTGGGAGCTCTCAGTGAAGGCTGCAGCTCAGAGCAGGAGTGGGAAAATTTGAGCCTGTTTGAAACCACAGCTGCAAGCCTGGAAGTGAACAAAGAGCAGTCACTGTCTGGGACTCCTTGGATTTTCATTCCCCTCCCTGGGAGTGGGTAACCAGGAAATTCAGCTCTCACAAGTGCTCCTGTGTTCACAGGTGGATTTATCTGATCTGGAAAGTAAAATAGAAAAGAAGAAGTTGGCTATTGAAGAGGCAAAAGCACAAGCTAAAGGTCTGGTACCTGAGGGAGTTCCAAGCTTGGATAACACTTCGGGATTTTCCCCTATCCCAAAAAATGGTAAATAACTTTTTCACATCTTTGATGGATATTTACCCTTTTGGGAAGCATTTGCAAGTGTGGTTTAAGTTTGTTGGGGATTTTTTGAAGATGGCTTCCAGCACTACTCCACTGGCAGGGTTTGCATAGCATTGTAACTTTGGGATTTCTTGAATCAGATAAAAGCTAAAATCAAATTAGTCTGAAATGAAGACTAGTTTAAACCCATATAGGCCAGGGAGTTGCTTTTATGTGGATTTGGTAATAAACTCAAGTCCTTGCCACTGGCATGTTGTGCTGAAGGAATATTGAAGCAGAGGTGCCCTGGCAGGGGTAACATTTTGGGATGTTGGGTGAGGAATTTGTTGGTTAAAGTTTCCAGTCTGGTGCAGTCTCACCTAGAAGACAGCATTGATCATCTTCTTCCCCAGTTTGCCTTTCAAACAATGCTGAATAATTGGCAAGGAAAGGAGAGTGGTTTTCTGCCTTTTTTTTGTTGCAGTCACTTCAATACTTTGGCAGAAATGTTTCAGATGAATTTCTGCCTGCTGTGAACTTGTTCAGATCTGTGTGTGCACACACTTGGGCTGAGGGGAGCCTCAGATCCTCTCAGGTACTTTCCAAAGAGGTAACAAAGGTTTCTTCTTGCAGAGTCTCCAAAAGAGGTTAAAGGAAATAAACCTTCACCCCTACCTGTGCAGGCCATGAAGAATGCTAAGAGGAAAGCAGAGGGAGCCAAGAGAACCAGCTCCAACAGCCCAGTAAATGGGTAAGGTTTCACCAGGAAGCAGCAGCTTTTCTCTCACAAGGGATTAAAACAAAATAACTGAGTGTTCTTGTCTGTGGCAGGGTCCAGAAAGGAAGAGAGAGCAGGAGTCGGAGCGGGAGCAGAGATCAGAGTTACTCGAGGTCACCGTCGAGGTCTGCGTCCCCTAAGCACAGGTAGGGTGAGCCCCCAGTGCCTCCCAGTGCCAGCTTTGATGGTCCATCCCCAGGAGCCTGAGGCACCCAGCAGTGTGAGCTCTCCTTGAGCTCCTGAGTCCCCTGGGGTGGTGACAGCACTGCTGTAGCTGCAGCTCCTGAAATCAGTGATTTTACTGTAGCCAGAGGGAAGGTTGGGACACGAGATGAGCTCTCATGGGAGAGCAGCAAAATGCAGCAGGAAGGTCTTAAAATTCAAAGTGCAGGAGGGTGGTCTTAAAATTCAAAATGAAGAAAGGAGGGTCTTAACATTCAAAATGCAGGAGGGCAGTCTTAAAGTTCAGAATGCTGAAGGGCGGTCTTAAAATTCCGAGTACAGAAGAACGTTCTTAAAATTCCAAATATAGGAGGATGTTCCTAAAATTGCAAATCGAGAAGGACATTCTTAAAATTCCAAATATAGAAGGATGTTCTTCAAATTCAAGGAAACGGCAAAATGAGGAAGGGCATTCTTCAAATTCAAAATGAGGAAGTAAGGTCTTAAAATCCAAGAAAGCAACAAAATCCAGAATTAAGTTCTTCAATTCAATGAAACAGCAAAAGGTGGAAGGACCTTCTTGAAAATCAGAAGGTGGAAGGACCTTCTTGAAAATCAAAAGGTGGAAGGGCCTTCTTCAATTTTAGAATGTGGAAGGGCCTTCTTGAAATTCAAAATGTGGAAGGACCTTCTTCAAAATCAGAACATGGGAGGACCTTCTTGAGGTTCACAACATGGAAGGACCTTCAGATTCAAAATGTGGAAGGACCTTCTTGAAATTCGAAATGTGGGAGGACCTTCTTCAGATTCAGAATGTGGGAGGACCTTCTTCAGATTCACAACGTGGAAGGACCTTCTTGAGATTCAAAATGTGGAAGGACCTTCTTGAAATTCAGACTATGGAAGGAAGGACCTTCTTCAAATTCAGAATGTGGAAGGACCTTCCTTCTTGAAACTCAAAATGTGGAAGGACCTTGAAACTCAGAATATGGAAGGACCTTCTTCAGATTCAAAATGAGGAAGGAAGGTCTTAAAATCCAAGAAACCATCAAAATCCAGAGTGAGGTTCTTCAAACTCAGCCGTGTTTGCTGTGTTTTCTCTTGCAGGAAGAGCGAGAGCTACTCCACGTCCAGCGGCTCCAAGTCGCAGAGCCGCTCGCGGAGCCGCAGCGACTCGCCCCCGAGGCAGCTCAACCACAGCTCTGCCTACAAGGGCTCCAAGGCGCGCGCCTACAAGAAGTCCAAGGACTACAAACAGCCGGCGGCGCCCAAGGCGCGCCGGTCGCGCTCGCGCAGCTCGTCCCGCTCGCGCAGCCGCTCCCGCGAGCGCCCCGAGCGCTCGGGCAAGTACAAGAAGAAGAGCCACTACTACCGCAACCACCGGCACGAGCGCGCCCGCTCCTACGAGCGCGCCGGGCACCGCTACGACAGGGACAGGGACAGGGAGCACGCCGGGCACAGCCGGCACCGCTGGTGAGCAACGGGGGCTCCTGTGGGGCTGCTCCTGGGGGGATTCCTGCTGGGGTGATTCCCCAGGGGATTCCTGCTGGGGCTGCTCCCCAGGGGATTCCTGCTGGGGTGATTCCCCCCCGGGGGCTCCTGTGGGGTTGCTCCCCGAGGGGATTCCTGCTCCGAGGGGATTCCTGCTGGGGTGATTCCAGCCCGGGGGCTCCTGTGGGGCTGCTCCCCGAGGGGATTCCTGCTGGGGTGATTCCCCAGGGGATTCCTGCTGGGGTGATTCCAGCCCGGGGGCTCCTGCTGGGGTGATTCCCCAGGGGATTCCTGATGGGGCTGCTCTGGGGGCTCCTGATGGGGCTGCTCCCCATGGGGATTCCTGCTGGGGCTGCTCCTGGGGGCTCCTTGCTGGTGAGCCCTGGGGCTGCTCTGGGGGGAGCCCTTCCTGGGCTGATCCCTGGGGGGATTCCTGCTGGTGAGCCCTGGGCTGCTCCCCAAGGGGATTCCTGCTGGTGAGTCCTTCCTGGGGCTGCTTCCCAGGGGGGTTCCTGCTGGGGCTGCTTCCCAAAGGAATTCCTGCTGGTGAGCCCTGTGCTGCTCCTGGGAGGATTCCTGCTGGTGAGCCCTGCCTGGGCTGCTCCCGGGGGGATTCCTGCCCAGGGCTGCTTCCCAAAGGAATTCCTGCTGGTGAGCCCATCAGGTTCCTTCCTGGTCAGCCAGGGCTGCTTCCTGGAATTCCCAGAGGGAATTCCCTCCGGTGAGCTGGGGTGGTCCCTGAGGGAATTCTCTCTGGCACCCCAGGCACAGAGCTGGGGGCTGCTTCCCCAGGGAATGCCCACCTGAGGGATTTCCACCAGCAGCTGGGCACAGTTGGTGAGATGGGGCTGCTTCCCTCGGGAATTCCCTCTGGCACCACGGGTGAACCAGGGCTGCTTCCCTCAGGAATTCCCTCTGGCACCATGGGTGAACCAGGGCTGCTTCCCGAGGGAATTCCCTCTGGCACCACGGGTGAACCAGGGCTGCTTCCCTCAGGAATTCCCTCTGGCACCATGGGTGAACCAGGGCTGCTTCCCGAGGGAATTCCCTCTGGCACCACGGGTGAACCAGGGCTGCTTCCCTCAGGAATTCCCTCTGGCACCATGGGTGAACCAGGGCTGCTTCCCGAGGGAATTCCCTCTGGCACCACGGGTGAACCAGGGCTGCTTCCCTCGGGAATTCCCTCTGGCACCACGGGTGAACCAGGGCTGCTTCCCTGTGCCAGCAGAGCCCCCTCCCCGTGGCTGTGCAGGGTTCCTGTGGCTGAGCTTGTGCCCATCCCCGAATCCAAAGGAGAGGCTGGCAGGGTGGCAGTGATGCCAGGAGTGCCCTGTGCTGTCCCTGTCCCTCCCATGGAGCTCCTGTCCCACCCCTCAGGATCCCCCCAGCACAGTGTTTGGGATCACAGCCCATCCCGTGGGCCATCCCTGGAGTGCTGTGCCCAGCAGTTTTCCCCGTGGAGCTGGAAAGCTCCTGAGCCCCCAGGAGTGGTTTGGTGCTAACAATGCCCTCTGTTCATGCTGGCTCGGTGGTGTTGTGCAGGTGGGAGGTGACTTTTTTTAGACCTGTTGCCTATATTAGGTTCTCTGTGTATATATATTTTGCAGTGTTACAGTACAGAATGGGAAAATGGCCTTCCTAGCCTTTACACTTTACCCACAATGTAAATAAGCATTTGTTTAATACAGGTGAAGATATATACAGAAAATTCAAAACTTGAATTCTATCAAAAAGAAAAAAAAAGACTTGTGTAGAAAATTCTGATAAATGTGAAAGTATTTAGCTCTGTGCATTGAGAGTAGTATATTTTTATCTGTGCAATGCTGTGTGCAGGCCACCAGCTCAGAAGACATTTCCTATATATCCCTTTGAAGTGGTTGAAAATTCTTTACTCAGGATCTTTGACACTCTGAAGAATTCGTAGATTGTCAGTCTGCATGCTTGATGAACAGAGCATTTAAAAAGCAATTAGCAGAGCCCACAGCCCAGTAGTATCAGTTCTAGTGGTATATCTGAGCTGTTACTCTCATGCTCCCTAATTTCATTAAAGTATTTGATTTTCTATTACATTCACTTGAGTTTCTTATGAGCTACACCACTTGTGCCTACTCATAAGGAAAGAAATTGGTGCAGAATGAAGAGATTTTTAAACTGGAGTAGATTCAAGACTTGGAATTCAATCCTCATTCCCTTAAAGGCAGGAATTTTGGGCACCAAACACAAAATCCCCCAATCCACAAAGATTTGAGGAGGAAAGTGCATTTCTGTGACTCGAGGAGCAGCTGCCAGGTCCAGCTGAGTGTCCTGAGCTGTGTTTGCTCTGTCCCTCCTCACCTGGACGAGGAGGAGGAGCTGGGCTGGATCTCTTGCACAGCTGGGCCTGGGGAGATCCCATCCCTTGGGCTTCGTGCCACTCCCTGGGGGCTGAAAATGTTGGGGTGGCTGAACATCCCTGGGGGGTCTGCTGGGACACTGAGGGGTGACAGTTTTGGGGTGGCTGAACATCTGTGCTGGGTCTGCTGGGACATTGGGGGTGAAAATTTTGGGGTGACAACATCTGTGGTAGGCCTGCTGGGACATTGAGGAGTGAAAATGTTGGGGTGGCTGAATATCTCTGCTGGGTTTGCTGGGACATTGGAGGCTAAACATCTGTAGGGTTTGCTGGGATATTTAGGGGTGACAATTTTGGGGTGGCTGAGCATCTGTGGTGGGTCTGCTGGGACGTTGGGGGTGAAAATGTTGGGGTGACAACATCTCTGCTGGGTTTGCTGGGACATTGAGGGGTGAAAGTTTTGGGGTGACAACATCTGTGCTGGGTTTGCTGGGACATTGAGGGGTGAAAGTTTTGGGGTGACAACATCTGTGCTGGGTTTGCTGGGACATTGGGTGACAGTTTGGGGGTGACAGCATCCCTGGTGGGTTTGCTGGGACATTGGGTGACAGTTTGGGGGTGACAACATCCCTGGTGGGTTTGCTGGGACACTGAGGGGTCAGTGCTGCTCGTGAGCAGGGCAGGGTCCCGTGGCTGGAGCTGCAGAAGTTCACCTGGAATGAAAAGCCCCAGGTGCTCGTGTGTGTGTGAGCAGCTCTCAGCCCTTCAGGTGAGTTCTGGCTGTGTTTTCTCCACTCTGGTGCCTCCAGGGTGGCTCTGGGTGATCAGCAGCTCCCTCAGGGTGGTCTCTGCTCTGTTTCTGGTGTTCACCTGCAGTTCCTCCTGCCCTGGGATGTTCTCTGAAGGGACAGCACTGGAACCTGACTGGTGGCAGAGTTACAGGCTTGGCCAGGTGCTGATGCACATTCCTCAGATAAATGCTCTTACCTGCTCTGGCCCCCCACCCCAAACTTCCTGGGAAACAATCCTGCGTGTTTTCCCAGAAATGGCTCAGCCAGCAGTAAATTCACCGTGTCACCAAAGCTTTCCCAGGTCAGAGCCCAGAGGTTGCCAATCCCAGCTGTGCCAACATCCCAAGCACAAAGAGGTCACTAAGCAGTTTTTGGATTTAAAAGAAAAATTAATTTCCAACCCCAGCAGCGTGGTGGTAATGCACAAAGGAAATTGTTCCGAAATGAGGGAAGGAAGGTGATGGATTAAATTAAAGCACCTGGGCAAGAGGAGCGTTGCTGTTTGTGAGACAGAAGTTGCAGGAATGGAGCTTTATGTGGAAGAAAAGACAGAAGCAGGTATTGGTGTCCAGGGCACCTCGCTGCCCCAGCTGCTGAGGCTCAGGCTGAGCTTTCCCCAGGCTGAGGGAGCAGGAGGCCGGGCTGCTCCACGAGCCCCTGCTCAGCTCTGCTCACAGCCAGCTCCGAGGCAGGAGAAATGCCTGGAAGGATTTTGTCATCCTCATCTCCCCTGAGAATGTGATGTAACATCGAACCTGAGCTCTGCAGCAGCAATGCTTTAATATAAACAAGTCCTGTATATTTTTGGAGCTGTTACAGGTATTTAGAATTAAACCAACAAAAGGGAAACCAGGCAGACACAGCAGCTGTTTGAGGCTTTTCCACAGAATTTTTCCAAATTACTAAATCTTTGTTCTTCAGTTTGCCAGGTCCAAGGGCTGAGTCTATCCCTGACCTCTAGAAGGATGAAAATATTTTAATAGTGTGATCTTTAAGCAAGAAAAGAGCATTATTGTGCTCACAGATGTAATAGTTTAAAATAATTTAAACCTCCATTACCAGTTTCTGCATGAGTGTGCAGATGAGTAACAAACAGCTTTGTTATTGATCTGGGAAGGCACAGGGCTGAGGATGAGGATGAGTAAGGGCAGGATCCTGTGCTGATTTCCAGACCACGTCACCCACGGCGAGGAACGGACAGAACTGGTGCCTGGCACACCCTGAGAAGGCTGGGCAGGAGCGTGGGGAGTGCAGAAACGGGGATTCATTCCTTCCTCTGCCTCATCCCCCGCTCCAGAGCTGAATCCTCTCCTGCCCGCCGGGGCAGCGAGTTCAGCCTTGTCCCGCTCCGAGTGAGGGTCACAGGGCCCGGGGGCTGCCCTGCGGCCACCGCTGTCACACGCACGGCTCTGAAACCGGTGGAACGGGGTTTGGGCAGCGGCCGGGAGCGGGATGGGCTCGAGTCCCTGGGGCAGGGGGAAGAACCAATTCCCCTTCCCCTGGGCTCCCCATGCCCCGGAGCTGGGAGGGGACAGAGCCAATTCCCCTTCCCCTGATCGTTCTCTCCCTGCCCAGGAGCCGGGAGGGGGAAAAGACAATTTCTCTGCTCCAGGGCCGGGAGTGGACAGAGCCAATTCCCCTTTCCCTGGGCGCTCTCTCCGTGTCCCGAAGCCGGGCGGGGGTAGAGCCCATCCCTGCCCCTGGGCTCTCTCTCTGCCTCGGAGCCGGGAGGGGGGAAAGGACAATTTCCTTCCTCGGAGCCGGGAGGGGACAGAACCAACTCCCCTTCCCCTGACCGTTCCCTCCGTGCCCCGGAGGCGGGCGGAGAAAAGCCAATTCCCCTTCCCCGGGCTCTCGGTGCCCGTTCCCCGGGCGGGGACAGAGCCCATCCCCTTCCCCGGGCTCTCGGTGCCCCTTCCCCGGGCGGGGACTGATCCAATTCCCCTTCCCCGGGCTCTCTCTGCCCCTGCCCCGGGCTGGGGCGGTGCCGCGGCGGGGGCGGGCCCGGGGCCGGCCCCGCTCGGCGCAGGTTGAGAAGCGCGTGGGCTCCAGAAGCGCCGGGAGCGGGCCGAGCCGAGCCGAGCCGAGCCGAGGCAGCATGGCCCAGCCGCGCTGCCGCTCCGTGCTCATCACCGGCTGCAGCCGCGGCATCGGGCTGGGGCTGGTGCGGGGGCTCGCAGCCGCCAGCCCCTCCCCGGATTTGGTCTTTGCGACCTGCAGGTACCCCGAGAAGGCGCAGGTGAGAGGGGAGGGGGCGCCGGGGGTCCCCGGAGAGGGGTAGAGGGGTCGGGAGGGAGGAGAAGGCACTTTGGAAACGGGGAACATCTCGAGCATCCTTGTGCGGCAGCGAGAGCCCGGGCTGGGGATGGAGCCGGGACGGAGCTCCCGGGCTGGGGATAGAGCAGGGATGGAGCCGGGACCGAGCCCTCGGGCTGGGGATGGAGCCTGGCTGGGATGGAGCCGGGACCGAGCCCTCGGGCTGGGGCTGGAGCAGGGACGGAGCCCCCGGGCTGGGCTGGAACCGGGCTGGGGCTGGAGCCGACACCGAGCAGCTCTCCGGGGCTGGAGCCGATACCGAGCAGCTCTCCGGGGCTGGAGCCGGGGTTTACCGATGATGGGGAGCGTTCCTGGAGGAGGAGAGCGAGCGGGACACGGCCGGGCAGCTGCAGCATCTCCAGCGCTCCTGCCACCCCCTGCCTTTCATCCCCGAGTTTCTCGCTGGATTTGCTGCTGGAGAGGGCTGTGCTGTCCTTGCCCAGGTCTGCACGGCCCGGAGCCCTGCAGGGGCAGCCCCTCATCCCTCAGAAACCTTTCCCCTGGGAGAAATCCGCTTCTCTCACCACGCGTGTCTGTGTCCCCAGCAGGAGCCGTGCGCCCTGCCTGCCTCTTTTTTTGGGCTGCGAGTGAGGAAGCCCAGATGAGCGGTGAATTAATCACTGCTCTGAGTTCCCCACTCTGCTGGGCAGGGCTCGGAGTTCCCGCTGGAATCGGGAGGTTTTGGTACCTGCTGCTCCTGGATCCACTTGCATCTCTCTCCGATTTCAGCCCAAGTTTCTGCTGCTGCAGCATCGCAGTCGTTTGGGGACTCCTGTAGGCTTTCATAGGAGCCTTTAAAATTCAAATTTCACAGAGAGAATTTCACACACCTCTAAGACTTTTGGGAGGCAGATCGCTGGGGGTGACCCAGCGGTGTCACCTGTTGTATGTGCGGGCTGAGCCCGGGAGGAGAGGGGGAATTTGGGCAGCACAGAAACTCGCACGGGTCCCCATCCCCGGCTCCTCCCGGCGCTGCAGGACGCCGAGCTCAGCCCTGCGCCTGTCCCCAGCCCCGCTGGCATTTGGAGGGAGAATTGACACCCACAGCCCCATCCCTGCATTTCCAGCAAGGCAGAAGGGAAATTCCAGAGGGAAACAGAGCCCCTGTGTCTGTCTGTCTGTCCGTCCCCCTTCTGGGGGATTTGGTTCCGTTCACACAGATTGTGTTCACACTGTCCTAGCAATAAACCAAACACAGCAACTTTGTTTACTGCTTAGCTACAAAAAAACCTCTGAAAGGTGGTGCTGGGATGTGGGACAGGGTTGGCCAGGTGACAGCTGCAGCCTGACCTCTGCAGCTCCTCGTGAAACTGAAGGAAAAGATCTTAATCTTACAAAAAACTCTCCAGCACAAAGGTACGTTTAGGGTATTTCTGAATGAAAGTGCAGAGAAACAGCCCGGCAAGGCTGGGATCAGGTGTACAGCTCCCTTTGAGGGCTGCTGCTCCCTGTGGGCTCCCCCTGAGCCCCTCCTGGCAGCCCCCGAGCAGAAATTCACCCCATTCTGTTCCTCAGCCCCTCCTGGCAGCCCCTGAGCAGAAATTCACCCCATTCTGTTCCTGAGCCCCTCCTGGCAGCCCCTGAGCAGAAATTCACCCCATTCTGTTCCTGAGCCCCTCCTGGCAGTATCTGAGCAGAAATTCACCCCATTTTGTTCTCCCCAGCCCCTCCTGGCAGAACCTGAGCAGAAATTCGCCCCATTTTGTTCTCCCCAGCCCCTCCTGGCAGAACCTGAGCACAAATTCACCCCATTCTGTTCCTCAGCCCCTCCTGGCAGCCCCTGAGCAGAAATTCACCCCATTCTGTTCCCCCCAGCCCCTCCTGGAAGCACCTGACAGAAATTCACCCCGTTCTGTTCCCTCTAACTCCTGTTCCCCTCCTGGCAAGCCCTGAGCAGAAATTCCCCCCGTTCTGTTCCCTCTAACTCCTGTTCCCCTCCTGGCAGTAACGGAGCAGAAATTCACCCCGTTCTGTTCCCTCTAACTCCCGTTCCCCTCCTGGCCCCGCTCCCAGCCCCGTTTCCTATGAATGATTGCACAAGAGCCCGCTGTAGTAGTGGCACAGGAAAGCAGCAGAGACATCTGACCTGTGCGAGATCAAAATCTCCCTGCCTGATTGTTTGTCCTAAAGCTGCTCCAGCCACTGCTGAGGGAGGTTTTTTTCCTCTTTTTCACCTGTGATTTTTCATCCTAATGGTCTCGGATCCATTACACGGAGCAGTGAAATGGTTCCTTCAACAGGAAGAGCTTCCTAGGAAACACTACCCGGGCAAATCTCAGCACAACTCATCACTTTTGGGGGTGTTTTTGTCTTGTCAGTATTTAAAAATCTGCAGCAAAAAGGCTGTAAACCTGCAGGGGAAGATGAAACAGCCCTCAGACAGTGCAGTGTGTCTGGGAAGAGTCTGGGTCACTCCTTGCTGCTGGGAGAAACCTGGAAAGCCTCTGGCAGGGTCTCCTGGAGGCAGGAAACTGGCCAGGAGCCACATTCCAGCAACCCCCGGGGCTCCTGCCGGCCACATGGGGTGCATCCCGAGCTTTTGCATTTTTTAGGGGGGCAGGTTTTGTCCTCGGTGGATCAGGGTGGGTTTTTGTTCTCTGTGAGGACCTCCAGGCCATGTGCTGTGCTTTGGCAGGACATCAATAGAAACCTCTGCAGTCAGCTGAAAGCAGATTTCTAACAGATGGGTTTGGAAACTCCACAAGGAAGAGAAATCTTCACTAAAGGTATTGTAGTGGTTTCACCAGCATTATCTGCCCCATCTGCAACGCACGGAGCCGGCACAAAACTTTCTGACCCTCTGGGAGTGTTCCCACTGCTCCTTGGGGCTGCCAGGGGGCAAGAACAGACCTGCCCCAGCCTCCAGCACGGGGAATCTTGGTCATGGCAGCACCAAATCCGGCTGCTGCTCTCCCAGCCTGGCTCCAGCCTGGCAGTGCTGCTGAGTGGGGCAGGAAAGGCAAAGGTTCCGTGAATTTCTTGTAATTCCTTTCCTTTCCTTTCCTTTCCTTTCCTTTCCTTTCCTTTCCTTTCCTTTCCTTTCCTTTCCTTTCCTTTCCTTTCCTTTCCTTTCCTTTCCTTTCCTTTCCTTTCCTTTCCTTTCCTTTCCTTTCCTTTCCTTTCCTTTCCTTTCCTTTCCTTTCCTTTCCTTTCCTTTCCTTGAATAATTTCTTAACTGGGATCTCTAGTTTCTTACTTTTAAAAAGGAAATTATTTTCCTGAATTTCCTTTCCCGAATTTCCTTTCCATCACTGAATTTCCAGTCACATTTTGAGCTCCCTGAGTTCAGGTTCCTGCTCTCCAGGGTTTGGCCCTGCAGGCTCAATTTGGGGCACATGAAACGGGCTTGGCCCATCTCAGACCTGTTTGTGGGAAGTTGAGGGAGTTTTTCTTTCTCTGCACACCTGGGTCAGTGCTTTTTCTCTTGACTGCATTCAGGGGGTCCGATTTTGCGATTTTGGTTGTTTTTTGTTTTTTTGTTTTTTTGTTGTTTTTTTTTTTTTTTTTTGTTGATCATAGAAAAAAATCCTCCTTGGTACAAGAGAATTGTCCCCCACTGCCTCTCCTGCATGAGAGGATGAACCTGGAGAGCAGCAGCTTTGGACAGTTCCTTTAAATTCTGCTCTCCTCTGGTTTGGCAGAGCAGCATTTTCCCGTGGCAGAATGGAGATGGGCAGAGCTCAAATGAAAAGGCTCTTAAAAATAATCTTCCAATTTTTAGAGGAAAGTGATTAAATACACTTCACTGCTGGCAAACGCAGCTCCACCTTGGGCAGGAATCCCTCAGCAGAGTGATGGCTGAATATTTTGGAGCCCTCCAAAGAGCGGACAGAGAAGAGCCCCTTCCAAAAGGGGCTTTTCCAAAGATGCTGTGGAAATGTGACTGTGGAAATGTGACTGTGCTTTCCTCTCCTCACCAGGAAAAGCAGCACATCTCCTGCACTCCCTAACCTTGGGTAATGCTGAACAGCTGCAGGCTTTTGCATGTGAGTCTGTGCTGGCAGAAGTTGTGAAAACTCGAGCTCTGGGGCTGAGGAGCTCCTAGGTGGCCTCCCCAGAACATTTGCCTAACAAATGGGCTGCAGATCACACGATAACGTGCAGCAGGCAGCCAGATAACCACTGCCCCTCCTGGAAAAGCAGCACCGGAGACTCCTCCAGCCACGCTCTGATCCCAATCTGCTTTTTCTTGGGCTGAGAGTGGGAGTAGCCACAAATCTCCTGGGAAATAGTGCTGGTGTCCTGTTTTTGCTCTCCGGATGGGCACAGCCCCAGTGCTGGCGTTACCAGGGAGCACAAGCTGCAATTCTCCCCACACTCCTCTTTCCCTTCTTTGCTCCTTCCTCCCCCATCCCGCTTTCCTATGAAAGGGAAAACTCTGCCCTAAAGGTCTGCATTTAAAATCGCTGCAGCCCCTGGGGTCTCCTGTGTGATGGGGAAGGAGGAGATGGCCGCGGGGTGAAAAATTAAATTTAAAAGTGCCCAGAGCTGTGGGATGTGCCCAGGAGCATCTCCTGCTCCTCCTGCTCCCCCCAGCCCCAGCGAGCTCCCAGGTGAGCACATCCCTCAGTGCCCGAGTCCTGCAGAGCTCTGGGAAGCTCCCGGGGCTGAAAGTGCAGATTTGTTCCAGGCTGTGCCTGTTCCCTTGTCCCTGCTCGCTGTCTCTGTCAGCTTTGGGGCTTGTTTTTCTCTTTAACACACATTTCAGCCATGTGGATTGCAACTGGGAAGAGCAGCTGAGCGATCTGTGCACCAGATTGATCAGGCAAAGGGGGCATTTCTGAATGTACATCAGGCAGAGAGGGCATTCCTGAAGTCTTTCTAGTCCTGGGTTATTGCAGAGTCGTTTTGTTTGATTTTTTTTTTTTCTGGGAGTGTTTTACACTTCCTACAGCAGCGAGGTCTGGTTTTTCTGGAGTCAGAGAGGGCTGTGGGTCAGGGCAGTGCTGTGGAAGCTGTTCCAGGGTTGAACAACGAGCTGGCTGTACACTGTGATACTGAAAAGCTGTCTCAGAGGGACGCAGGAAAATAGGATACACCTCTGGCTCTGTCCCGAGCCGAGCAGGACGAGGTGAAGGATACCCAGGCACCTTTATCCTGCCCGCAGGCTGTGTTTGTTTGGCTTGATTGCTTCCAACTGGCTGAGTGGGGCCAGGCCCTTTCCAAGAGCTGTAACTGAAGAGGATAATGCTTTCATAAAGAAGGCAAAGTAAATCTTGCTAAATGACAAAGACAACAAAACATTCCTGCTTGAAATCTAGCAATAAATACCCTGTGCGCTGATGAGTCTGTGTCTGGAGCCCTGAGTGCCAGAGGATCTTGTTTAAATCAGAAAAGGCTGACTCTGTTAATCGTAATTAAAAATCAGCGAGCAGGAAACAACAGATGCTAATCAGAGTTTAATTCTTGTCTTGGACTCCCCACGAGCTGATTCTCAGGGGTGATTGTTCAGGTGCAGAGCAGTTCTGCAGCTACTACGCTAAATAAACACACTGTTAGGGAGTTGTGCTGTGGCTTTTTGTTGGGCTTTGTTTGTCTTGTTTGTTTTTAAATTATCTGTCACAGCACACTAATTAAAAATGCCTTAGCTGCGATATGTTGGCTGTACCTGCTTGTCTCAGTCCTCCTTTTCTCATGTTCCTTCCAGTCACAGGAGGGGGAAAATGGGCTTTCCTGCAACTTTTAGATGTTCTAACTGGATTTTTCAGCTTATATCAGGTGTAACACTCTCGAAGACCAAAGCTGCCTAGATCAGCTTTGTGCTGGGAGCTGCTTCTCAGAAATTTAAACCCCTGAAGTGGGAGTCACTTGTTAACTGAGTAATTAATTGGAAAACCCATTGAATTTTAAACCTAATTTGCATGCAGCTATTGTAATTTCATGTTGTGTACTGGAGAATGCTTCAGTTGTTAAGTGGAAATATTGCTTGCTCACTTCAGAGCCTCTCAGCTGCTGCTGCTCCTCAGAGCAGCTCTTGCCTTTCAGCAGGAGCTGGTAGCTCGTTTCTGTCGGAGAGTAAAGCATATAAATAAATGAACTAGAAATAAATGGACAAAGCCAGAGCAGCCAGAGCACTCCTGGAGTTTATTATGCACTGAGTGATACTGTCAAACTGAAATCCAGGACAATCCAAAGGCACAGAATTACTGCAGGCCTTGACACGGCAGAGCTATTTCATCAACAAACAAGACAGTGTGTTCTGGGCCTTTAATTTATGGAAATCTGTCCCACCAAGCCCTGTCCAAAGCAAGGAATGTCTTCTGGTTTTGTGCTTCTGACTTGTTTTTCCTTCCCCCTCCCCTTAATAGCCTTAACTGCAGTTGTAGATTGGCCTCGGTGGGAGAACAAATCTCCCGAACGAGCCTGAGAGAGCCCTGCAGGGTCTGATGTGAGATAAAAGATGTGATCCATTCCGCTTTGTCAGAGGACACCGAGTCCCTCAAGTGCCTCCAAGGGGCAGGGAAGGATTCTTTCCAAAGCTGCCCCCCTGACCCCTATTCCCAAAGGGCTCCTAAAGAGAGGGATTTGCTGGGGCTGGAATGTTTGGCCAGGTTGCTGCGTCTCCTGAACATGACTGGGAATATGGAATCCATCTGCTGCCTTTGGCCACGCTTCCCTCTTGGCTTCATGGCACAGAAACCCGAGTATTCCAGCCGGGCCCATAAATCCAGCCTGGACACACTCAGCGCAGCCGGGAGAGCACGGATTCCTGCAGGAACACCGGCCTGCCCTGCTGACAGGCACTGGGACAGCTCCAGCAGGGAGGGAGCTGCTCCCCCGGACAGTGGCTGGCTTCTTGGTGGGCTTCACCTCCACTTACAAGAACTGATGTTAACGAGGCTGCTGGGGAAATGAAATTCCCATGGGGAAACGAAATTCCCATGGGGAAATGAAATTTTATTTCAAACAGGAATTCCAAATGTTTTTTTAAAAGCATTGCTGTTGCCCTGAAGGGCTGTCCAGCACTAGCTGAGCTTCAGGAGAATTATGATTTTCTCACAGAATTGGGGAGGCACTGGATTTTTACTGGAATGCTGAGAACTGAGCACTAGAGCTGAGAAATATCCCACTAAAAGTCCAGCACGCTGGACTTTGGACTAAGCAGGGGAAGAGTCCAATTTCCTGATCTGGCTCTTAGGAAAGCTGCTCAGCAGGCTGGGAAACAAAGGAGAATCTTTGCCTTCAGTCCAATCAGGAAAATATTTCAGTTGCAATTCTGGAGGTGCAGAATTCAAAGTGATTTATGCAATAGCCATGGAGATATACATATATATATAAAATAAAAATAATTCTTCTTCCTAGGAATTGCAGCAGCTTAGCAAGCAATACAGCAACATCAAGCTCCTGCAACTGGGTGAGTAAAGGGCTTTATTTTTGAATTTTGTTCAGCTTAGGTGAGTGCATCTTAAAAAAATTGGTCTCCTGAGTGATCAGTAGCTGGACACGATCTCCAGGACCTGAAAACCATCTCAAGATAACACTGGGGAAATGTAATTCTGTGAAATCTGTGCATTTTCACCTGTGTGCTGCCCAAATGTCCCCACTGAGCCTCAGCTTTGCTTTGGCACGGGTTGTCTCGTGCCAGGCACACCCTGCACTGTTCACTTGGGGCTTTTCCTGTGCAGACGTGGTCTGTGAGAACAGCATCAAGAAAGTGGTGAAGGAAGTGGAAGAAATTGTGGGAGACAAAGGGCTGAACTGCCTCATCAACAACGCTGGCATCAACGTGCTCGCCTCGCTGGAGGAGGTCACGGCAGAGACCATGCTCACCATCTATGAAACCAACACCGTGGCCCAGCTGATGGTCACCAAGGTGAGGGATGGCCTTAGCCCGGGGCTTTTCCACAGGTGAGCTGGCCTGTCCAGGTATTTGTGCCCTGGGAACTGCACAGAGATGGTTCTGACATGGAGCTGCTGTTTGTGCCCCTGGTGTGGGGTCAGTTCGTGGCAGGTGGGGATGGGAGGCTGCTGGAGGAAGGTTTCCTCTGGCCACGGGCTCTGAGGAGCCATCACCAGGCTGTGCTAGGGTTCCACTGGAATGAGGAATGATCCAGCTCCAACCCCAGTCAGCAGCTGAAAGCAAGCTCTGTTTTCCACAGGCGTTCCTCCCGCTGCTGAGGAAGGCAGCGCGGCTGGGCACGGGGATGGGCTGTCACAGAGCTGCCATCATCAACATGTCCTCTCTGGCTGCCTCCATGCAGCTCGTCCAGGCCAATGAGATGTTCCTCAAGGTCTATCCCTACAGGATAGCAAAGGTTTGTGGGCTGCCCTGGGCTGTGCTCCCTGGCTGAGGCAGCTGGAGACCATGCTGACCTCAGCAGGGGCTGCAGCACCTCTGTGGACACAAAAAGTGTTCTTGTTCTCCACGTGCGTGGTAGTGGGAGCTGTGGAACGCTGCAGCTGGAGCAGCTCCTGGAGAACAGGCTCCCAAATCCCTGCCCTGGTACAGATCCACTCCCGAGGGATTTGGCATTTGGGGAAGAGCTGGTGGCATCGAGTGTGGGTTCCATCAGCTGCGTTCTGCTCCCAGAGAGGGAGCAGGCAGGAAACTCAGCACAAGGTGTGCTGACCTGTACCTGGTGATGTCAGCCAGTGACAGGTGGGATTTTCAGTTTTCTCACATCCAGAGATTGAGTTTGTACAGATAGTCAGGATCACACATACAGCTTCTCCTACACCACCCACTCAGAAGCTGTTAAATGCTTGTTTTCCCTGTTCAGAAGTAAATGAATGTTTGTGTAGTGATTAGTGCAGAAAAACACAGTCCTTATGTCAATATTATTCTCCTCTCAGCTCCTGAGGCGTTTCAAATGCTACTTTATCTTCCTTTACAACTTGCTTTCGTTCTGGGGCAGCAAGTTTGTGGCGGCAGATCTTTCAGAGTTCCCAGAAAGTCTGGATGAGTTACCGAGAGCCTCTTCCTGCCCCTTGCTGTGCCAGCAGGGTGGAAGGGAGGTGCCCCCCAGCTGGGTTTGAGGTGGTGCTCCAGGCTCACAAACCGCAGATTAATGGGTGCTTTCCACCCCTGCAGACTGCTCTGAACATGATCACCCGGTGCCTCGCTGCAGACCTGAAATCAGACGGAATCCTCTGCATCTCCTTGCACCCAGGCTGGCTTCAGACAGACATGGGTGGAAACATGGTGAGTGCCAGCGCTGGAAATGTCACACTGGGGCTCCCTTGCTGCCCCGGCCCCCTGGCTGCACAGCTCCGTGTGCTGTGACACACGAAATGTCACCACTGAGTCAGAGGTGACACGGATAAATGAGTGACACACTCCGTGCACTCTCTGAAGGCTAATAACCACTTTATTAAGAACCCACTCCTTTTTGTACTCTAGTTTGCCACAAAAAGGGTGCCAAGAAACCAACCTTTTGTGAACAACTTTATGAGGAAAACAGCTTATTACAAAACACCACCTGCGGATTGTTTTAATTCTTTCTCTCCAGCTCCCTCAGACCAATTCATGGGAAAGCTTATCTAGCTTTCTCTCTCTCTCTGACCAGTCACATCCACACAAAAATACACCCCCCTTCATTCTAGAGCCTCCTGAAATGCATTTAATTCTTTTCTGCAGGGTATTCCCAGTAATGACCTAAGCTTGATTCATTGCAGGCTCCCATGCAGGTGCAGGAGGCCATCCCAGGTATTCTCTCTGTTCTGGACCGTCTCGGTGAAAAAGAAAATGGTTCTTTCCTGGACTGGCAAGGGGAAACTCTGCCGTGGTAGAAGTGCACAGAACTCCACAGGAACAGCTCCTCAGTCACAATTTAACCTTGCCACTCCTGTCTGTGTCTCTAGGGGTTTTTACACGCTTGTTGAAATAGCCAGTCTGACACTCAGCGTCTCTCTAGGTGTGTTTGGAAAGAAAAGGGGCTGAGTCTTTCACTTGGTATTGCTACTGCTCTGCTCTAACTGCAATCACTGCTGTGCTCCCGGTGGTGGGCATCTCCTGGAATGGGCATCCCTCTGAAATGGATTCAAACCTGCAGGTTAAATCCGGGGGCTGCTGCTTCCTTTCCACTTCCAAGGCCAAAGTGGGCTTCTGGCTCTTTGCAGGATGAAATGACCTGACCTCAGGGTAAGGCCAGTGAGGCTGTCACATTCCAGACTGCTCAGTGACCTCCAGGAAAAAACTCCTTTGATTTCCTTTGTTCCTAACTGAGCCAAGGCTGAAATTGCCCAGCTCTAAACCAAGGGAATTTGGTACTCCTGTGAATTCCGTGGCAAACTCTGAGTGTCCCCAGGTTGCCAGTGTACACCAGGCACTTGCTTTGTTCCCAGTGGGTGACTAACAGCCTGATATGGGGGTGGGAATGTTGTTTTGTACATAAACTTCTGAAATGTCTTCAATAAAGTCTTGATTAAACAAACAGTCTGTTTACCGAACTGTTTACTTCATTTAATTTCTCCTTATAGGTTTCTCTTTCCTGACAAGGGAATTTTATTCCTAATTTTCAGGAAGAAACTCTAACCCACGTTAACCTTTCAGGGTAGTTGGGTTTGACACAGTGGGGTGTACCTAAACCACAGGCAGACCCTTGTTCTGGTCTGAAATTCTGCAAGCAGCTGGTGAATAAATCTCTGACAGACCCTTGTTCTGGTCTGAAATACTGCAAGCAGCTGGTGAATAAATCTCCTGTGTTCTGGCTGAGGTAGGTATAAAAGCAAAAAAAGCTCTTTGAAGTCTGGGATTGGCTTCCACATCCCTCCCTCATGCCAGCTGATTAGGCACTTTCATGCTGTGCCAAGATGGTGGGTTCCTGTGCCGAGCCAGAGAAGACAAATAACAGGCAGGTAAGGGGAGAGGACAGGTGTGGCTGTCCCTGGACAGCGGCCACCGGGCCCTGCCCCGGCTGCAGACGAGGGTGGGGCAGGAGGGGTGTGTGTGTGTGTGCTTCCATGAGCCCTGCGTCAACGGGACAGGCTCTGGAACAGCACACAGAGCCCTCGGGGAGTCACAGAACCCTCGGGGAATCCTTCGGGGAATCACAGAACCCTCAGGGAATCCTTCAGGGAATCCCAGAACCCTCAGGGAATCCTTCGGGGAATCACAGAACCCTTCAGGGAATCCCAGAACCCTGAGGGAATCACAGAACCCTTCAGAGGATCCTTCAGGGAATCACAGAACTCTCAGGGAATCACAGAACCCCTGGGGAATGACAGAACCCTTCAGAGAATCCTTCAGGGAATCACAGAACCCTTCAGGGAATCCAGAACCATTCAGAGAATCCTCAGGGAATCACAGAACACTTCACAAGATCACAGAATCCTTCACAGAACCCTTTACAGCATCACAGAACCCTCAGGGAATCACAGAATCCCTCAATCACAGAACCCTTCAGAGAATCACAGGAGGCTGTGAGGGACCATGAATTGCCATAAAGTCCTATGAGGAACCCAGATCGGCACCGTGAGGGGCCATGAAGGGCCATAAATGCCCGTGAGGGGCCATGAAGGCCATAAAGTCCCATGAGGGACCATGAAGGGCTATGAGGGACTATAAAGGGTTTCAGGGAATCACAGAACCCTCAGGGGATCCTTCAGGGAATCACAGAACCCTCAGGGAATCCTTCAGGGAATCACAGAACCCTTCAGAGAATCCTTCAGGGAATCACAGAACCGTCCAGGGAATCACAAAACCCTCCAGGGAATCACAGAACCCCTCAGAGAACCCTCAGGGAATCACAGAACCCTTCAGAGATTCCTTCAGGGAATCACAGAACCCCTCAGAGATTCCTTCAGGGAATCACAGAGCCCTCGGGGAATCACAGAACCCTTCAGAGAATCCTTCAGGGAATCACAGAACCCCTCAGAGATTCCTTCAGGGAATCACAGAACCATTCAGAGAATTACAAAATCCTTCAAAGAACCCTTCACAGCACCACAGAACCCTCAGGGAATCACAGAACCCTCCTGGGAATCACAGAACCCTCAGGGAATCACAGAACCCTTCAGAGAATCACAAAATCCTTCACAGAACCCTTCACAGCATCACGGAATCCTTCAGGGAATCACAGAACCCTTCACAGAATCACAGAACCCTCAGGGAATCACAGAACCCTTCACAGCATCACAGAATCCTTCAGGGAATCACAGGGGGCTGTGAGGGACCCATGAAGGGCCATAAAATCCTGTGAGGAACCCAGATTGGCACCCTGAGGGACCATGAAGGGCCATAAACGCCCCTGAGGGGCCATGAAGGCCATAAAGTGCCATGAGGGACCCTGAAGGACTGTGAGGGACCATGAAGAACCATAAAGTCCACGAGGGATCGACACGGGCCCCTTGAGGGACTCTGAGGGGCCGTGAGGGACCCTGAGGGGCTGTGAGGGACCATGAAGAACCATAAAGTCCCACGCGGGACTGACACCGGCCCCTCGCGGGCCCCTGAGGGGCTGTGAAGGACTCTGAACGCCCGTGAGAGACCATAAAGGCTCCTAAAGGACCATGAAGAACCACAAAGTCTCACGCGGGACCGCCACCCGCCCCTCGCGGGCCCCTGAGGGGCCGTGAGGGACCCTGAAGGGCCGTGAGGGACGATAAACGCCCGTGAGGGACCATGAAGAACCACAAAGTCTCACGCGGGACCGCCACCCGCCCCTCGCGGGCCCCTGAGGGGCCGTGAGGGGCCGTTGCCCGCGCGCGCCGCCAGGGGGCGCTGCGGCCGGCCGGAAGTTCCGGTGGCGGCGGGGCCGGTGGGTGATGGCGGCCGCGGCGGCGGGGCCGTGAGGGGAGGGCGAGCTCCGCGGCTCGGGGGCTCCGTGCGGACCCCGCCCGGGGCGGGGCAGCGCCGGCAGTGCCGGCAGGGCTGAGGGGAACGAGGCGGCCCCTCGGTGACAGCCGGTTTTTATGCCGCGCGGCTGCTCCTACCGGCCGTAGGGTGGAGCGGGGCTGTGCCAGGCAGCCGTGTTTTTAAAGTTAAATATTAGTTATTTGTTAATAAATCGCCTCCACGGCTCGGCTGCTCCTGTGCTTGACCCCCACAGCAGAGCCCGGTAGACTGCGGGTAAAACCAGGAGGATGTTTAGGGTCTCAGCCTGTCTTTTGGGCATGTGGGGTTGAATAGGGAAGGTTTTTTAATGCTGCATGTTTGCATTACTGAAATAAATGTTCTTATTCGAACAGTCATTGCTGGCTCTGCCAGTGAACAAAGAGAAACAAAATGTTAATATCACGGCTGAGTTCCCAGTTACTGAAGGCTTCGAGAATTGCAGGTAAATTGGTATTGTGTGGCCAAAAATTGTGTTTGTTTGGGTTTATTTTCCTGGCGTAATTGGGCTCCCAGAAGGTTTTTTTTTCCACCAAGCAATGCAGGAGAGAGGAGGATCTTGTTGAGTCAGTGGTTGTCAAATGTTTTTATGTCTCTGATTTTTTATGTGTGTATGGTGTGGCTTTGGTTTGACCTTAGGAGAAGATTCCTTAGCAGCAGAGAGGTTTGATACAGCAAACCCTCCCTTACCATTCCAAATTAAAGCACAAGGACGTTCCACTTCACTGGATCATGGAAGGGTTTGGGCTGGAAGGGGCCTTAAAGAGCCTGGAATTCCAAACTCCTGCTGGGCAGGGAAACCTCTCAGTGAAGGACAGCCTTAAAGACCATGGAATTCCATCCCTGTCACCTCCCAGTGAAGGGAAATCTTAAAGAACATGGAACTCCAAACTCCTGCTGGGCAGGGAAACCTCTCAGTGAAGGACAGCCTTAAAGACCATGGAATTCCATCCCTGTCACCTCCCACTGAAGGGGAATCTTAAATACCATGGAATTCCAACTCCTGCTGGGCAGGGACAGCTACCAGGGAAAAGGAACCCTAAAGACCATGGAATTCCAACTCCTTCAGCTCCCACTGAAGGGGAACCTTAAACACTGTGGAATTCCAAACTCCTGCTGGGCAGGGACAGCTCCCAGTGAAGGGGAACCTTAAAGAGCATGGAATTTCATCCCTGTCACCTCCCAGTGAAGGGGAACCCATGGAATTCCAACTCTTCCAGCTCCCAGTGAAGGGGAACCTTAAAGACCATGGAATTCCATCCCTTTCACCCCCAGTGAAGGAGAACCTTAAACACTGTGGAATTCCAAACTCCTCCTGGGCAGGGACAGCTCCCAGTGAAGGAGAACCTTGAATACCATGGAATTCCATCCCTTTCACCTCCCAGTGAAGGAGAATCTTAAACACTGTGGAATTCCAAACTCCTGCTGGGCAGGGAAACCTCTCAGTGAAGGGGAACCTTAAAGACCATGGAATTCCATCCCTTTCACCTCCCAGTGAAAGGGAACCCCTGGAATTCCAACTCCTCCAGCTCCCAGTGAAGGGGAGCCTTAAAGACCATGGAATTCCATCCCTTTCACCCCCAGTGAAGGAGAACCTTAAACACTGTGGAATTCCAAACTCCTCCTGGGCAGGGACAGCTCCCAGTGAAGGAGAACCTTGAATACCATGGAATTCCATCCCTTTCACCTCCCAGTGAAGGGGAACCCATGGAATTCCATCCCTTTCACCTCCCAGTGAAGAGGAACCTTAAAGACCATGGAATTCCACTCCCTGCTCCTTCCAGTGAAGGAGAACCTTGAATACCATGGAATTCCAAATCCTGTTGGGCAGGGACAGCTCCCAGTGAAGGAGAACCTTAAAGAGCATGGAATTCCACCCCCTTCACCTCCCAGTGAAGGGGAACCTTAAAGACCATGGAATTCCATCCCTTTCACCTCCCAGTGAAGAGGGAACTTAAAGACCATGGAATTCCATCCCTTTCACCTCCCAGTGAAGGGGAACCCATGGAATTCCATCCCTTTCACCTGCCAGTGAAGAGGAACCTTAAAGACCACGCAATTCCACTCCCTGCTCCTTCCAGTGAAGGAGAACCTTGAATACCATGGAATTCCAACTCCTGCTGGGCAGGGACAGCTCCCAGTGAAGGAGAACCTTAAAGACCATGGAATTCCATCCCTTTCACCTCCCAGTGAAGGGGAACCCTAAAGACCACGGAATTCCACTTTCTGCTCCCCCCGTGAAGGAGAACCTTTGAATACCATGGAATTCCACTCCTTTCACCTCCCACTGAAGGGGAACCTCCACCCTGCTCTGCCTGGGCAGCTTACCCAGTAAAATACACAACATTTTTAGCATGGCAGCACTGTAGTTAAAGCTGAAAACCCTCCCTTGCTTTTCTGATGCCGATACAACTTCTGTGAGCGCGTCTCCCTTTATCAGCTTGCTCTGGCCAGATCTCTCTGTTTCCCTTTTTAAGGACAAACAGGCAGTTTGAGAGCTGGGCAGAGCTTTTCCCCTGGAAAATTCTGCCTTTTGAGGGCAAATTTTCTCCCTTTCTCCCCAAGGGCACCTCCTGCCCAGGTCGGTGTCGTCGTTCCTGTGCTGCCGCTCTCCGTGCGCGCGCTACAGCACCCAGCCCCCCAACACCAGCGGGGCCCAGCCCCAGCAGTGGCACACGCTGGACCCCGAGCTGGAGGAGATCCTCATTCCCAGGAAACTCTCCATCAGCCCCTTGGAGAGCTGGCTGACCGTCAGGTACTCCCTGCCCAGAGCCGAGGGCGCGCGGGGAGAAGCCGGCCATGAAAAGCCGCAGCCCTTGGAGTGTCCCCCTGCTGCTGGCACAGCGGTTGTGGAGGAAGGAGAGGCAGGCCTGGGTGACAAGGTGCACTGCAGGAACGTGCTGAAGATCCGCAGGAGGAAAATGAACAGGCACAAGTACAAGAAGCTGCTCAAGAGGAGGAAGTTCATCCGCAGGAGGATAAAGGAGGGGCGCAAGAAGAGGCGTCAGGTGAGCTCAGGGGAGGGGGAGCTCCCCGGCAGAAATGTGCCCACACATCAGCCCAGCTTCTGTTCAGGTGTTGGGTGGTGGATTTAAGTGGATTTAGGGGAAATTGAGCTTGGAAAATCAGCTTGTCTTGCTTGATTTTACGTACAAAACTGAGGAATAAAACGGAAGCAAGGAGTTCTGTGAGTGAGAGAATTTAAGAAAACCAGCTTCTGTTTAGGTGTTGGGTAATGGATTTAGTGAAAAATTACCTTGAAAAATCAGCTTGTTTTGCTTGATTTTTCCCTACAAAACTGATGAATAAAATTGAAACAAGGAGTTCTGTGAGTCAGAGAATTTAAGAAACCAGCTGATACATCACTTTTGGGTCAAATCCCTGATTTAGGGATTTTTTTTGTCTTGCTCCCTGCATGGACACTAAGAACTCTAAAACTGAGACTTGTCCCCTTTGAATGTAGCTTTATTTTATTTATTTAGCCTGAAGCTGTGCCAGGGGAGGGTCAGCTTGGGCACCAGCAGGAATTTCCCCATGGAAAGGATGTCCAGGAGCTGCCCAGGGAGATTTGGAGTCCCCATCCCTGGAGGTGTCCCAGGAATTCCTGGATGTGGCACTCGCTGCAGGTGACAGGGTGGACATCACTCACAGCTGATGAGATCTCAGAGATCCTTCCCAGCCTCAGGGATTCTGTGATTCCAAACATAAATGTGATAATTGCTGGGCTTAATTTTTCTTCCATGACAGTAATTTAGAACTATGTGTGATTAATGGAGATGAATTTCATATTTGTGTGAAGGATGAATTCATGTGTCCACCCTGGCTCAGGGAGAATGCTTTAATCTTCATTTCTCCCCTCTCTTGCCACCATCCTCAAGTGTTTCTTTTTTTTCTTTTTTTTTTTTTTTAATAGAACCTGTTACTTTACTAGAAGGGGTGAGGGAAGACATGGGGGGTTGTTGAAGCTGGGCATGTTTTCCTTTTGTGGAATATAATTTAGTTAATTCTCTAGGAATTGTCACCTTGACCAGATGCAAATTAGGGTTAATTGTAATTCCACTGCTTCGGTTTTGCAGTGAATTCTGTAAAATCCTCTTATTTTCCTTTTTCCTTACCATTTCGTTGTCCACCTTCTCAGTTTTCCTTGCACAGGACTTTAAAATGATACTGCCAAAATCCCTGTGCATTTTAATGTCTTCTGATGTATTTTTCTGCAGTAAAATTCAATATTTTGACACTTAAAACCTTTGTTTCCTTTGTGTGTGTTACACCTACACTGTCCTTGGGACACGTGGGCAGTGGCTGTTGTTTCTAAGCTGTGTTACCATTTTTTCTCTCTTTTTTTCCTATTTTAGATAAAATTTGAGAAAGATTTGGAGCGCATCTGGAAAAAAGCTGGCTTGAAAAGTGCTCCTGCAGGGTGGCAAACCCCCAAGATCTACCTGAGGAGTTCCAAGCGATAAAAAAAAAACCCCACCTGTCACAAATTTTAACCTGCAATTGTAATTAAAAAAATATTTAAGTATGTTGATGCCATTTAACCTTTTTCTGATTGTGATGAAAACGGTAGGAAGGAGTTTTCCAAGGGCAAACTGGCAGCTTTTCCTCCCCAAAGGAGAGGTGGGAGCTCTTTCCTGTGGTCATTGCTGAATTTCTGGAGTCTCTCTTTGAGACGAGGCTGAACCTAAGAAAAATCAGGTGTGGGAGAAGGGATCAGTGAAAGAATTCCTGTTGTTTATATGGCACAAAAAAGTTCTTTTCTAAATTGGATTCTTTCACAGCCTTGCTGCAGAAAGGTTGGGGTTTTCCTGAGAGTTGTGGTGGGGTGGGAATGGGATCAGAATTCCATGGAATTTACCTGCAGGAGCTTTTGTTCTCTTGTCTCTTATGTGGAGCCTTGTGAGCATCCTTAAAAGGCACATTTCTTTTTGTGTTAATAAAAAATGGTTCTTTTTTTGTCTTTGACTGACCCCTGTCATGTAAAACATCCAGATATTGGTCAAAGCTCAGAGCTAATTATTCATTAAGTACAAAAACTTCTGTGCCTGAGACAAGCCTGATACAATCAGCTGCTTTTGCATGGTCGAAGAGAGTTGTGAAAAATACAGGTGTTTAAAATAAACCCTGACAGAGGACTTTTTCTCTGGGTTCTGCTTTGGGTTCTGCTTTTCTTTTTGGGCTTTGAGGCACTTCTGGGTGGTTCAGTGTGATTTAATTTTTGTATTTTGGCAAAAGAGTTGGAGTGGGCTGAGGGGGGAAAGGATGAGCTGGGAAACTCCCTGAAAATAATTCCCTTTTTTCTGCTAGGAGAGAATAAACTGAAAGGAAGGGAAATAATCTGGAAATCATTGCTGCACGAGGTGCAGTTCAGGACATCCTGAGCTTCTCTGGGCCTTTCCACCCCTCACAGGCAAGAATTCCTTCCTAACATCTTAAATCTCCCAGGATTTGTGTTTTCCATGTGGAAAAACTCTTGTCTGACAAGGCAATAATCAGGTTTTACACCCCAGGGCTGTGTCAGCTTCCTTCAGTGTTCTTGGAAATTGAAATTCACTGAAGAGAGAGGTGGAAAATGCCCCTGATTTTCTGTAGGGGGAGCATGAGTCCAGGATATTCTCACAAAGTTTTATTAGGAGCTGCTTTTCCTCTCCAAAATATCTGAATCTGCACACTTAACAAAGGTTTATGTGCTTGTGTAGCTGTGGTAACAAAAACAAAGCTGCAAACAGGAAAGCTTTGCTGTAAAATTGCCCAAATATTGAAGATTTCCATTATTTTGCTGTTCTGAGAGGAAATGGTTGAAAACCAGATAAATTCATTATGGAGCTTGGAGATAACTCAGTGCATTTTATGTCACTGATTGGGCTGGAAAGGTCCCTGAAAATTGGAATATAAACCTAATGTCTCGCATTTTTCCCTAATTCTTGGATTCTAGGCAGGCAGCAAGCTCAGCTGAACAGAAGAAATTCAGGAATTTCCTCTCTGATCAGGTTTGGCTGGAATGAGTTGGCTCTAAAATAGGAAGTAGCTGACTTGGAGGGAATAAAAACTGAATTTTGTTTCTCTGAACCAAATCCCATTGCAAATGTGGAGGGTGTTGCCCCATTTTGGAAAGCTCAGAGCCCAGCAATGGCAGTGGCAAAAATACAATTTATTTTACATGTTAGCAAGTAACAGTTCCTGGCAAACAGGATTTTGACTTGGAGAGCAATGATTCTTACCAGAGTAAGAATTAAATCCATTTTTAAGAGTCTTGTATAGAAAATGTAGTGTTCCATGACACCAGCATGGATTCTTGAGGTTTTTTAGAGGCTTCTGGACATAAAATAAAAGTTATTTCAGCCACAAATAAATCCAGTTGAACTTAAAAAACACATTCCAGCTGAGAATCAGGATGATTGTATATGGGAAGGGGGAAAATGGGAAATAACTGCTTCCTGCAGCTTTTTCCTAAAAGCCTAGATCAATTTCCAGTATTTTATATAACTGGAAAATTGCTGGGTGCTCCAGATGAGGTGTTGGAAATGACAGGAGATTTTTAGGATTGAAGCAGGAGATTCATGATGCTGCTGCACACAACTGGAGCAGCAAAAAGAGAAATAAAGAGAAATATTCTTCCTGTTGTATTGGCTTCTGACAGCTGGTGTGCCTAAAATTTGGTTTTTTGAGCATGTTTTGGTTTTTTTGTGTGTGTGGGGTTTATTTCTATTTGGGTTTTGTTTGTTGTTGTTTGTGGGGTTTTTGTTTGCTTTGGGTTTGGTTTTTTGGTTGGTTGGTTTTGTTTTGGGGGTTTTTTGGCATCAGAGGGAGAGGATTTTTTTTGCTGCTGGAAAATTTCTCTGCAAAAAAAAAAGAGTTGTTCTGATATTTTTATTGTAAGAACTGTTCTTTCTTCCACCAATAGGCTCCAGCCCCAAAAGGGAGTAAATCAGCCAACATCAGGGGATGTTTATTGCACTGGGTGTACAAAACACCTTTCAGGGCATTAACAGTACCATTAATAATTAATAAATTTAATAACCCCGAGCAGGAACAGTGGGTGCCTTTACTCTGGTGAGCTGATGGGGCCACTTTGATGTGGAAAACCCAAAAGTTGGTTACGTTGGCTGTGAGCTGCTCCTCACATCCCAGAGCCAGCTGTGCTTTGGTGGGACTGATCCCTGCTCCAGAGGTTCCCAACTGAACAAACCAGCCTTGTTCCCACCAAAAAAAACCTGGCTGAGTGCAATTACTGACCTGCAAACAGCACCTGGGCCTGGCTCAGATGCCATCTTTTCTTTTCACCGTTCGTGCTGCTCCTGTTTTCCAGGAAAACATCTTGGTTTGGGCTCATTTGGGCTGGAACTCTCCAAAAATAACAGCACGCAGTGCCCAGCCTGGAGCGTTTGGGAAATGGGTTTGAAAAGTGGTTTTTTGGTGGTTTTTTCCTACTGCTTCTTAAATAAATAAATAAAAATATCAATAACTGTCGCTGCTGTAAACATCTGAGGTAGCTTGGAGCAAACACAGGGTGCTGGTTTTCCTGTGGAAGAATCCATTCTTGCTTGATTTTCCCTACAAAACTGATGAATAAAATTGAAACAAGGAGTTCTGTGAGTCAGAGAATTTAAGAAACCAGCTGATACATCACTTTTGGGTCAAATCCCTGATTTAGGGATTTTTTTTGTCTTGCTCCCTGCATGGACACTAAGAACTCTAAAACTGAGACTTGTCCCCCTTGAAAGTAACTTTATTTTCTGCAAAATTATAGGAAGAAGGGGAGTTGGAACGGACAGTAGCACTGACAAAGCTAAATAGAAGTGGCTAAAATTTGGTTTGAAGTAGAAAATGTTAAAAAATGAGGGGTTTTTTTACCTGTTTAGTAATTGAGGCCTGGTGCTGCTCAGGCAGGTGTTGGCTGAGGGAATTTTACTGCCTTTGATCTGGGAAAAAAACACTCCTGGAGCATCTCAGCACCTTTGGAATTCCTTTCTCACTTGTAAAATGATTGGTGTCAATACAAGGACGTGGAATTGTGAGCAAGGAGTTGGCACAGCAGGTGAAAAATTAACAGATTTTTGTGTTTTAAGGGAATTAGGATGATCTGGCTGAGTTTTAGCAGCAGCCAGTGAGGAACTGCTTAAAGCTGCAGGAAAAAAGAGCTGAAGGAAATGGAGCTGGAGTCAGCAAAGGGCGAGCAGCAGCAGCAGCAGCAGCAGTTACTCACTGCCTCACCCCGCCTGGCTCGGGGCTGTGCCAGGGACTGAGGGGTCCCTGCTGGCAGCACGGGCACTGCCAGGCCAGGGGGGCACACACAGGCCAGAGTGACACTGCCAGGCCAGGGTGACATGGCAGAGCCAGGTCAAGGTGGCACAGACAGGCCAGGGTGGCACAGACAGGTCAGGGTGACACAGACAGGTCAGGGTGACATGGCACAGCCAGGCCAGGGGGCACTGCCAGGCCAGGGGGCACTGCCAGGCCAGAGTGACACTGCCAGGTCAGGGTGACATGGCAGAGCCAGGTCAAGGTGGCACAGACAGGCCAGGGTGGCACAGCCAGGTCAGGGTGACACAGACAGGTCAGGGTGACACAGCCAGGCCAGGGTGACATGGCACAGCCAGGCCAGGGTAACATGGCACTGCCAGGTCAAGGTGGCACAGCTAGGCCATGGTGGCACAGATAGGTCAGGATGGCACAGCCAGGCCAGGGTGACATGGCACAGGCAGGCCAGGGTGACACAAACAGGTCAGGGTGACACTGCCAGGCCCGGGTGGCACAGACAGGTCAGGGTGACACTGCCAGGCCAGAGTGACATGGCACAGACAGGTCAAGGTGGCACAGCTAGGCCATGGTGACACAGCCAGGCCAGGGAGACATGGCACAGCCAGGTCAAGGTGGCACAGCCAGGCCAGGGAGACATGGCACAGCCAGGCCAAGGTGGCACAGCCAGGCCAGGGAGACATGGCACAGCCAGGCCAAGGTGGCACAGCCAGGCCAAGGTGACATGGCACAGCCAGCTGGGATCTGCCCAGCAGCACCAGGATCATCCCCAGGGTAAGTCTGGGACTGCTCACCAGAATTTCCATCTTGTTCTGAGGGAGAAATTGCATTTCCATCTTGTTCTGAGGGAGGAATTGCATTTCTACCTTGTTCTGAGGGAGGAATATTAATTTCCACTTTGTTCTGAGGGAGAAATTGCATTTCCACCTTGTTCTGAGAGACAAATATCTATTTTCAAACTGTTCTGAGGGAAAAATATGCATTTCCACCATGTTCTGAGGGAGAAATTGCATTTCCACCTTGTTCTGAGGGAGAAATATGCATTTTCAAACTGTTCTGAGGGAAAACTATGCATTTCCACCTTGTTCTGAGGGAGAAATATGCATTTCCATCTTGTTCTGAGGGAAAAGTTGCATTTCCGTTTTGTTCTGAGGGAGAAATATGCATTTTCAAACTGTTCTGAGGGAGAAATTGCATTTCCACAATGTTCTGAGAAAGGAATATGAATTTTCACATTGTTCTGTGGAAGAAATTGCATTTCCATCTTGTTCTGAGGGAGAAATTGCATTTCCACAATGTTCTGAGAAAGGAATATGAGTTTTCACATTGTTCTGTGGGAGAAATTGCATTTGCACCTTGTTCTGAGGAACTGCATTTCCATGTTTTTCTGAAGGAGAAATATGGATTTCCCTATTTCCCACCTTTTTCTGAGGGAGAAATTGGGATTTCCACATGTGCCGTCATCCCCAAAGTGGAGTGGGAACTCTCACGATTTTTAAAGGAGGCAAAGCAAGCAGCACCCTGGAGATTTCAGCTAAAATTATGGTTGCCAGAGTCCTCTTGGGTTAATCCTGAGCAAATACACTTTTCACACAGACTCCCCTTAAAAGCTGACCAGGCTCCATGTTTATGTGTCTAAATTTGGCAGCAGGATTACACTGAATTATGGAAAGCAACTTCTTTTCACCCAAAGTATTTTTATTTTTAATGAAACAGCCTGCAGAGCTGAGGTAAATAACACAACTCTGGGAGGCACCTTTGAGCACCCTCTTCAGGACCAACCCATTAATTTTCCCACTCTTTTCCCAGTCATTTCTGATCTCAAAATAAGCTGGAATCCCACTGCTTAATTATTTTAGGCGGGTGCAATGGATGGGCTGCAATTAGTGTCAAAACCTCCTGTTCCCACGTGCAGAGAGGCCACAAAATGTGCTTTGAGGCACAGCGCTGGTGGCCACAGAGGGGACACAAAATGTCAGCTCTCAGCTCCTGAGGACTCCCAGAATTTTCTTGTTCCTCACAGGAATGAGCAGAGCTGGGTGCTGTGGCTTGAGCTTTTCGTAGCTGAGAGAAATCTGATTTAATGGTGCCTGTTGGAGGAGTGAAATTCATGCTGGGTGCTGTGGCTTGAGCTTTTTCCAGGCTGGAGAAATCTGATTTATTGGAGGAGTGAAATTCAGTTTGAGCAGTGCTGGGTGCTGTGGTTTGAGATTTTCTTAGGTTGGAGAAATCTGATTTTAGCTGGAGGAGTGAAATTCAGTCTGAGCAGTGCTGGGTGCTGTGGCTGGAGCTTTTCCCAGGCTGGAGAATTCAGACAGTGGATGAGGAGCAGCCAGGAGCTGCTGCTTTCTCCCCCATTGCTGGGGACAGTCCCAGGGGCTGAGCACATTTCAAAGGGTGATTTGATGCCTCAGCCATTTCCTCTGAGCCTCCTGCTGTCTGCCAGCTTCCAAACTGGACCAGGGCTGCGGATCCATCCCCCAAAGTGCAGCCTGATGGATTTTTTGTGGATTTGGGAAAGCTCGAGATGCTCCAGAAGCACATGGCAGTGAGTCAGTCCCGTGTCATGCCTTGGACACTCTTCTGTCTCAGGCACTCCAGGTTCAAAAGTTGATTTTGGGGGATCTTCTGTATAAATTTAGAAGCTTTTGGAGCACTCAGTTTCAAGTGGCCTTGAAGAAAATCCTGATTTTTAAGGAAAATCCAGTTGGTGGCTGCTGCTGTGGACCTTAGGGAAGGATTAAGAGATGCAGATACATGAGCAGAGCCTCTCCTGGAGCTCTGATTGCTGTCACTCCAATTCAGAGCTGCACCTTTTTCCATCCCCTCATGGATTTTGAGCTGTTTTTTCTTTAACACTCTTATGTTGAAGACACCCCTAGCCCTCAGAATAGACTGGGAGATGAATACTTAATAATTTAGATGAAATAAAAGGTAGGAAATGTCATTTCACTGGGGTAAAGAAGCAACAGGTAGAAATGACTCCTAGGGAATGGGAATAGTGGGAAGATCTGAGAGGCAGGAAGGATGAAATGGGGCCAGTGGAAAGTTAAAAATGAGAGTTTTTCTCAAAATCTTCCCAAATCTGTGCAGCTGGTCCAGGCTCTGCTCCCAGTCCTGCCACTGCTGTGAGTTTGGGTGACTCATTTCCTTTTGTGTTCATGGCTCCCTCCTGCTCCTGTCTGTTTAGATTCCAAATTTTTCCTACCAGGAGCTGCCTGTGCTGTGTGGGACAGACCCAAGTGTGCTGTGACCAAGAGAGAGCCCTGCACACCTCAGTGAGGGACCAGAAAACACATTTAATGTGATTTTAGTCCTTTTTTAGCAGCATTTAAATCGAAACAATCATCTCAAGTACTTAAAACTTTTTTTTTTCAATAAAATAATTTTTCTAGAGAAGTGATTTTTCAGATTTACCTTCACACAGTTTGGTCATGCCCAAAAAATATTAAACTTAACAGAAAACTAGAATTTACACCTGCTCTGTGGGCGTCTGTGAGTTGCTGCTTTGTGTCTCTTTTTCCATCCCTGATTTATTTGCTGCCTGTTGTTTTCTCATTTCTCCTTGGTCAGTTGTTTTTTTTGGGTAGCTTCTGTCTGGAATAAAAAAATATAAAAGAAAAAAAAAATCAGTGTTGGTTTCCTGGGCAATTTCTCTGTTTTTCTAACTGGTTTTTATTCATGCTTTTGAGATGAATCCCAGGAATCTGAAGCTTTCCAGCCAAAGGAGGTGTTTAAATGCTGTGCCATCCGAGGGTGCTGGAATGCAGGGAGTTCTGGAGATGCCTTTGGGTGCAGCCAGAGCTCTGTGACCTGCTCCAAGGACACACAAGCAATGGATTAATGGGAATAATGCACACAGCTGGAAATGTCCTGGGTGCTGCAGTTTAACTCCTCGCTCTGTCCCGCTCATCCAGCTCTGTCCCAGACACTCTGCACAGCCCAGCGTGTTCAGCACACCAAAACCCTCCCAGCATTTCCATCTGCAGCAATTCCTGCATTCCTGGACGTGCACACGGATGAATTGCTGCTGCCTGGCTTGGAGGGAGGTGGGGATTCAGGGCAGGAGGGAGCCGAGGAGCTGCAGGGCACAGCCCCAAACCCACCTGCTGCTCCCATTCCTCTGCTTTTCCTTCCAACTGGAGCCTCAGGCTGCACCAGGGGAGCTCAGCATGAGCGTCAGGAGGAATTTCCCCATGGAAAGGGTGGTTAAAAGTGGGAATTGCTGCCCAGGGAGGTTTGCAGTGCCCATTTTGGACGTGTCCCTGCAATTCTCAGGGCTCTGGGCTGGGGACAAGGTGGGGATTGAGGCTGGACTCAATCTTGGAGCTCTTTTCAACCTCAGTGATGGTGTGAGGCTCTCTGAAGCACTGAGTGTTTTACTTACCTTTGAAACAGGCCTGTTTTGAAAGAAAATTTGTAACAACCTAAAAGCCAGCTGGGCTTTTTGTGGCCCTTTGGTTGTGATCAGCTCAATCTTGGAGCTCTTTTCAACCTCAGTGATGGTGTGAGGCTCTCTGAAGCACTGAGTGTTTTACTTACCTTTGAAACAGGCCTGTTTTGAAAGAAAATTTGTAAAAACCTAAAAGCCAGCTGGGCTTTTTGTGGCCCTTTGGTTGTGATCAGCTCAATCTTGGAGCTCTTTTCCAAAATCAGCAGTGCTGGGATTGAGGAGTGCTCGGGCACAGCACAGTGACTGCAGTGGGGCATTTCTGTGCACCTCACCTGTTTCTGGCTATTATATCCCTATATCTCTATAATATCTCTGCTATTTCATGTTCCCATGATATATTTTTTTTAATCCACCACAGCCTAAAGGTGTCAGAGCTCTGCCCTGCTCATCCTCCAGCCCTGTTTGCCCCAGCTGCTTTGGTGGCTGCTGATTACAGTGGATTCCAGTGAAATGAAACAAAAAAAACCCCAAAAAACATCTGCTGAGAGCATCACCTTGTCATCGTGGCTGTGCCCTCCAGAGAAGGCAAACCAGGGGGTTTTGTGTTTGTGGCTGGGGAACAAGCAGGGTAATGCTGGGGCTGGGAGGTGCCTGGCGTGTTCAGCCCTGCAGTAATGACAGGCTCTGCTTGGCAGCCTGGCCTTGTGGCTGGCTTTCAGTTTTGTCCTTTCAGTTCACAGTTCTTGCTCTAAGCTGGATTATTTCAGGCTTGCTTAAGGGCTTCGTGGCAGCTGGAAGATTTGGTTTCAAGAGAAGTGAAAGATTAAAATGGTGTTGGTGTAAATTAACCCTGAGCTGCTGTGTCTTTCTTTTGCTGTTCCCATGCAAAGTTCTTTATTTCCATATTTTATTTTGAATTTTATTTTATTTTTTCCTTGCTGCCTTTGCCACTGCCAATTAGCTGTACTCTTGTACTATTTATTCCTAAACTGTAGCATTCCCTACTACTTTTCTGTCCCAGGAATTTAATCCTTTCTTCTTCCCTTGAGCAGGTATTTTCTCCTTTGATCCTGGTGGAACACTCCACATCCTGTATTTAAAGAAGTTGTTGATGATAAGCCTGGAGTGCTGACAAACGCTGCACACAAGGCCTTGTACTGTAATTTGTGTCAAGAGATCATTAATGCTGGCATTCCTTTTTAATTCCTGTATTTATGTGAGGATGGGGTGGAAGGGGCCACTTCCACTCCTGTTTGCCAGGCTTAGTGCCTCCCAAAAATTGCACTGAAGGATGGAGAGTTCCCCTTTTTTCTCGATCCGACACTTGCTCAGTTTTTCTGGCTGCTGGTCTCCAATCTGGATTTATTGGGAAGTCTCTCAGTGCAGCCTGAAAACAAAAAAAACGCTAAAAATGGAAGAGATGGGGAGGAGGAAACTTCTGACATCCAACACTTCCCACCAGCCAATTACCCTCGCGACCCTGCACTTCCAGCAGGGCTCTGTCCACCTGAGTCGCTGCTTTAGATGTGAATTAGGTGTGAAAATTCATTTTGCCACAACGAAAAAGAGGCGGCTCTGGGAGCACGGAGCCTTTTTTGTGCTGCTGACCTGATCTGCTGGCAGGTGCAGAGCCTGCAAAACCCCTCCTGCTGCTGCTGCTGGAAATTCCCTTTTCCTTGCCTGCATGAAATTGCTTTCTCTGGTCAGGATTTGTGGTCAGCAGTGGGCAGCCAAGGATGCTCGGTATTGGGAGAATCATCCCCAATTCTCCTGGGAGTGGGGAAGGAGAGAGGCTGGGGAGCACAGCTCAGCTCCGAGTGGAGAAGCTGGTTAAAAATTCAGCTCCTAGACCAGGAAAAATGTTGACACAGCTGCTTTTGCAGGATGTCTTTGGAGTAGCAAAGCCCCAGGAAGCAGGGCTGGCTGCAGACTGCAGGATTAGAGAAAGAACAAGGCAGATATATAAAAAAATATATAAAATAATTATAACAACGCCCTAAACGTGTCCCTTTCATCCCCTCTGTGAACCCCACAGAAGCTGCTGCTCTTCCCTTGGGTGATTTTAGGAGACTTCAGCCTCCTTCAGCCTGGACTTGGCTCCTTGCAGTCAGGAAATATCCAGTCCATGAGAGCAGCAACCACAGCAATCTGCTCCCTCCCAAAAACCCTGCGAGGAGCAGGCAGTAACCTCTGCAGTGCCACAGCTGGGAGGCAGAAAAGTGCGGAAAAAACCCTGGAATTGCAGCCTGGAAGGTTCTGCCCGTGGTTGGGAGGGAGCAGGGCAAGGAGAAAATATTGGATTTGCTGTTGGGAGCAGATTTGGCCTCCCAGCCAGGCATTTTCCAGGGTGGATCCCTGATGGAGACAACAGGAAAGGCTCCTTCTTCCAGGAGATTCAATGAAATTCCAGGAGATTCCGTGAGATTTCAGGAGATTCAATTAAATTCCATGAGATTCTAGGAGATTCCATGTGATTCCAGGAGATTCCAGGAGAGTCCATGAAATCCATGAGATTCCAGGAGATTCTATGTGAATCCTTGTGATTCCATGTGAATCCATGAGATTCCAGGAGATTCTATGTGAATCCTTGTGATTCCATGTGAATCCATGAGATTCCCATGAGATTCCATGAAATTCCATGAGATTCCATTAAATTCCATGTGATTCCATGGGATTCCATGAGATTCCAGGAGACTCCATGAGATTCCAGGAGACTCCACGAGATTCCACGGAACTCCAGGAAATCCCATGAAATTCCATGAGATTCCATGAGATTCCATGAAATCCCATGAAATTCCATGAGATTCCAGGAGGTTTTAGGAGCTTCCAGGAGGTTCCAGGATTTTTCCCTAGAAACAAACCACTTCTCTGGATCTGTCTTGGACAGTGTGGAGTTAACAGCAGGCTTTTCTTTTTTTTCTTTTTCTTTCTTTTTTTTTTTTTTTCATGGCCATATTATCTAATAATAATAATGGCTTCAGTTTCTTGGAATTTGTTTGGAAGTGTCTGGTTCTGTCTGATGCTGGAGACAGGATCCTGGACTGGCTCAAGTTCTGATCTGGATGCTCCCAAAGTTTCTCTTGTTGCAGTGAGTAATTATTTAAATGTTTATTTAGGGGGTTGTTATAATTATAATTATAATACTCGCCTCTTTCCTGAAACTCTTCCCCCTCTGGGATTTTCTGGTAGAGAGACAGAAAAATGTCAGAAGGAAAAATTCAAGTGTGACAATTAAGTTTATGCTCATGGGTCCCATGGGAAGGCTCCTGACTTGTGTTTTTAAGTTCTCTCGTGGAGTCCCACAGACATTTAAGGACAGTCACTTTTAATTCCTTTTCTTCACTTGATGATTAATTTGATGGAATTGTAAAATCCAATAAATCCAATCCACTAAATGGTGTTAACCATAAGCTACAATAACCTGAAAACAGAATGTGAGAAACCAGAAAAATTAACCATATTTTAATTTTCCTATAATATATAATTTTACTTTTAATATCCTAGCAGCAGCTACTTTATTTCCTATTTTATACTTTATTTCCTGACTTTACCCATTGTAATTTTCCTGTAAATACCCAGCCCTTGCTTACAAATCACAGGACAGGGTAAATCTTGTTTTCTAGGTTGTCTTTGGAGACTGGAGCTGGAAGTGAAACCAGATGAGGAGATCAAAACCCCATTGAAGGCAGCAGAATAAATCCACTCTGGAGCAGTGTCAGACAAAGGCAGGAACAGCTGGATCAAGTAAAGCACGAGGAAAATTGGTTCCATCCCTAGGGGGAGGGAGAAAGATTTGTTTTGTCAGCCCAGGGCTGTGTGGGACCAAGTTTGATGTCAGAGTGAGGGAGGGCTCAGGAGGTGCCAGAGGGAGGGGAAGGACGAGAGGGATCTGCAGAAAGTGCCAGGGAAGGGAAGGGAAGGGAAGGAGGTGGAGTAACCCTGCAGAATCTGAGCTGCTGTCCTCAGCTCTGGGGATGTAAATTGATGAGGTCATAGTGTTTTCCAGTTACAGAAAAGAAAGTTAAAGAAGGAAAAAAAAAAGTTTTCAGCTTGTTTTTCAAGAGAGGAGAAAACTCCGAGGAGCCGAAGAAATGGAGCAACTTTTAAAACTCCTCCTGTGGCAGATTTTGCTTCAGCAAAGTAAGCTCTGAGCTGCTGGTGTGGTGTTATTTCTTTTTCTTTCAGCTGCACAGCGGGGCTGGGGCTTGGCTACAAGATGTTGAAGTGTTATCTTTGTAAGACTTTGTTCAGATTCCTACATTTGCTCTGTTTTCATCTGGGGAGGGGAGGGAGCCGTAGCTTTCCTCTCTGCTTTTTGGGGAGAGAATGGAAAAAATGTTTGAGGTTGTTGGAGCCCTGTTTAGCATGTTTGTGCAATTTTTTTTTCCCTATCAGTAAATTCAAAACCAATAAGCTTGGCTGTGAGTACAGCAAGGCTTTCAGAGTCAGATTTTTAGGATTCAAGGTTATTTTTTTACTTTTGAAGAAGCAGAAACAGCTTGGGGGGGTGTGAGAAAGGATTCAGATGGAGGGGAAGAAGGATGTGTGATTATTGGGTTTCTTTTCCTCTTCTCAGCATAAAGACAGACCCAGAATTCACTTTTGGGTAGCAAGGTGCAAGAAAGAAGTAGGAAGTGAGGAGTTTTTTGGGGACTGGTGACCCCCTGCTCTTCCCAGCCCTTTTAAAAGGCTGTGCCTGACACCTGAGCCCCTCAGCTCTTCAGGACTGAGGTGGAATAAGGTGAGGAGTTCTCCCTTTGGCCCCTGATTAATCCACTTTCCATGTCACCATGGCACTTTTGAATGCCCCAAGGCAAGGCTGAGGAATTGGCAAGCGAGGGGATCAGTCATAGGCACAGAGGGGTTAAAGTGGCTCAGAAATCTGGGCTGTGGGGTGGGTTAAAGAGGAGGAGGAGGAGGAGAGGCCACAGCTGTGTGCTCCAGAAGCACCAACCAGTCCAGTGAGTCCCAGCGAGGCTTGGCAGAGCAGCCAGGGCAGGAAGAGCAGGTTGGGCTGCTGCAGAGCCAAAGGTGCCCCCTGAGCAGGGATGGTCTCTGACAGAGCTCCTGCTGCATTTCGGGTTGACCTGGATGCACTCTGATGTTTGAGCCCACCTAAATCAGGTTGTAATCAATCAGGAGGATGGGGATGGGGGAAAATCTGTGACCCCTCCTGCACAGGAACCACTCCCTCAAGTGTTAAAGTCTCAGGGAGGAACAGCTCCGTGTTTGGAATGGCTCTACAAACCCATCCCGTGGGCCTGCAGCCAAGGCCAAGCTCACAAGGCTTTAAAGCTCTGCTAAAATCCCAGAAAAAAATCCCAGATCTCAGAGGGATCCTGTCTGTGCCCCAGCTGGGATTGGCTCCTTGCACAGACACCAGGATTTCCCTTTCTGCACAGGCAGCACATTCCTGCTCCCTGCATGTTCCTACCTGCAGGGAGTGCAGGAGCTGCTGGGGCTGCAGGGGTGTTTAAGGGCTCTGGAATCCTTTTGGGAAGTGGGGGAGAGTCTGCTGCTGGGAAAGTTGGCCCAGGAAGCCTTTAAAAAATAAACAAACACAGAGATTTGGAGAAAAATCCCAGCTCAAAGCCTGGCTTTGAAGGGAAATTCAGTTTTACTGAAAAGCTGAGTCTTGCAGGCTGGGCTGGGAGCAGTTTAGGCTCAGCTGTTTTGCTCACCATATCTCCCTTCCAGATGAGCCCAGATGTTACTGCTCAGTGGGGTTAAAAACCCTGGGCTCGTTTGTGTCACTGTCACCTCCATGCTGCTGCACCAAAGCCATCAGGGCCTCTCAGCCCCCTGAAGAGTCAGGCTGGAGCCACTGCCACTCCCCAGAGGGTTTGGGGACAGCCTGGTGGCACTGGCTGCTGCTTTTCCCACCATTGTGTAACGACCCCACAGAGCCCATTAAACCTCCTGTAAACAGAGGGATTTGTGGCAGAAAGGAGGAATCTGGCACCCACAGATCTGGGGAAGGACGTGTCCTTTCCTGCTCTGGTTGTTTTGCATCCCCAGTGTGAAAGAGGAGCTCAGAGGTTCCCTCAGCACCGAGCTGAGCAGCAGCTCCCGAGTCCCAGCAGGGCTCAGGGGACAATTTTCTGTCCCTGTCCTCCAAGGACACTGCCTGGAGAGCTCTGAGCATGTCACACATCTTGCACAGCCCCAGCCTTTTGCTTCTAGTTTGCCCACAAGGGGGATTTTTTGGGGGGGATTTTTTTTTGGGGGGGATTTTTTTATGGCTTAGTTCTTCACATGAAAAATGGATGGGATTCAAGAAGTGCGAGCTGGCTCTGCCTTTTACAAGGGATTAAGAAATCGTTTTCCAGGCTGCTTTCCTCTTCCTCTACTGTGGGACCACAGAATATCTCTGGGATCCTGCTGACTCAGCACAGATTTGTCAGGGGACAGCACAGAATTGTCTTTTGTTGGGTTTTTTTTTGTGGTTTCATCACCCAGAGAAGACAAAGTGCTTCTCCATCCCATGGAACTTGAGCTTCTAAAATGAAAGCCACAGCTGAGGTCTGTGTTGACAGCTCTGAAGGCAGCTGAGGTTTAGAAGCTCCAGGCCCTGGAGGCTGTGGGGACAGAGGTCAGAGCTCTGTCCAGGTGCTTGAAAATTCTTTGGTTTTACACTTGACTCACCAAAATCCCTGCTCCCAGCTGAGCCCAGGGCTGGAATTGTCACAGGGAAGGGAAGGTAAAGGAAGGGAAGGGAAGGGAAGGGAAGGGAAGGGAAGGGAAGGGAAGGAAGTCCTTGCCCTGGCAGGTGGGAGCTGCAGGACTCCAAAGAGGTGCAGAGGCAGGTGCTGGTGTGAGCTCAGAGCTTCTGTCACTCGCTGCATTTGCAGTGCTGCATTCCTAAATCTGCCTGGTAAACTCGGTGCTGCTCCGTGTTTTTCCCATTAGCTCGCCAGAGGAAGGAGAGCAGTAAATGCCTTCATTCCTCTGCCCGAGCCAGCAGAGGATGTTTCTGTCCCACCAAACCAATTTGTTTTTCATGCAGGGCTTGGAAGCAGCCTCAGACACCATTCCCCAGCTCCCAAATCACTGTTCATGTCACGACATTGTCCCCTGGCCCCCTTCAGCCACAAGGACACAGTGGCACCTCACCTGGTGGCCTGTCACAAGTGACACCAATTTTTCCTGATTTGGTGCTGTGGAAGAGATTTTTTTAATCATTCTTTTGTTTTTCTAAGCCAAATCTAAGTCCTGGCTTGCAGAGACAAGGGCTGCAGCTGACACATTGTGCAGAGACAATCAAAGGATGGAGTTATGATGTCTCTTTCTTATATACAGAGAGCACAGACCTGGGCCAGGATTTGATTTTTCTCTTTGTGATGGTGAGATTTTAAATGTAAGGAAAAATACCTCCTGTTTGAAGTGCCTTTGAGCTGGCAGTTCAACAGCCAGTGCTGCTCATTTTTTGTTCTCTGCTGCCCAGTGCTTTGTGATAGAAAAAAAGGAGGAAACCAAGTTAATTCTCAACACTTGGGGGTGTGCTAAAATACTAAAATACCCCCAATCTGGAGTTGAATTTGAAATTCATAAATTCCAGGGCTAAAGAAAAAAAAATACAGTCTTTGTCTGGAGGACTTTGTGCCTGTGACATTAGCAGGACAAAACCTCCTGTGATTTTGATGGGTTTGGCTGGGTGGAGAGATGAATGGTGGTGTTGTGTTGGGAATCTGTGTTGGGAATCAAAAGCCTGGTGCCAGGAGACCTTCCAGACCCCTCCCACACAAGGAGCAGGAGGGACTGGACCAGAGAAATGCAGAATCAAAGGAATTGGTTCATCTCTGGCAAAGTTCCTCCTGTGTGGATCTGAGTCATGTGAGCTGCTGCACCCAGAGCATCACAGAATTAACTGTGCAAAGAGTGTGGCTGGAGTGGGAAATGGATATAAACACCCAGACATAAACATCAGCATTACTAGGGAAGGGAATGGATGGAGCAACGCCAGAGGTGGCTGCTGACTTGGAGTGTCTTTGTAGCTTTTTTATCCTTTTTTGTCAGTAACACTCTTTGTTTTCTGCTTTGACAGGTTCTGTGTGCTCATATTCAGGTGAGTGGCATCTCTAAATCTGCCAGGTTTTTTATGATCATGGGAGGAGTGAGAGGGCCCTGATTCCATGGCATGCACAGGGGCTTTCATTGCTGACTTCCATGGATTGTGCATCCCATGCACTGGAGTCCCTAAGCCTGGATTAAACTGGGGCTCAGGATTAGGAAGGGTGGGTGGGACAGCTCGAGTGTGCAGTCCTGATTACACACATGAATGAAATCTGTGGTTTAAAGTTTTATTTATTAGGAAAAGGTCCTTCCCCCTGAGTGGGGCACTGACCAGGCTCCCCTGGGAATGATCCCAACCCCAAGAGCTCCAGGAGGGTTTGGATCCCTCTCAGGGATGCACAGGGTGGGGCTGTTGGGGTGTGTGTGCAGGGCTAAGGTTGCATCAGTGATTCCTGGGTCCCTTCCAGCTCAGGATTCTTTGATTCTCCATGACATTGCTCCATGCTGATCTTGAAACCTGAATCAAAAACCTGCAGAGATTCCAGCCCCTCCTTCCCACACCATTAACTCCATAACCCCACAACTCATTTTTTTGCCGTTTCCTCCTGTTTTTTCCAGTCCCAGCCGACGCCTCCAACCCCGCCAGCGTGGTGGTGTCCGTGCTGAGCAGGCTCTTCTGGGAATGATCCCAACCCCAAGAGCTCCAAGAACATTTGGATACTGAATGGGGTGGGACTGTTGGGGTGCCTCCTCTCAGGGATGCACAGGGTGGGGCTGTTGGGGTGTGTGTGCAGGGCTAAGGTTGCATCAGTGATTCCTGGGTCCCTTCCAGCTCAGGATTCTTTGATTCTCCATGACATTGCTCCATGCTGATCTTGAAACCTGAATCAAAAACCTGCAGAGATTCCAGCCCCTCCTTCCCACACCATTAACTCCATAACCCCACAACTCATTTTTTTGCCGTTTCCTCCTGTTTTTTCCAGTCCCAGCCGACGCCTCCACCCCCGCCAGTGTGGTGGTGTCCGTGCTGAGCAGGCTCCCCTGGGAATGATCTAAGAGTCAAGCCCCAAGAGCTCCAGGGGTGCACAGAGTGGGGTTGTTGGGGTGTCTGTGCAGGGTTAAGGTTGCATCAGTGATTCCTGGGTCCCTTCCAGCTCAGGATTCTCCGTGACAGTGCCCTGAAACCAGAATCAAAAGCCTGACTCCCACTCCAGCATCTCCTTCCACACCATTAACTCCATAACCCCACAACTCATTTTTTTGCCGTTTCCTCCTGCTTTTTCCAGTCCCAGCCGACGCCTCCAACCCCGCCAGCGTGGTGGTGTCCGTGCTGAACATCAGTGCAGCTCTGGGCTCCCAGGCCGTGCTGCCCTGCAAGAGCCACCGCATGGTGTGGACCCAGGACCGCCTGAACGACCGGCAGCGCGTGGTGCACTGGGACCTGCTCAGCTCCTACTATGGGGATGGCAGGATGGAGAGGCTCTGTGACATGTACTCAGCTGGGGACCAGCGTGTCTACAGCTCCTACAACCAGGGCAGGATCCTCATGCCCGAGAATGCCTTTGCGGATGGGAATTTCTCGCTGGTGATCAAAGGTGTGGAGGTTTTTGTTTTTTTTTCTCCCTGGGTTTTGGTGGAAATGGGTGGTTCATATGCTATTGATAAATGGATTTATGGTTTAGTTGAGGTGTTAGGGTATGGGTTGGACTTGATGATCTCTAAAGGTCTCTTCCAACCTGGTCATTCTGTGAATACCACGTTAATAAGTCTAATTCTCAGGGGGAATTTTAGGGTTTGGAACTGTCCAGGGAGGTGACGGAGTGGCCATCCCTGCTCTGGGTGCAATTTTAGGTGTGCCTGGCTGTCCTTGACACCTGGAATTCAGGATTCCAGGGTCTGGGAGCAATCTCAGTGCACTGCTGGCACTCAGTGCTCACCGTGGTTACTTGTGCACCTCCAATCTATCCCAGAAAACCTGCCCAGCTCAGCACGTTCAGCAGATCAAAACCCTCTCAGCATTCCCTCTCACCAAATACCTGCATACCTGGACTGTTGCATTAATTAATTTCTGCTTTTTGGGCACTTAGGGAAGTGGAGCCTCCAGCTGGAGACTCAAGGCAGGAAGAAGTTGAAGAATTTCCCCCAAACTCCTGCACTGCTCCTGGGCAGCCCTCTGGTTTTGCTTCAAAGTGAAGCTTCCAGCTGCCCCAGGGGAGGTTCAGGCTGGATAAAGGAGGAATTTTTTCCCCTGGAAAGGGCTGTTAAACATGGGAATTGCTGCTCAGAGAGCTGGTGGAGTCCCCACCCCTGGAGGTGACCAAGGAAGGACTGGACATGGCACTCAGTGCTCTGGGCTGGGGACAAGGTGGGGATTGAGGTTGGACTCAATCTTGGAGTTATTTTCCAACCTCAATGATTGTGTGAGGCTCTCTGAAGCACTGAGTGATTTATTTTCCTTTGAAACTGACCTGTTTTGAACGAGAATTTGTAACAACCTAAAAGCCAGCTGGGCTTTTTGTGGCCCTTTGGTTGTGATTCAGTTCCTGAACTATAACACTCCATGGTCATTGTTCCCTGCTCTCAGCTAAACCCAAACCAGCTTCCTCTTTCCACCTGTTAACAGAAATACACACATTTCTACTCACAAGAAATACACAAATTTCTGCTCACCAGAGCAAATCAACTGAACAAATTATTTCATTAGGTGACCAAATCATTAGATTGGGTGAGAGGATTTGTCTCTGCTTAACCCACCCTGGTGATAAGGATGGCTTAGAATGAAGTTGTTTACATCCAGACAAAGATTTGGGAAACTGCAAATGACACAAATAATATTGCCTCAGTATAAACCACTGAATTCCTCTCTGTTCCCTGCTCTGCAGGTGTTGCAGAGAGTGATGCAGGCACGTACTCCTGCAATCTCCACCATCACTACTGCCACTTGTACGAGACGGTGAAAATCCAGCTGGTCGTCGCCAAGAGAGGTGGGTGTGGGGACAGCCCGGGTCTGCAGCTGCCCCAGGAGGCTGGGGAGCTGCGGCAGGGCCTGCTGCTCTCTGTGCCCGTGGCTGCCTGCTTCCCTGCCTTTCAGAGGGTTCATTTACAGAGCTCTCGTCTTCCTTGGCCCGGCAGCGCCTGGAACCTCAGCTGTGTCTGTTCCTGGTCATTACCAAACTGTCCCTGCTGCAGCAGCAGCACACCCTGGTGACAATCCCCCCCTGGTGACAATCCCCAGTGACAATCCTCCCCTGGTGACAATCCCCCCTGGTGACAATCCCTGGTGACAATCCACACCCTCAGCTCAGCCCCAAGGACCTGCCTGTGCCCTGGGCAGCCTGTACTCAAAACCCCACCACACCTTAAGCCCAGCTCTGAGCTCCAGCTGTTGGCAGCTGCCGGGAGTCCCCCCCATGCACACTGGCACCCATTAAAAACCCTTTTAAACCTCTGCATAGCACCAGTGCAGCTGCTGGGGTGGGAGTGCAGCTCCTCTGCTGCTCTCCCAGTGCAATAAAAACACCCCGAGAGCCCCAGGCTGCTCCTCCGTGCTCTGGCTGCTCCTGTTCTTCCTTTTCAAGAGCCAAGCACAGAGCAGTGCTGCTTCAGCTCCTCCAGTAATTAGGGCCTTTGTGGGTAGGAAAGCATTTCCTGCTCCGAGGATTGGGATGAAGATCCTCGTTCCATTCTTAGCCTGTGGAGGGAATTTGCTTCCTGCTCGCTGAAGCAGGAGATTGAGTTAGAAGGAGGAGAAAGTGGCCTTGCTTCATGAAATGGCCAAGGATGTTAGAGGAGAAAGGTGTTTTTTTTAATAACTGCTGAAATAAATGTGAAAAAGCCAGGCTTGTTCATGTTCTTGCATGTTCAGGCTGTGCCATGTGGCACTTTTAAGATTTTGGGAGGGGGTGTGTTATAGGATTCCAGTCTTGTGGAGCTTTAGAGAGGGAGAGCAGCCTAAGGTGTCTCTGGGTGTCCTTGACACTTGGAATTCAGGGTTCCAGGCTCTGGGAGCAATCTCAGGTGTCTCTGGCTGTCCTTGACACTTGGAATTCAGGGTTCCAGGCTCTGGGAGCAATCTCAGGTGTCTCTGGGTGTCCTTGACACTTGGAATTCAGGGTTCCAGGCTCTGGGAGCAATCTCAGGTGTCTCTGGCTGTCCTTGACACTTGGAATTCAGGGTTCCAGGCTCTGGGAGCACTCTCAGGTGTCTCTGGCTGTCCTTGACACTCGATGTTGAGCGGGAATTTCACATTGACCGCGCCCATGAGATCGCAGCGTGCGACAGCAAATTGGCCTAAAATTTTGCTGGTTTTGGCCAAGGAAAGGAAACCTGGGTGATGCCTCAGGTTTTGGCTTTTCTGTTTTTCACATTCTGAGCTGCTTTAGTGTGTGGGTCTGGGTTCACATCAGGGGATGGTGAGCTCTGTGCACAGAGCAGGGAGACAAAACAATTCCTGCTCCAGCTGGGCACCAAGGACAAATGATCCAAATCTCAGCCCAGGAGCACAAACCCCGTGGGCCGGAGAGAGAAAAACAAGGATGGGACTGCAGGGGCTGCAGTGGGATTGGACAGTGAACTGAAATCTGCAAATGGAGCAGAACTTGTGAAAGTGAGAGACCCCATGAGCAGTCAGGGATTTTGGGACCATTTTGGTTCATCTCGGGTTCATTTTGGGACCATTTTGGTTCATTTTATGTGCAGCCCTGGCTGGGCTCTTGTGCTGCCCAAGGTGGATCCATGGAGGAGATCCTTTTCATAAATCCCTGCTTTATTCTTTAGCTCTGTCCAGTCTGTTCCAGGTCACCCTTCCCAAGGCATCACTCCAAATATTTCCAAGAAGCTGCTGCTCAGGTTGAAGTGTTTTTTCCTCTCCCAGATTTCTCCTCCTAATCCCAAGCTGCTGCTTTGCCCTAATGCCCAGCTGATGTGCAGTGCTGATGCTGAGCAGATAATAAACTGTGCCCAGCCTCTGTTCTAGCTACACAAAGCATCACAGAACGGAAACTTAAGTCAATTATGTTGGCAAACCAGGACGGGTGGGACAAAACCAGTGGAGCCAACCCATTGCAAAGCTGTGTTCCCCAGCAGGCGAGGAGGCCAGCGAGTACTGGGACGGCGAGAAGCCGGTGCTGGTGGCCCCGGAGGGCAGCACGGCGACGCTGCCGTGCGTCAACCGCCAGCACATCTGGACGGAGCGGCACAGCGAGGAGGAGCAGCAGGTGGTGCACTGGGACAGGCAGCCCCCGGGGGTGCCCCAGGACCGCGCCGACCGCCTGGTGGACCTGTACGCCTCCGGGGAGCGCCGCTCCTACGGGCCCCAGTTCCTGCGGCAGAAGATGAACGTCACGCGCGGGGCCTTCGCGCTCGGGGACTTCTCGCTGCGCATCTCGCGCCTGGAGAGCGCCGACGAGGGCACCTACTCGTGCCACCTGCACCACCACTACTGCGGCCTGCACGAGCGCAGGATCTACCACGTGGCCGTGACGGAGCCCGAGAGGGAGAGGAAGGTGGTGAACATCAGCACGCACGCCGTGGTGCCCGCCGCGGGTGAGTGGGGATGGGCTGTGGCGCGGCTCTGGGGTTTTGGGTGCCAACAGTCTCTTGTTATGAGGTCTTTTAAGGCTAAGCTAGCCAATTAGGAAGTTGCACCTAAATTAGTTTCAGTTTTAACGCAATAACTGATCCCTCAAAGTCCACACTGCAGACTTTTCTGTCCAATTACACAAAACCACCCAAACCCATGGAGAAGAAGGAAGAAGAAGGTAAATAAGAACAACCTGCCTCTGCCCTAAAACCTCCATCTTGCTTCATATTTATTTCTATATTCTAAACCCCAAACTCTCCGTTTCCCACCCTGTGATATTACACACTTCTAACCAACCCCACACCCACAATCCCAATTCTGTCGTTCCATTTTGGCAGCTTCTCCACAGCCCCAGGTCAGATGCAGTGCTCTCCAGAGGGTCAGAGTCTGTCTGTACACAAAGTCTGAATTTCTCAACAGCTTCCAGCAGAGTGGGACCATACCAAGAACAATTGGAATCATACCAAGAATGATTTATTGCTCAGATAAACATCAGAGGCCCTGAGATTTACAAGAGCAAGCAGTCAGCCACAGCTCGAGGCAGTCACAGGTTCTCCATGACAAGGCAATGTAAAGCTTTCTACCCCAATGTTGCCACAGGATTTATTTTGCTTTTCTGGCCTCCCACCTTTACTTACTGCCCCAGGGCAGTTCTGCACTGCTGGCAGGCCCCAGGCAAACAAGCTGGGTTTGCTTTGTGTTTTTGTGCAGCTCCCTCTCCCTTTTTTTTGGCTCTCTTTCCTCCATGCCTTCATGGAGCTGTGGGCAGGGGGTTGGTGCAGCCCTGCCTTTGCTGTCCCAGCTCTTCCCACCAGAGTTTCTCTCCCCTTTGCACGGATGTTCAGGCTGTGCAAGGTGCCAGACCATGCAGAATCAACCACCAGGAATTTTCCTCCACCCTTCAGCTTTTCTTTTTTTAAATTTTTTCTTTTTTTTGTGTGTATGTGTATGTGCCATAAACCAATTTTCATATTTTCCACTGCACTGAGCTATCATCTGTCAGCCTGTCCAAACTCAAAACCATCACTCTTCGTTCAGGCAGAAAAAGAAAACAAAAATCCCAAGTTTAATTTTTTTTTTTAAAGTCTTTTGGGTATAGTTCTTTATTAACACTTTAAAATATTCATTGTGCTTTAATATTTATTGGCTGTTTAATACAGAATTTTGATTTGCTTCATACATTTTTAAATAGGTTTATTCTCCTGTAAGAAATTGGCTTTCTCAAGTCATAGAGACCTAAACTTTTTCCCTGGGGGCCAAGGTTGGTGTCCAGAAAATCCAGGCAGTGCTGAGAGAGGTGTCTGGAGACCAGGACATCCAAATATCAGATTTCCTGCACACGGCCCTTGATCCTTATCCACAGATGGAAGCCACATCTTGTTTCCAGAGTGTTTCACCCAGAAATTTCCTCAGGATGCTGTCCTGAGTCTTTCCCACCTGCCCAGAAAGGAGGTGGAGTCTCTGGGTGATTTAACCTGAATTTCCCTCCCTGGCAGAAGCCACTTCCTCTGCCCAAAGCAGCAGCTCTGGGACCCCTCAGCCCTCCCAAAAATCTGCTGAGTCCATGGCAATGTGTGAGCACTGGAGACATCCAGAGGTTTCCCTTTCCAACCCTGCTGATTGCCCCATTCCATGGAAAACTGCCTGGAATTCTTCTGGGGAGCACAACAGCCACGGGGAGACACCAAAAGCCAACCCAGGAGCTCCTGGCCTTGCTCCAAGCTCCATTCCCAGACAGGAAAGTTGCCCCTGTTTGGAGCAGAGGCAGGGGCTCAGTGCTGCTCTCAGGCTCAGCACTGTAAATGTGGTGGGTTTTTACCAAAAAAGCATTTTTACTCAGGGTTTGCTCTGCAGCAGGTGCCTGAAAATTCTGTTGTGTCTCCTGATGAGACACAACATTTGTCAAATATTGGCAAACCTTGTGGAGAGCTCTCCACCTTTTCCAGCAGAATAATTTGGTCCTTGACACTTTGGGAAGATCGTGTCAAGGCACTTCTGAAATTTAAGGTTTCCCCCTCACCTTTAAGATTTATTTTTTCAGGGGTAAAAATGTCCCGGGAGTGAATTTGGGGTGGGTGGATGTGAGATCAGGTCTTGGTTACAGAATAAACCTTCACAGCTAAATTCTGGGGCAGGGTGAGGAGGAGTCTGTGTGCCCTGGGCTGAGCTGTGCCTCAGTTTCCCCAGTATCAAATGGGGTACATCCCATTGCCCAAAGCTATTAAATCTCTGTTTTCACTCTGTGTTGTGACCTCCTCAGTGTTGCCTAAAGTTTAACCCAGCCCTTACCCAGTTCTGTGGGAAAGCAAAGAGCCAGGAATAGAAATTCCTCTGCTTGCTGTGGCAGCAAGGAGCCAGGGGTGGGACACAGCAGAGCTGTCACATGTGCTGTTTGCAGCTTTGCAAGTGGCTTTCTTGGTTTGAATTGATATTTTTCAGCTTGGCAGGGTGGAAATCCCATGGTTTTTCCAGCTCCGTGTCCAGGGAGAACTGGAAATGCCAGTAAAAAGCAGAGTGCTGCTGGAGGAGCACTGGGCCACCAGAACAGAGCACGTTGCTCAAACTTTCTGATTTTCTAGGACTGCTGTTGGCATTAGCAAACCACCAGCTCTGGTTTCAGAGTGTTTATTTCAACCCACTCTTGCTGGATTTCATTTGATTTTTGCTGGGTTGGTATTTTTAACTGCTGGAAACAAACTGCCCAAAAGACTGGAAGCAGTCCCAGTGCCAGCACTGCCAGAAGTGTCAGGACACATCTGCTGAAGGGTGCTGTGGCTCTTGGGGTAGTTTTGAGATATTATTTCCCCACTTTTCCCCTTATTTCCTCAGGATAATTAGCAGGGGGAGCTCCCAGGGGAATGGGAGGTGAGGGCTCCATGCTGATCTTGCCTGGTGCTCTGTGAAAATTCCCTGTGAGGGGTGAAGGTGGGGATTTTTTCCTTCTGTTTTGAATTAAAAACCCCTGTCCCAGCAGAGTCCTGTGGGATTCCATCCATGCCTGGCCTGGCTTTGTCCATTCCTCTGTCTGTTGCAAGCACAGAAGTCGCTTCCTCTTTACATGTGTAAAACATTGACCTATTTATTTGAGGTCTAAAAAGAAAAAAATGTTCCACGTAAAAGCTTTGAGCTCCCCTTCCCTGTTCTGTGGGACAGAAATCCTGCTGCACCCTCCAAAGGAAAGGAATCTTGGCTTTCCTCTGCTTTTGGGGGGTTTTATTTATTTTATTGATTTTATTTCATTTCAAAGCAAGCTCATTTTTTTGGCTCTGAGAACTCTTCCCACTCCATAAATTATAACCTTGGCGAGGAGGGGCTGCTGTCTGGAGCCAGAGCAGCGTGGAGTTTGTGTTGAAAGGGACCCAGATGGAGCTTTTGGGACCCTCTGGAAGGTTTTGCTCTGAAATTCCCCCCTGCAAGAACACTCTGCAGGCCAGGGATCCCTGATCCCAGAGAAGGGATCCTGTTAAACCCTGGGAATTATGAGAAATCAGGCACTGATTCATTCTTGCGATTCAGAATTCCTCCCTGAATTCCCCTCCAGTGACGCCTCCTGTTCTCCTTCCCTCAGATCCAAACGTGGTCAGGGGCCACAACGTCATCAACGTCATCATCCCCGAGAGCAGGATGCACTTCTTCCAGCAGCTGGGCTACATCCTGGCCACTCTGCTGCTCTTCCTCGTGCTCCTCATCGTCGTGGTGCTCGTCACGCGCCGGCGCCGGCAGAGGGGTGAGCCAGGGAAACCCTGACCTGGCCTGCATCATTCCTGCCAGAGCAGGGCTGCAGGCTGGGACCCCCTCCTGGAAATGCAGGAACCTGCCCAGGGGGAGGATTGGCAGGGCTGGTGTGGTGTGAAAATATCCAGGCCTTGATTTCGTGGAGTTATTTGGGTTGGAAAAGACCTCCAGGGTCATCAGCTCCAGGCTTTGGTTGAGCCCCACTCCTGATTTTCTCTGTAGAAGGGAGGAGAAAAGCCCCTCACAGGTGGGATTTGTCCCTGGGGAACTCATGTGTCCAGGATTTGCAGGGCTGGTGAGGTGTAAAAATATCCAGGCTTGGATTTTGTGGAGTTGTTGGGGTTGGAAAAGATGCCCAGGGTCATCAAGTGCAGGCTTTGGATGAATCTCACTCATTATTTGCTCCATGGAAGGGAGAAGAAAAGCCCCTCACAGGTAGGATTTGTCCCTGGGGAGCTCAGGTGTCCAGGATTTGTAGGGCTGGTGTGGTGTAAACATATCCAGACCTTGATTTCATGGAGTTCTTTGGGTTGGAAAAGACCTCCAAGGCCATCAGCCCCAGGCTTTGTTTGAAGCCCACTCCAGATTTGCTGTTTTGCTCCATGGAAGGGAGGAGAAAAGCCCCTCACAGGTGGGATTTGTCCCTGGGGAGCTCAGGTGTCCAGGTCCTGCTGGGCTGGGTGGCTCTGTGGTCCCACAAAGGGACACTGGGCTCTCTGGGTGACACCTCAGCCCTGGTTTTGGGTGCCACACAAAAAAAAACAGCACCAGGAATGGGTCTGGACTGGCTGTGACTGCTCACTCTGCTTTTCCTCCTGGTTAGGTTATGAATACAACGTGAAGAAATATGGAGAGTAAGTATAATCAATTGTAATAGAATTAATATTATTAATTAGGTTTAGAATGCATCTAAATGAAATAATTTTAATTTCCTCCTCTGCCAAGAGCCTAAACCAGCTGAAAATCTGGTTAGGAGGAGGAAGTGGAGGGAGAAAATGGTTTGTGGGGCTGATTTGGCAATAGAATTTTCTCTTGTTACTCTTTGGGAGCTGACTGAGGGATGGAGTTCCTGTGAGATGTCCTTGGGAAAGGAATAATGCCCAGATCTGCTGTGAGATGGGGCCAGGATCATGGAGCTGGGCTCCTCCAGGCCTTGTTTTATAGGATTAAAGTGGAAAAGAGAAGGAAATTCCAGGATTGGCTGCCCGTTGTTCTAAGATCAGGACAAACAGGTGGGGGGAAAAATTAAAAATTAAATAAATTCTATAAATAATTATAAAAGCTAATGGGAAAAAGTGTGAAAGGAGCCAATTATTAAAAGATGGGACAACACCATTTCCCACCATTATTCCCTTTTCAGGAAGGATGTGAATCTTAAAGAATTCACAGTGGACACAACAGACCTGACCCCACACAAAAGTGAAGACATCAGGCTGGGTAGGTATCCCTGGCCACCACAGCAGGTCAGAATCCCTGTAAATCTGAAATTTCTAATGCCACTTGAATATTTGGAAGTGACTTAACCCATTCTTCAACCTCTGGAAGTGGGAATGGATTTTATTTGACCAGAATTGGGTAAGGAGAAGTCCTGAGTCAGTTGAGTTCATTGTCTCCACCTTCTGTTGAAGCCACTTTGGTTTAACTTTCTGATTTCCTCCTCCCTGGATGTCAAATCATTCAGTGAGAATTTGGGCCTTCTGTGCTAGCAATTAGAGCAGATAAACAGAGTGAGAGGAAGAAAATCTGAGCTAGAAAAGAGAAAATACAAATCCCCCTGGAACTCGTGGTAAAATGAAAGGGAAGAGGGGGAGGAAGCTCATCTCACACTGTGAAAGTGGGTGTTTTTGGGATTTTTAGGACAAATTTGGGGAATTTCCAGCATTCCTGAAGGTGGATGCTGCTCCTTGCTGGGGTTTGAAGGTGCAGCCTTGAGTTTGTGTCAATAATTGATGAGGGCTTGGCTCTTGCTGGGATTTGGAGTGAATCCATTTCACCAAACTGCTGCTCCTGTCTGCAGCACCCTGGGGTTCCTGAAGCCTGTCATGATGCCAAGTTCTGCAACTTGATGGATAAACCAGGAGATAATTTCCCTTGGATTTTTTTATTTGCATCCCCAGTAAAGGTACAACCTTTAAAAGAAAAATCTGACAAACCTTAGGTCCCAGGAATTGCTGTAAAGGCCCCAGCAAACAAAAAATTTGGAGTAAAGAAAGGAATTGCAGAGGCTGGGTTGCAAAAATCCTTCTCTGTGTGTCCCAGGAGAGCAAAATCTCTGGATAATTGCATCAGTCACCTCCAGGTGAGCTTTGAGGAGACAATCCAGAGCTGGAAGGATCTGTGGAGCTGGAGTTTGCACAACTGATTAATGCCAGGGGCTAAAATGAAGTCAGAGCTGTTTTCCTGCTGAGTAACTCCACAAATAATTCCTAGAAATCAGAGGTGCCAGTCCTAGAGCACGGCAAGGAAGGGCTGATCGCCTCTGCCTTGCTCATCAAACTCTTGTTTTCTTTTCATATCCTAATTCCTGTGTGAATTCTGCTCCTCCCTCGCACAGATTACAAAAACAACATCCTGAAGGAGAAGGCTGAGCAAGCCAGGAGCTTCCCAGCAAAGAACATTGATTTAGACAAAGGTAATCATGACTTTCTTCCCTTTAATTGGTGGCTGCTGGTGGGAGCAGTCCACCAGTGAGTGACCAAGCCACAGCCAAGGAGGAATGAGAAACCTCGTGGCAGAAGCAGGAATGAGAAGCCAGCTGCCTGCCCATCCTTTCATCATGGAGCCACAAGATGCAAGCAGTGATTAGGCTTTTAAAAGCTTCGGGCACGGCACAAATTGGAATTTTTCTTGATTGGGAAAAGAAAGCTTGGCAGGGCTGGAGCAGTGCCTGCTCTGCTGTGACCCCAGAGGGAGGGAGAGGGAGCCCAGAAATGTCCTGGCGTGGTGTTTGGGCAGAAAACACAGAGCAGAAGGAGAGTGTTTGGAGTGGAATTAATCTCTGGGTGATGGGCAGTTACTGCATCCAAGAAAAGCAAACAGCTCTCCCTCCCTGGGGGCTGGATCTCCTCCTGCTGCCCCAGGACTCATCCCCAGGGCTGTGCCTGTGTTTGTGGGGCAGCTCTTGTGTCAGGCAGGGCTTGTGAGCAGCTCTGGGATTCCAGGACTCATGCCAGGGGAGTGAGGATTTAATAAATGGGGCTGAAATGACACCAAGCAGGGGATGGAGAGCCCAGGAGCTGTCCCTGATGGAATTCTCCTGGCATTTTCTCCTGCAGGGTGGGTCTTGGGGGGGCTTTTTGATATCAGGGTTGTGGGTGACTGCAAATGCTCACCCTAGAAATAAATCCATATTTTTGTGCTTCTTTGAATGGTTTGAAGTCTCTCTCCAGGTGCTGACCCCCTGTTTCCATTTGCTTTCAGATTTCAGGAAGGAATATTGTAAATGAAGACACTCCCAAGCTGCTGGCTGGACCAGAAGCTTCCATCCAAGATAGATAATGTGGAAGAGAGATGGCTTTTCTTAATTCCATCTCCCTCCAGTTCCCACAGAATTTTTTCCACATCCACTTTTTATTTTTTTCCCCCCACACAAGGGTGCAAATGCTTCATGAAAGAGTTAAACTGTCTTGTGTGCATTTATGGGGTTGGGTTGCCTTTTCTTCCTCTGTTCTCCCAGTCCTCCCTTCCCCTTTTCTTTCTTGACAATTATTGTTGGATTTTATGCATCGATGATTTTTATGAGCTGAATCAGCAGAGGTTTTTGCTTTGATGTTATTGCTTTAAATAAAACCACCTGCATCACTATTCCTGAGCCATCGTTGCACCAGGCATTTTTCCATGTGGTGGATCCATCAGGAGAACAATGGCAAAAGCTGATCCCTGTCCTAGGCTGGCAAAAATCATTTCACACACACCTTGGCACCTCCCAGGTGAAGCACAACCCTCCCAAAACCTCCTTTTATCCGTGGGGAAATGTCAATATCCTCATTTACAGGGAAAGGAAAGCACACCAAGGGCTGAGGGCTCAGCTCAGAGCTGAACTCTGCATTTCTCACCCCGTTTTTGTTGATTTGTTTCTGTGTTCCAGCACAGCCCAGAGCAGATGTGGTGCATGCAGTCCCAGTGCTGTAAATTCCAGTCTCAGGTAGATCAGGAGCAGGAATTTTGTGCACAGGGCTGAGCTGCTGGGGGCAGCCTGGGATGGGATTTTTCTGCACCCTGGGCTGGATCCAGGCCACAGAGCACATCCCAAAGGTAGGAGCCAGCACAGGGAGAGGGTGGAAGGGACCAACAGCAGGAATTCCATGGCCCAGGGGCTCAGAAAGGAAATCCAGGAGGGGAATGAGTCCATCCCCATGGATTTGGGGTGGATTCCTGGGGGGGGTTCTGCCTATGAACACTCCCAGGTGGGGCTGCCAAAAAAATAGGAAGTGATTCAGTGTTGCAAGTCCAGACTTCAGGAACGCTGTAAATGGGATCAGTCCTTGGGGAATGGAAGGAAAGAAAAGTGTTTGCTGCTGTTGTGGGGGTGGTGACAGGGACTTGGTGAGGATGAGGTGACCAGGGAGTGCCATCCCTCTGTCTGGTGGCCTGAGGGGTGGCAGAGGGGGGGATTTGTGTGAGTGGAGCTGGGGCAGCATCTCCAGGAGTCTTTTCTTGCCAGTTTGGGTGTCTTGTCTGACTGATGCCAACGTTCTCAGGCATCCAAATCCCATCCCAATCCCAAATCCCATCCAAATCCCATCCAAATCCCATCCAAACCCCATCCAGCACCTCCAGAACCCAGGACTCTTTTCTTGCCCGTTTGGGTGTCTTGTCTGACTGATGCCAACGTTCTCAGGCATCCAAAGCCCATCCCAGCCCCTGTCCCTCCTCCCAGGGGCACAGGGATCTCTGCTGGCTGTGGCAGGGCTCAGAGGGTGCCAAGGCTCCTCAAAACTGAGCTCAGCTCTGCCCCAAACGTGGTGGGTGAGGCCTCCGGAGGGGCTGTGACACCCTCACAAGGTGGGAAGTCACAGCAGTGCACTTTTCATGACAAATAAACCATGGGCATTTTTCCAGTCTGTTACTGGGGGCTGTGTGAAAGAGTAATTGTATTGGGGGCCTTATTTTCAATGTCTTCAAGCAGTAAAAATATTAATAATAGAACAGAACCAGAGGTGCAGGTGAGCCTTCCTAAGCTGCAGCTGAGCTGAGCCTCATCTTTTAATTTCTTGGCCCTTCTAAGAAGTTGGAAGGGCCAAGAAATTAAAGGAACTGCTCTCCACAGGTTCTTTTGTGATTTGTAATGAATTCCCTTTATCCTCACTGAACATCCACCCCAAGAAGTGCCCGGGATTAGTGCAGAGGAAGCTCTGGGGTTGATCCCCAGCCCCTTTTTGCCCTTCCCCTGAAGCAGAGAGGGGTTTTGCCCCTGCCCTGGAAGGCAGGCTGCATTCCTGCAGGTGCAGGAGGCTGTGCTGCTTCTTCCATCAGGGTGGCACAGCCTCAGATAATTGTCATTAAAGTTCCTCTCCCTCCCTTTCATGTCACTGAGTCAAAGGATGGAGATTTTTTTTCCTTGCCAGCTCCAATTGCTCAGCACAGCTCAGAGTGGGGTTACTCATAAACTCCAGAGGCATTTCAGTGTTTTATCTGACTCCTGGGCTGCAGAATAGCTTAAGGGGGATAAAAATGAATATATTCTGTGAAACGGGGGGTGGGAAGGGCTCTGTGAGTTCCTCATGCTTGCTTTGACCACTGGATTTGGGTAATGGGCAGAGATGCCAGGTGGGGATGGGATGGGATTCTGGCCCAGGATGATCCTCTCCAAACATTTAAGAAATAAAGGAGAATAAAATGGACTTTCCAGCTCAGGTTGAGTTTATTTCTTGCCCTTTTGGAGGTGTTCTCTCAGCCAGCATTAGCTAATTCTTCCCAATAACTGCAGGGGTGTTTCATCTCAGAGCATCCCAAAGTGCCTGACAAAGTGCAGATTGGATCCAGTAAATTATTCCAGTGATTCCAATAAAATTTCCACCTGGGACTTCATTACTTGACAGGGTCACGGGGCCCCCAGAGGAATTTCAGCTCTCCAGAAATGTTGTATAAGGAACAAATCTGCAGCTGGAGACGGAGCTCAAACCACCCAGCAGAGAGGGAGCCTGGCAGCCCTTCTAAATCTCCTTTTGCAGCTCCAGAAGGGAAGATAACATTTCCTGCTGGAATTTAGATCTCCCTGCCAGCCCAAATTCCTCTTTTGCTTGCAGGACTAACGCCTTGCACAGCTCCTGCTGCACATTCTGCTCCTGGAGGCCTCCCAGCCCCTGAGCTGGCAGAGCTCTCCCATCACCTCCACTGATGGAAGCAGCTCCTGGACACTGCAGGGACAAGGATTCCAGGATCAAGGCAGGATATTGGGATAATTCACTTCTGGGGGATTTTGGCAGGAATTAGAGACAGGATCTCTGAGCTGGATTTGATGATGGGTTTATTTTTCTTATCTTCTGCATAAGCAGGAAGGGTGAGTTCAGCTCACATCTTCACAGCTGGGTTCAGAAGGTCACAAGCCCCTTAGTTACAAGTCCTTTTAAAGATTTATTAACCAATAAAACACTGCCAACAAAGATATTTATGATTTTGACCCAATCCTTAAATATTTCATCCTATGGACCCATGTTACAGTGTAAGCTTTCTGAGTTAATCATGTTATGACACACAAACCTACAGCTCTAAACTCCTTATTTACCTCTGTAACTACTTTTATTTTTATATTTGAAAATTTTATATATTTCAACTTAAATCTTCTATATCTAGAAGGTTTAGATGTAAAAGGACCTAAAACACAAATAAATGTTCATTACATTTAAGCCCCGGGGAGCTTTGCAGAGGTTGCTGCAAAGTCTTTTGCTTCCCTCTAGTGTTGAACGTCTCCATTTCCTCGTCAGTGACTGCCCAAGGTCCACTGCACACAGGGGGAATAAATGGGAAAAAACCCTTGCAGATCTTCCAGACCAGATCCAGGAGAAATTGAAATTCTCTCTGCTTCTCATTCTGCTCTGGGATCATTTCCATCTTTACTTCATCTTCTGTGTCAATGCCAACCTTGCCAACAATCCTCAAGGTGAAATTTTATTATTTTACAGATAAATCCTTGATATGAAAACCACCCAGGACACCTCTGGCTGGCTGCTCAGAGCTCTGGTTTCCCTTTTGTCCCATCTTTTCACACACTTATTTCAGGAAATACTGCCAGATTTTTTTGCCCAAGAACAGAGAGGTTCAGTTCTTTTCCCAGGGAATATTAAGGTCATGTGTTCAAGAATTGTTTTAGAGATTCTGCAGTAAAAATTTAGAATCCCTAAACCAAAACCACCTTGGGGCAGTGGTTCAGGTCAGCAGCTCTGCCTGAGCAGAGTGTGATGAGCTCTCAGAATTCCCCAAGACACACAACAAGCCTTGCTGTAATTCCAAAAAAGGTTTTAAAGAATGGCTTTTTAAAAGGGTTTGCTTATTCCCTGTGTGGTAACTGCTGTGTCAATGAAGAAAAGGATGAGCAGCTTTTATCCCTCAGGACATTCTCTGCTCCCTGCACGACTATTCCCCCTATCACAGGGAGCACAGCACTACCAGCAAGAGATTTGGTGCCTCCTGTTTATTTTTTGCTGAAGTGTTAAGGCCTGAGCTCTGCCAGACTCGAGGTGTTAGCCCTGGTGGGCCAGGGGTGCATCCTGCATTCCTCTGTCCTCTCTTTAATTGGATTAGCTGCTGGTTTGACTGCAGCATGAAAGTGATCTCCCCTCTTGTGTGCTTTTTGTGAGTCACAGAGCCAGCCTGCTCGCCCTGCTCGGGGTAATCATCTGACAATTATTATTTCCAGCTGTCAGGAGTGAAAGTGAAGCGCAGGGAGCAGGAACAGAGCTCTCAGCAGGTTCAGGCCCTGGGTGGGCACCTGAGAACCCAGGAGGTCATTAAATACCCACTGAGGGACCAAATGTTGATGTTCTGCCTGAGTTTCATGCTGTAAAAACTCCGACAATATTGCTCGTGCCAGAGCTGTGACCCCACCAAAGGGAATTTTCCCATTCCTGGTGCTTCTGATGGATTCAGGGAGAACTTCCCATGCCAGGAACACTCTGGGGTGCTTGCAGAGCCTGCTAGGACAGAAAGCTCAACTCATATTTTTGGGGTTTAACTGAAAAAGGGGATTTTTTTAATAAGCAGGACATTGAGACCTGAGGATGCTGCTCTGAAATCTTCATTTTCTGGTGGTCGTTTTTGGGGATTTTACAGAAATAAAGGTGAATTCTTTCCAAATACATCACCTGTGTGGCACTAAAGAGTTTTTTTTCTGATTCTCCTTTCCTCATTCCCATTCTTATTCCCATCCCTTTCTCTTATCTCATCCCCTTTCCCTCACTATCCCCATCCCCATTCCCGTCCTATCCTCTTTCCTCTCCTCATGCTCATTCCCTTTCCCATCCCATCCTTTTCCATCTCCTCATCCCCATCCCCTCTCCTCATCCTCATTCCCTTTCCCATCCCATCCTCTCCCCTCTCCTCATCCCCATCCCACCCCCACTCTTATTCCCATCCCCTCTCCTTTCCCTATCTCCATCCTCTTTCGAATCCCATCCTTTCCCCTATCTCCCTTCCTTTCCCATCCTCTCCCCTCTCCTCATCCCCATTCCATCCTTTTCCCTATCCTCTTTCCCATCCCATCCCCTTCCCCTATCCCCATCCCCTTTCCCCATCCCATCCTCTCCCCTCTCCTCATCCCCTTTCATTTTCCTATCCCATTCTCTCCCCTATTCCACCGAGCCCGAGCCCCCCGGAGAGCCGCCGAGCGCCGCGCCCGGCCCGGGCAGCGCCGCAGCGAGGCCGGCGGGGCGGCCGGAGGATGCGGGCGGGGCGGGCGCGCTGCCGTTCCCGGGTCGGGCAGCTAGAGAGCAGTGCAGGGAGCGCCAGCCCGAGCCCGCAGCTCCCTTCCTGTGGGCAAGGCCGACAGCGGAGCCGAGCGCCGGCCGAGGAGGCCCGGCCCGGCCGCCCCCGCTCCGCTCGCCCATGGCGGAGACCAAGATCATCTACCACATCGACGAGGAGGAGACGCCGTACCTGGTGAAGCTGCCCGTGCCGCCGGAGAAAGTCACGCTGGCCGATTTCAAAAATGTCCTCAGCAACCGGCCCGTGCACAGCTACAAGTTCTTCTTCAAGTCCATGGACCAGGATTTCGGGTGAGCGGCCGCGCTCCGGGCGCGCCCCGCGGCCCCCGGCGCGGTCTGCGGGCCGCGGGCCGGGCAGGGC